>NC_046376.1:16714774-17024124 GCF_011125445.2 Fundulus heteroclitus
CAGTCCCTTGGAGCTCAGCTTCAGAAGAAGATCAAGGAGCTCCAGGCAAGAAAGATTAACATTAATGTTATATGCTTAAATTGTTACAAGATCTTAATATTGCTTCTATTTATTCATATTCTAGGCTCGTATTGAGGAGCTTGAAGAAGAGATTGAGGCTGAGAGGGCTGCTAGGGCTAAAGTAGAGAAGCAGAGAGCTGACCTTTCCAGGGAGCTTGAAGAGATCAGTGAGAGGCTTGAGGAGGCTGGTGGAGCCACAGCTGCTCAGATTGAGATGAACAAGAAGCGTGAGGCTGAGTTCCAGAAGCTGCGCCGTGACCTTGAAGAAGCCACCCTCCAGCATGAATCCACTGCAGCGGCTCTTCGTAAGAAGCAGGCCGACAGCGTTGCTGAGCTGGGAGAGCAGATAGACAACCTGCAGCGCGTCAAGCAGAAGCTGGAGAAGGAGAAGAGCGAGTACAAGATGGAGATTGATGACCTGTCCAGCAACATGGAGGCAGTTGCCAAGGCCAAGGTGAGTGGATAGTTCCTGTTTCACAATGACCAGCCATACCAATTATGGTTCATAAGTGGCTTTTAACATCAATTTCTGATGGCTTCAGGGCAATCTGGAGAAAATGTGCAGAACTCTTGAGGACCAACTGAGTGAAATCAAAGCTAAAAATGATGAAAATGTCCGCCAGCTGAATGACATTAATGGACAGAGAGCAAGACTCCAGACAGAGAACGGTAATTCACCTGAACTTAAACCAGTGTCTTGCATTGTTTAAAGAAATCTCAGAAATAATCAATTTGTGACTTTCCCAGGGGAATTCGGCCGCCAGCTTGAGGAGAAAGAAGCTCTTGTTTCTCAGCTAACAAGAGGCAAGCAGGCCTTCACTCAGCAGATTGAGGAGCTGAAGAGACACATTGAGGAGGAAGTCAAGGTATGAAAGTTTACTTTTTAGTTTTGAGTTATAGAGACAAATTAAAGTTTTACTCATCATTGTCATGTATGATGAGGTCAATAGACAAATCATTCAACTCTCAACTTTGTGTATATCAGGCCAAGAATGCCCTGGCCCATGCTGTTCAGTCAGCCCGCCATGACTGTGATCTGCTCAGAGAGCAGTTTGAGGAGGAGCAGGAGGCCAAGGCTGAGCTGCAGAGAGGCATGTCCAAGGCCAACAGTGAGGTGGCTCAGTGGAGGTCCAAATATGAGACTGATGCCATCCAGCGCACTGAGGAGCTGGAAGAGTCCAAGTGAGTAAAAATAAATATCTGTTGATGAAATTACACATAGTATTCATTGAGTTTACTAATTATCACACATCTTCACTACAGGAAAAAGCTTGCCCAGCGCTTGCAGGAGGCTGAGGAATCCATTGAGGCTGTGAACTCTAAGTGTGCCTCTTTGGAGAAGACCAAGCAGAGGCTCCAGGGTGAGGTGGAGGACCTCATGATTGATGTGGAGAGAGCCAACTCTCTGGCTGCCAACCTTGACAAGAAGCAGAGGAACTTTGACAAGGTAAAATGCTGTTATTGGATCTAACATCAGCTTAACCCAAGGAAAGACATTGTGTTTAAGGCCAAGAATGAATGACTTGATCCATGGATTCATAGGTCCTGGCAGATTGGAAGCAGAAGTATGAGGAGAGTCAGGCTGAGCTGGAAGGAGCCCAAAAGGAGGCTCGTTCTCTGAGCACTGAGCTGTTCAAGATGAAGAACTCCTATGAAGAGGCACTGGATCAGCTGGAGACCATGAAGAGAGAGAACAAGAATCTGCAGCGTATGTCATTCTTCAATACGCATAAAGAATGGAGAAAAACAAATAAATTCAGACACAGGCCAACTTGTGCTGCAGCTGTGACATTGCTCGTTAACCTGAAGAAGGATTAGCCATTTTAAAATGTTTTTCAACTGGTTTATATTTGGAAGGTGTCCATGTTCACCACATTTGTTTTGTTTTTAACTTCAGAGGAGATCTCAGATCTGACTGAACAGATTGGGGAGACTGGAAAGAGCATCCATGAGTTGGAGAAAGCTAAAAAGACTGTGGAGACTGAGAAATCTGAAATTCAGACTGCACTGGAAGAAGCCGAAGTAAAACTTTTATTACCTATTACCTGTTAAATTACAAAATACCTCAGTAAATGTTTGCTCAGGTCTCTGTTTTTCAAACAGCTAATCTTACTGTATGCTTAAACCATTTAAAGGGCACTCTGGAGCATGAAGAGTCCAAGATTCTCCGTGTCCAGCTTGAGCTCAACCAGGTCAAGGGTGAGATTGACAGGAAGCTGGCAGAGAAGGATGAGGAAATGGAGCAGATCAAGAGAAACAGCCAGAGGGTGATTGACTCCATGCAGAGCACTCTTGATGCTGAGGTCAGGAGCAGGAATGATGCCCTCAGAGTCAAGAAGAAGATGGAGGGAGACCTGAATGAGATGGAGATCCAGCTGAGCCACGCCAACAGGCAGGCCGCTGAGGCCCAGAAGCAACTCAGGAACGTCCAGGGACAGCTCAAGGTGAGTTTAGTGGTAAAACACAATTTAAACAGTTTAAGAGGAAAAATATTTCTGACAGATAAATTCATACTGCCTTTAGGATGCCCAACTGCACCTTGATGATGCCGTCAGAGGACAGGAGGACATGAAGGAACAGGTGGCCATGGTGGAGCGCAGGAATGGGCTGATGGTTGCTGAGATTGAGGAGCTGAGAGCCGCTCTGGAGCAGACAGAAAGAGCACGCAAAGTGGCTGAGCAGGAGTTGGTTGATGCCAGTGAGCGTGTTGGACTGCTGCACTCTCAGGTTGGGTTTTGTTAATTCTTCGAAATGCAAGGCTATCAAAGATTGGAAAAACATGCTCACTAAAAATCTCTCACCTCCGTTAATACACAGAACACCAGCCTCCTGAACACCAAGAAGAAGCTGGAATCAGACCTGGTCCAGGTTCAGGGTGAGGTGGACGATGCTGTTCAGGAAGCAAGAAATGCTGAGGAGAAGGCCAAAAAGGCTATCACTGATGTCAGTTTACATATCAGAAACCATCCCTTTTTTATATCTATTACCTGGTTTTAGGTCTTAAAACCAGGTAATAAATACTTTTAACCAAAACTTAAGACCAACAAATGTTTCAGGCTGCCATGATGGCTGAGGAGCTGAAGAAGGAGCAGGACACCAGTTCTCACTTGGAGAGGATGAAGAAGAACATGGAGATCACAGTCAAGGACCTGCAGCACCGCCTGGATGAGGCTGAGAACCTCGCCATGAAGGGTGGCAAGAAGCAGCTCCAGAAACTGGAGCAGAGGGTACGACAATTGTGTGATGTTAAAGTTAATCACAGTATTATGCACATGACTTGCCCAAGGAAATGTAACAACATTCCCCACTTGTTTCAGGTTCGAGAGCTGGAGAATGAAGTTGAAGGCGAGCAAAGACGTGGAGCTGACGCTATCAAGGGAGTTCGCAAATATGAGAGGAGAGTGAAGGAACTGACCTACCAGGTGATATTTTGAAATGTTCATTTCAAATATTTTCTAAAAAAAAATAT
This sequence comes from Fundulus heteroclitus, assembly GCF_011125445.2. Classification (NCBI taxonomy): domain Eukaryota; kingdom Metazoa; phylum Chordata; class Actinopteri; order Cyprinodontiformes; family Fundulidae; genus Fundulus; species Fundulus heteroclitus. The sequence continues at coordinate 16,718,304 of NC_046376.1, forward strand.
TTTTTCTATCCCTATGATTTATTCACTTTTGTCTTCACAGACTGAGGAGGACAAGAAGAATTTGACCAGACTTCAGGATCTGGTGGACAAGCTGCAACTAAAAGTCAAAGCTTACAAGAGACAGGCTGAGGAAGCCGTAAGTAAAATAGTTCATTTTCTTATTTAGTAACAGAATTCACTTATAACATTTCATTAGTATTGTTTAGCAGAAAAATAACCAGTTGCATTCTTAATGCCTTACAGGAGGAGCAGGCAAACACCCACATGTCCAGGCTCAGGAAGGTCCAACATGAGATGGAAGAAGCTCAGGAGCGTGCTGATATTGCTGAGTCACAGGTCAACAAGCTCAGAGTCAAGAGCCGTGATGCTGGAAAGGTGAGATCACAAGTCAAACAATTGACAGCATCAGTATGGCTCTTTGGTTGAAATTCTTAATGTTGTGCACTTTCCAATTTACTTGAAGATATACAGAACTATTTTTATTTGATATATATCTTATCTTGCATTATCACACAAGCCTGTCAGTCTAAATGTTTATATTATGTACTGATTCGTTATTTTCTTTCCTCTTTTCTTCCAGTCTGACAGTGCTGAATAAGAGACTACCTCCATTTTTGACCATTTCAATGCAGTTCATATAATATGAACTAGTTGTTAAATGATCATCATATAATGTACTATTTCAATAAAACATTTGTTTAAAATGTAATACCATTTACTCTGTTTTGTTTGCTTTCTTGTAAGATAACTTTAGAATGACAATTATTCACTTATATTTAAAAACAAATTTCATTCCCACTCATTGCATTTACTCAACTGAGAAGATAGTTTGTTTAAAACCAGTTTCCTTTTTCCTTGCTAAAGCAAGAATGACTTTATCCCAAAAGATAGACGACAATCGGTCTTGATCGGACTTCTGCCACCTTTAATATTTTTCTGAAGAATGAAAAGAAAAACCATGTTAGCTTATTCACATCAAAAATAACTATTTATACAAAAGGTAATAGGGCTGTTGGTAAAAAATATCTTTGCACATATTGGATGAAAATATGTTCACTTTAAAAACAATAATCACTGACAATGACAAGGGTCATTTTTAATATAGGTGCAAAAAAACTAACAACAGATTACTTATAATTAAACTTCTGACTAATGGTGCAAATACAGAGGCAAAAAGACTTAAGAAAATGCTCATTATTATATATACGCCACACCACAAAGTAAAATGCAGAGAGCCAACTTTATATTTCTTTATTTAGTTAGTTAAAATAAAACATACAAGAAAAGTTACAAATGTGTTTTGAATAAAAAGACAAGTGAAACATTTTCTTTTGCAATATTTTAATATTTACATTCAAAAATCAAGTTCATACTCAAGTTATACTTTCACATCAATATTACTTTTCTGAACTGGCAAGCTCACAAATTATGGTCATAGCGGGAAAATAAACCCAATGAAGAAATATGCAGAGTTGTTTGGAGGTGACAGTCCAGAAGATAAAACTGGAGCGAGAATCTTCATCTCTTTTCGGCTTTTCTCTTTTAGGGGTCGGCACAATGAGCCATCTTTCGCCATTTAACCTTGTCTTCTGCATCTTCTTCACCCACATCAGTTAACTTGACATCCTTTTTTCACCCCACCCATAAATCTCCTCTTTGGTCTTCTTCTAGGCCTCCTGCATGGCAGTTCCAGCCTCAGCACCCTTCTACTGATGATCACTATCTTTCCTCTGTTTGTGCCCAAACCATTTCAGTCTGGCCTCTCTGGCTTTATCTCCAAAATATTTAACATCGTATCCCCCTCTAATTTACTCCCCCCTAATCTTATCCATCCTCATCTCTCCTAAACAGAACCTGAACATATTCATCACTGCTGCTTCCAGCTCTGTCTCCAGTCTCTTCCTCAGTGCCACCGTCTCTAAACCAGACAACATTGCTGGTCTCGTCACCATCTTGTACACATTTCAATTCATTCTAGCTGATACTCTTATCACAAGACACACCTGAGACTTTTCTCAACTCATTCCAACCTACTATGACATATTTCTTCACCTTTTCCCCATACTCAATATTACTAAGACCTATCTTCCACCTTCTTTATCTCTGATCCATGTAATCTCACAGCTCCACCTGGGTCCCTCTTATTCACACACATATTTTGTTTTGGTACGGCTAACCTTCATTCCTCCCCCTTCCATGGCAAACATTCATCTCTCTAGGTTTTCCTCCACCTGTTCCCTGCTCTCACTACAGATAACAATGTCATCTGCAACCATCACAGGTCAATGGGATTCCTGTCTAACCTCATCTGTCAACCTGTTCATCACCACAGCATACAAGAAGGGGCTCAGAGCCAATCCTTGATGCAGTCCCACTTGCACTTTGAACTCCTCTGTTACGCCTACAGAATACCTCAACACATGCCCTAGACCACTGTAACATACTTCTCAGCTATTTCAAATCTCCCCATGCAATACCACAGCTCCTCTCTCTGCAGACTGGCATATGTTTTGTTTAGATCTACAAAAATGCAATGCAGCTCCCCTGACCTTCTCTGTGTGTCTCCATCAACAACCTCAAAGCAAATACTGCATCTGTAGTACTTTTTCTTGGCATTAAACACACTGCTGCTCACAGATGCCCACTTCTGATCTTAATCTAGCTTCCCCTACTCTTTCCCATAACTTTATTGTATGACCTGCTTAACATCCTTCCCATCTCTGTCTCTCTGGCTCACCAACCTGTATAAATCCTCCTCTGCCGCTTGCTGTCCAACCAATAATAAAAGTTACTGTGTGCCCTCAGTAAAGCCTTTGCTACCTCTACCTTCACTTTATGCTGCATCTCCTGGGCACTCTTTTCAGTACAGTGTCCCACTTCTTCTTGGTTGATCTATTTCTCCACACACATTCCTGTACTTCCTAATTCCACCACCGAGTCTTCTTATCAACTTTCCTTCAAGAAGACATACCAAATATTCTCCTACCTGTCTCCCTGACAGCATTAGTTGTAGTTTTCCAGTCATCTGGAAGCACCTTCCGGCCACCCAGACCTTTTCTGAACTCCTCCCTGAAAGCCACACAGCTGTCTTCCTTTTTCAGCTTCCACCCCCGTGTCTTCTGCTCTGCCTTTTATGGAGATCATGTTCTTGACTCGCATGGTAGATGTGACATTGGTTTTATGCTGGACGCCGTTCACTGTGCCCCCTTTGAGACTGCATTAAAACTGGAACTAGAATATATAGGTAAAAGTCATAATGCAAAGTAGTTTAGTGTTTTGATTTTTTTCTGAATTTAGGCAAGTCAGAGTATGACAAAGAAAAAAATCTGCTTTTTAAGTTAAGATTTATTTCATGTCTTTAGCGTAAATGAAATCTTGTTCCGTAATTTTTCACATTTACATTTTTTTAAATTCTCTTTGATCTTATAGATTTTAGCAGCAAAGAAATTATACACTGTTAGATTAAGTTAATTGAGCAATTTTAAATCTGCTATGAATTTTCACTCCTTCAGAAATACTTTACAGAAAAACAAAAGCCGAACATTTTTCTAAAATAATATAAAAGCTTCTGCAAACACTTACTGTATCAGCAAGACATTTACTAATCACTGGCTTCACTGATCACTTCATCTACCACAGAATATGTAGCTGTGGTTAAAATAGAAGCCTCAAATGAGTGATTAAATCAGTCAACAGCCACATGGTCCGCCTTATAAGTAGTCAAAATGCATCTGTCATCTGTTTTGCACCCTGTGACATGAGGCCACACTAGCACATGCTGTCCTATTTTGGATCTTGCTGCTCCAGCATATACCCTGTCCGAAAATGTGGGTAGTCATCAAATAAATTAGACAGGCTGCCAATAAAACTTGATATCTCCCCCACAGCACCCCTCGTTTCCATGCATGGTGGAGATTTAGTGATGGATGTATTTCTATTTTTGTAAATAGCCAACAACAAACTAATTAAAAGAGAGTAACTAAGATCAAATAATTTTTTACAGTAATATTTAATTTAAAGAGGTTTAAGATCTGCAATTTTATATTGCTAATATTAATAACAACAAGGTAACCTTAAATATAACAACTATGTGCTATGTGACATTGTGTCCTTCACTAAAATGTGCAAGATCTCCTTGAATGAACTCAAATTTAAGGATGTACCAAACTCTTTTTTAGGGCTAGTAGTTTGTGTTTTTAAATCATTTAAACCTATCAAAATATGTATAACAATCAATAAATATCATCAAAATATTTTTGGACACTTAAAAAAACTCATAAAGTTAATTAATGTTTAAAATGCAAAAGCAAGTGGTTGTAGATAGCTTTACTCTGGGTGCCTTTAATATGACAGTGATCACTGTTCCAAGCTTGTAAAACAAATCTCTGAAGTTACAAGGCTAGGTGAAACAAAAATAAAAAATGTAATCAGTTATGTTTAAATCAAAGCAGTTCTTCACAGATGGTGTCTTTTTGGGAGCCAGTAAAGTGGCAGTCAAAATATTGGCATACCAAGACATTCACTCAAAGGATTTTATTAATCTAATTATAGAAAATGCTTCTCAAACCAATGTGCTCATTGACCAGTTCTGGTATTTTTTTCTTTGTAAATGATTGCCCTTGTCTACCTGTTTCCTTTAACAAAGATCTAAATTCTTTACATGATCAAATGTTTTCTATCTTTTGATCATTATATACTGCAGGAATGTATTTATTGTTCTTATTTATTTACTCTACAAGGGTTGGGGGTTTTATTGTGATTTAGAATATTCTCAACCAGCAGATTTAGTGCTCTCATCTGCAAAAAAGTGAAAACAAATGAAGCCATTAACCCCTGACCAAGCAGTCCTTGCACATGGATCAGCTGTAATCAGTCATCAAAACAGGACCCACTGCCATTTTTAGAAAGTTGCTGAAAAGGGCACATTCAGGACCACCTGCACTTATGTAACTAAATTGGGTTAACGCTGTGTGTCATTAGTTTTGAATCACAAACAAAGTTTTAATTTGGACTAAAAAACATCAGTACCATCTAGTTACAGACGGTTGAGTTATCCAAATATCAATATATGTAAAATACACCAGGATATGAATGGTATGGCTATCCATTTAATCTAACAAATTTTGGCAAATATGGGTGTATTTGAAAACTATGTTAATTAGGTGTTGTGATATAGAGTTTATTTAAAAATAATAATACTATGACATTTCACCGCAGGTAATCTTGGGTTAATTAAGATAGATTTTGACTTTTAATCTAAACTTTGTAGGGAGTCAGCCAACACAAGCAAAAACAAAACAAATCGCCTATCTCTTTGAAGTATTTCTTTATACTGGATAATACTACATCATTTTAAACTCACTTAAATATTTGTAAAATAAATAACACAAAAACAAAAAAAAAACAAACAGAAGATTAGGGCTTGGTTGGTTATTTTGTTGTAGCTGTTTCCATCTATGTTTTTATGCACATTATGAATTATCGCATTAGAAAAGGTGATGGAAAGGGATAAATTCAAAATAACTTCCTCAATTTCACAAAAATATTTTCACATTTGCTTGAGGTGGTTTTTGGCTTTTTGAAAAAGAGTTAATTCCAGAAAACATCTCTTAATTTTTCCCAAATGTGTGGTAAATGCTAGTTCGCAACCTATACTTCCTGTTTATTACAACAATGCGTAATGTCTAATTCTGACATAATTATACTTTTTTCAGCCTGGTTAATTCCCTCCAAACGAGTAGATGAAAACATGCCTAATTTGCACATTTGTTTTTTTCCTATTTTGCGACATTTTAAAATTTTGCTCACAATTTACTTGACAATTGGATGGAAAAATAGCTACTGCCTATTGGCAACAAATTATTAAATAGTTAAAAAAATCTGTATTCTTATCACTAGTGCTTACTCTCTAAGGAAAGTGTGTTGGTAGGTTGAGCTGTAGAGTTGCTATATTCTCTATCTAAAAGACAAAAAAAATATTCTGCTATTTATTCTTGTTTGATGAAATTTGTTGGATTACATAATTGAAGTTTTCAGCCACAGTAACTCTGCAATCAATTAAGAGTCTGTTTACCTGTGCCACCTCATTTATTCGATAGCCAGCACCAGTTACATCAACGATATAACCTCAGTTCAGCCCGCAAATCTCTGCCAGATTATCAAAAGTCTTAAATACATCCAGCATTCTTTCCATAGCTGATCACAATCTCCTGGTTGTCACCTCATTTTTGCCACATGGATTCTTGATTCTCACCTTTCTCCTTTTCGATTCCACAATTGATCTTACTTTCAGGTTTTCAAATCTGGGCCTCATTTATTAGTCCGACCTTACAGTATAAACTTGGACCATTATGGACCTGATCCCAGCAGAATAATGGTGAGGGTATTTCCATCACTAGGTTTAAGGATAACCTGACTGTAATAACTAATTCGCTCCAGGGCGTGAATAATCCTGTTTATCCTCAAACCGAAGCCCCAGTTGGCACCCTCTGCTACTGCTGTTGTTGCTGCTGCTTGACCACTTCAGTGAAATTCCAGATAGTGCAAACAGGTTTTGACTTCTTGTGAAATTAATTGTGAGCACCAACCATCATCTTTTCCCACTCCGAAGTCATGCATGGCAATTCCAGCCTCAGCAGTACTCACTACGCTAGGTCACGTCCTCTGTACGTGTCCAAACCATCTGAGTCTATCTTCTCTGGCTTTATCTCCATAACATCTAACATAAACTCCCCCTGTGATTTAAAAGGTACACAGACTGAATTTATAAAGCTCTTTTCAAGTCATACCAACCTCTCAAAGTGCTTTACACGATAGCCACATTCACGCCCACAAATATCCACACATTCAAATGCTAATATGCAGATTAGTAGGCAACCAGGGATTAAGTGTCTTGCCCAGGGGCACATCGACATATGGCAGGGGAAAGCTGGAATTGTACCCACAACCTTCGGGTTCCAAAATGATTATACACTGAGCCACAGGCACCCTCAAATCCTATCCAGCCTTGTCACTCCCACAGAGAACCTCAAAATCTTCATCACTTCTACCTGCAGCTCTGCCTCCAGTCTCTTTCTGGAGTAGTAAACAAACAGTATTATACGGGTACGTTTGTCTTCCGAGCGCCCAGGCTGGACTTGCACCAGCTAATTACAGTTGAAACGTTTCTAAGTAAGCAATGATTTTGAGCTCTTTTATTTTTTTTTAACAAAAAGGTTGTATCGGGATTCCCGACTGCTTTGGTTTCCAACATATTTCTGCCACTTACCAATGTGGAAATACGTCATGTTTACGTAGGGTGCAAATGGGCCCTTGGGTCAGTTTGCCACACTTGGAATAACTTGAGCCACTATCCCTAAACCATACAACATCAATGGTCTCCACCACCATGACCTTTGATTCTCACTGATACTCTTTTTTCACACACATATTTCTGCCACTTACCAATGTGGAAATACGTCATGTTTACGTAGGGTGCAAATGGGCCCTTGGGTCAGTTTGCCACACTTGGAATAACTTGAGCCACTATCCCTAAACCATACAACATCAGTGGTCTCCACCACCATGACCTTTGATTCTCACTGATACTCTTTTTTCACACAACACATCTGACACATTTGCCACCCATTCTAACCTGCTTGGACACTTTTCTTCCTCTCTTTCCCATAATTAATATAAGCACTTTACTACCTCATTATCTGTTACCTGTGACTCTCCTGAACGCTAAGAAGACAAAACAAAAAACACTCCAACCCTTGTTCATTGTCTGTTTGTTTTTCAGTTTTTGCTTTCATTATGTGTAACGTGAACCAAAGTGGCCAAAGTGAAATTTCACTGCGGTGACAACAAAATACTCTTGACTCTTGATAACTCTAAGCACTTAAAATCCTCCACCTCTGTTCCATGTAACCTCACAACTCCACTTGGGCCTCTCTCATTCACACAGGTATTCTGTCTTGCTATGACTAACCTACATTCCTTTTCTTTCCAGGGCAAACCTCCACCTCTCTAGATTTTCCTCCACCTGTTCCCTGGTCTCACTGCAGATCACAATGTCATCTGCAAACACTCCTGTATAACATCATCTGTCAACCTTTTCATCACCACAGCAAACAAATGAGCGGCTGAGAGCCTATCCTTGGTGCAACCCCAATTCCATCTTGAACTCCTCTGTCACATCGACAGCACACATCAACACTGTCTTAAAGCTCTCATCAGTACCCTGCACCACTCTAACATACTTCTCTGCTACTCCAGATTTCCTCTTGCAATACCTCAGTACCCTGGTATATGCTTTCTCTAGATCTACAAAAAGACAATGTTCTGACCTTTTCTTTACTTCTCCTTTGACAAGCTCAAAGCAAATACTGTTTCTGTAGTACTTTTTCTTGGCATGAAACCGTACTAATGCTCAAAGATGCTCACAGCTGACCTCAGTCTAGCTTTTACAACTCTTTCCAACAACTTAATTGGATGACTCATCAACTTTATTTGTCTGTAGTTGTACTCTACATACGCCCTTGTTCTTTAAAATTGGTACCAGCACACGTCTTCCCCATTCCTAAGGCATATTCCCGCACTCTAAAATCTCTGCTCTTTGTTCTCTCTTATTTTCCTCATTCATCAACTCTTAAAAGTACTCCTTCCATCTTACTATCACACTTTTTGCGCATGTCAGTACATTTCCATCCTGATTGTTATTCTCTCTAACCTACTTAACATCCTTCCCATCTCTGTCTCTCTGCCTTGCCGAAATCTTTCTATCCCCCCTTACTGTCTGCTATCATACAAGTCACTATATAAACTTTCTTTTCACCACCAAGTCTCCCTCTCAATATCAACTTTACTTTTAGAAAACATACCAAGTACTCTTCTACCTGTTTACCTCATGGCATTAGCTGCATTTGTAGTTGTCTAGTCATCTGAAATACCTGCTGCCCACCCAGAGCCTGTCTCAAGTCCACCCTAAATGCCTCAAAACATTCTTCCTTTTTCAGTTTCTATTGCTTTATCTTCTGGTCTGCCTTTGTCATCTTTCTCACATTAGCTATGTTTACATGCACAAAATTTCACGATCGGATTAAAATGTATTTGGAATAAATAATCGGATTGTACCTTTTATATGGTTACGCAATCAATTAATCCGATAATAATGTGTACGTATATACACCTGGCTTTATTCACAATAGAACCACTCTGACATGCACAGTCAAATACCCATAAAACACAGAAGAATAAATGTTTCAATCTTTGCTAAACAACAAAAAATAGTAAACAAACAGTATTATACGGGTACGTTTGTCTTCCGAGCGCCCAGGCTGGACTTGCACCAGCTAATTACAGTTGAAACGTTTCTAAGTAAGCAATGATTTTGAGCTCTTTTATTTATTTTTTAACAAAAAGGTTGTATCGGGATCCCCGACTGCTTTGGTTTCCAACATATTTCTGCCACTTACCAATGTGGAAATACGTCATGTTTACGTAGGGTGCAAATGGGCCCTTGGGTCAGTTTGCCACACTTGGAATAACTTGAGCCTGAAAAGTGTTTATGTGCATGTTAATCGGATTATCAATCAGCATAAACCACCCTCTCATTTGTATTATAACTTCATTCCAATTGAGCTTAAACCAATCATAATATTCCAATTGGTGTGTTTATATGATGCATTTTTATTCGGATCAGCCACTTATTCCGATTACTTTTATCCGTGTAAACGTAGCCCATAACAGTCATTATACACCACCATTCTGTGCTGTCTGACAACAATCACCAATCACCACCTTGCAGTCTCTGAGTTGGGTTGACCAACACTCCCACAGTCTTTCAAGCTATTGTGAACGACATTCTCAGAGATATGGTGGGGAAATTTGTTTTTGTTTATCTTTTTTTTCTGAAGACCTCAAGACCCTCAACAAAGATGTCAGGATCATAATTTTTAAACTGCTCCAAAACAATCTCCTTATCAAAGTAGAGAAATGTGTATTTCACCGCTCCACCAGGTCCAGAGGTTTCTGTGGGAGCTAATTAGCCCAAAACTTTGGACAGAGAGCAGCTAAAGTGCTTTTTTGACTTTGTTAACTTTTATAAGGAACTACAGTTGAGTAACTGCCAATCTTCATGCTGTCACATCCTGCAAATCTAAATTGTCATGGAATGACGAAGCCAAGAATGAATTCAGGGAACTCAAGAAACTGAGTCTTACCATCAGCTCCACTTCCCTGTTCTCCAGATCCCAGCCATCAATATATTGTTGAAATGGACAACCTAGATGTTGGACTCTGAGCTGTTCTCGGTCAGAGGATTGTCGATAACACAGTTCACATTGTGCTTTTTTATTTAAAAAACTTGTCATCCCCAGAGAGTAAGAATGATAATGGAGATGGGGAACAGCTGGTTAAACTCTCCTTGGAGGAACAGAGACATTGGCTGGAAGAAGCAGAAACCCCATTTCTTGTTTGGATGGATCACAAGAACCTCGACTATACTGTATTTAGTCTGCCAGGGGATTATATTCATCCCATGCTAGGTCACATTGCTCTTCAGTAATTTTAATTGTACCTTATTTTACAGACCTGGGACAAGGAACATCAAGCCGGTTGCCCTCTCCAGAATCAAGAAACCATCCATCACCAATCAGAGTGGTGGCCAGGAGAAGTTCATCATTTCAAAGTCTATGAGGCTGGCAGCCACTCCACTGGTCCTGGAGGATAAGATCAATGAGTCCTGTGGTCAGCATCTGATTCACACCTGATACCCACCCAATTGTTTGTTTGTGCCAGACCACCTTAGAACTGAGGTACTCACCATTTTTCATGGTTCTGTTTTGTCACGCAGGTTTCAGTGGTTTGTGATACCAAAGAATACTTCTCCGTCTGCCATTTCTGCAGTGACACCAAGTCATCCAGGAGACCATCCGTCAGACTACTATGATCCCTACCCATAATCCATCGGTAATGGTCCTACATAAATATGGACATCATTGGTCTACCTCCTTCTGTTACAATCTTGTCATCTTGACCATGGTTGTCTGGTTTTCAAAGGTGGTTCTGCAGGTCCCTCAAAAAACTTCCAAAAGGAACTCTCTGGGAACATGGGTCGTGATGTTTTTTGTCTCCACGGATTACCCATGGAAATTGTCTCGTGACTCATCACGTGCTATGTTGGGAATCCAGGTGAGTCTGTCCTCTATCTTACATCCTCAATCTGACACTGAAATTGAAAGGATGATGTACAAACCAAACTTTGTATCCTTTGTGATGTTGCCACCAAGAGGTCACAGAATCTACTTTGGGCTGAATACACCACCAACTCCCTTCCAATTAGTTCCACCGGTCTGTCTCTGTTTTACACGGTTTATGGGTTCCAGCCACTGGTGTTCACTAACCAGGAGAGGGAGTCTGGAGGACCATCTACCTATCCATCAGCCATGTGTTGGCAATGCATTGCATGAAAAGCCTTCTCAACACCTCATTCATCTATTCAACATGAGCACGGTGTTGATTACCATACCATACCATCTTTATTTATAAAGCACTGGTTAACCAGTGTTTTCTTTTTTCTCCCGGATGGTCTGGAGGGTGGGTGGATTGGGGGGTCGTGGTGTTGGTCCCGGTTTGTGGTTGACGCTCGGGCACAGACGCAAATCTCTGGCCCCTCTGGCTATGGTGGTGTGGCTCGGGGAGGTAGCACCTCAGGGTTTGTGGGGGGAGAACTCTGGTTGGTTAGTCTGTTTGGTTCATGTTGGCCCCATCTCTGGGTGGGTTGGCCCATGGGTTGTCTGGTCTGGGTGGAGCCCACCCTGTCCAGCTCCCCTCCGCTGGCTGGCACCTTGGGTCGCTGGTACGCTGGTGGTCCTCAGTGTTTGGGGCTGGGAGCTCAGGCAGGCGTCCTCTCGCTCCTGATGGCTGCTTTGTGGGGCCTGGCCTCCCGTAGCTCGGTCATGGCTCCCGCCGGGGGGTAAGGCACCCCTGAGCCTCGGGTTCCTGGGGCCCATGTCTGGACGCGCTGCGGCTCCCGGGGTGGCTTTGGCATTGTGGGTGTTGGTGCATTTCCGGTGGCCCGTCTCTCCTCCTTTCTCAGGTTTGGGGGGGGGGGGCAGCTTTCCCTGTGTTGGCCCCTCTTGGGCACCTTTGCTCTGGAGGTCCCTTCAGGCATCTGGGGGGCAGGTCTTAGGCTCCTCACAACCAACTGGGCATTTTTGTTATGGATAAACCTTACATACACAATCACACTCTCACAAACAAAAACAGGTGCTTGGATCCAGGTACTTACAGATTCACTTCTATAGAGAAAACCTCTCTTATTATCTGTCATTTATACATTTCGTATTAATTAATACTGCATATTATTCAGTGATGGTATCAAGGCTGGTTGGTTGTTTGTACCCGTAATACTTTATTGGCTATTTTTGCTGTTCTTTTTATATCACTCTTTGCGGGTGAAGAAGCAGACTCACAAGATGTTATATTGTTGTCTCCCTTTTCTCTCCTCTTTCTCTTTCACCTTTTTTCCCTTTTGGCATTTTATCTCATCTGTTTCTCTCCTTTTTTCTCTTCTACCTTCCTGTTTCAGTGTCCATTTAACATGGAATAGTCCCGGCATAAATTCTAATAAAGCTTCTTGCATTTATAAATCAAGTGGAGCACTATGGCGAAAGCAGTAAGGCTCCGCTTGTGAAAGTAAAATCTGTTGGGTTTTTGGCATTAAGACAAGAATTGTTTTTGCCACATGGTCAGACAGGTCACAAAAAAGCTGCAAGCGGCGATATGCAGCCCTCACTCCTCAGCGCCACTCCAACCTGTGTTGCGACTGCGGGAGTACAAAGTTACCACCTATGCACCTCCCCATGACTCCGCTGCCATCAAACAGGTCGTACCACAAGCAAGCCTTCACTTTGCCTTCCACCAGGCTCAGATGTGCTCCCATGTGAAGTGTTCAAAATTTGGCCAAAATCCGATGTTACTGTTGGAAGCTTCAGTGGTTGTCACTTCCTGTTTGATGGCAAAGGATTAATAAATACTTCATGTTGCGATTTAAAAATGTCGCCTTAAATTATTATCAGATTTTAGTTAATGTTTGAAACACATAAAACAATATCAATGAGGGCCAATTATAAATGAAGCCATTCTCTTAGCCCTCAGGAGGCGTGGTAAAAGTGATATCATCGGCAGACCAGATTAACCTCTGAAATATTCATTGAGTTTAGGAGGTGCTTCAAGCTCTAAAATAAACCAATTGAGCTGTTGGTAGGTTGACAAAGCTCATTCATATCCAGTTCAAAGCAAATCGGATGATGCATGTGTGATTTAGGGCCAAACATGCAAACAGCGTCCTATGGAAATACGCCGCTCAACCACGCCCACACTGTCCAGCCAACTGTTACTGTTTTTAACAGGATTCAGCATCAACATACTGTTAGATCATACATTGCTTGAAAGTTCTGAGTAAGCATTTAAACAAGGATATCCAGCAGTGGAACTGGCAACTTCCTGTGGGCGGGGCTAAAGCAATGTAATCAAATGAGCACATGACTCTAGTGAGATCTCCAAGAGACTTTTTTGTAGGTCCTGAGAAGTTACATATGTGTATTGAATTTCATAATTCTCGGACAAAGCATGGCTTGAGGCTGATTGTTTTAGTGCTGCTAGGGGGTGCTGTGGAAGAGATAGGCCATGCCCACCAAATGTTGGGGTGGATTCCTGTTTGGGATTGGACTCGGATTGATCACATTGAAGTGAGGCCAACATGTTATCTGCCCTCTGACACACTTTTTAAGTTGATTAGGTCCATAGGGACCGAAAGGGACCCTTCCAACCGAGAAAAGGGACTTCTTTTTTCCACAGGGCGTGGCTTTGATGATGTAAGCATTTGACCACACAGAATAGTTGGTCCCCCGACAGGGATCAATAATTCAAAGTTTGGTTCAATTTGCCCTTATAATGTGAAAGTTATAACATTTTGAATTTTCCAGCAAGAATGTCAGCTTCGAGGCCTAGCCCCTCCCATTTAACATGCGCAAACTGAAGATTTAGATAACTTTTATTCCCCCATGCCTGGACTGCATACTGACCAAATTTGAAATTGATAGCTCAAAACCCACAGGACAAGTTTGTTATAGTTCAACATGTATGAAAATGAAAAATTGCCAAAAGTGACACTTTGACCCAAAATGGCAAACTTCCAGTTAGGAACAGTTCCAACAGACTTTTTTTTTCTCGGGGGATCTACCTATATACCAAATTTCAAATCTCTTGGGTTTAGTAGTTTCCCTATCTCACGTTAGGAGGCGCCGCGGAGCCATTTGACCACGGCCGTTTTGAATTCTATTAAAATACTATTCTATTAAAATTAAAATACTACTAAACAATTTTAACATGGGGGACAATTTTGGGTAAGGTTAGGTGAGTTTTTGACTGTGTTTAGGACTGCAAAAAGGAACGTCATTTTGGAAGTGTAAAATAATAAACAGTAGGATTACAATAGGTCAGGCCTTCCCAGCGCTTAGCTGCTCAGGCCTAATAAGATAAAACCGATAAAGTAGTTAAAATTGTTAAAATGGTACAAACAGATGCTTCTAACTCCAAGTCATCCAATATTTTCTCAACAGCTTCCAATGAGACCATGTCCCAAAGTTACAAGTCTTCTTGCAGAATTGGAATTAAAAAAGTAGTCAAAAGCTTTGAACAAACAGTGTAAGGCCACGGGCTCTTTAGATGTATGACTTTTGACAGGTAAGATGGAAGTAAACCAAGAACAGCCTAGTAGTAGAATTTGCCAGCAGAATTTGCCTTGATAGTGATAAGTAGGACCATACAACACTTTGCTATAAAGAACAATGACGGGTGAGTGATGTAAAAGTAATGAACCTGAAAGCTCAGTGATGCAGTTTTAGGAGCATGTAAACACTGAGGCACTGAGGCATTTCGTATGGAAATGCTTTGGTCTGCCTTGCAGTCACTGTGAACTGTAAAATATATGGTGATATACAGCACATCACCATAGTGCAGGATAATCATTTGAAAAGCCTCTTAAACGGTACTAAAGCAATAAAAGCAAATTTACACAGCCATGAAGGAGTGTCAAATCTTACTCAGTTATGTGACAAAGAATTAAAAATTAATATACACAAACTCAAATTCAGATTAAAAATGGATTGATAATATCTGAACTAGTCAAAAGTTTAATTGATCTTAAAGGTTTGTTCAAAAGGTCCTTGGGGCTAAATGTTGCACTGACAGCACCCGTAAAAATATAATATTATTGTTATACAGTATGCAATATAAACCTAATCAACCTTAATTTAAGTATATGTTTTCTGTATTCTTGTTGTTTGTTGTACTCATCAGTTTAATACGTTTTCATACATTTTGTTCTACAAGTGGATAATTAGTTAGTTTGAGACGACATATTTCTTACAGATTTTGAAAATAGAGGAATGGCAGATATTTGTCTGTAGCTCCCCAAAACATTAGGATCAAGATAGGTGTTTTAAACAGATATGTTATTTAAACACCTGTCATTGTCAACATCTACATGAATAATGATTTCTAATTGAAACTTATTCAAGCAAGACATGAAGGTAAAACACCTAAAAAATATTATCTTACAATCAAATAAACCACTCTTTAGAAGCCAGGAAGACAGTAAAATGGATTGTGAGTAAGACAGAGGAAAAGATATAAAATTTTAATTTAGTTTGATTTAGTTATGGGTGCCACGCATTCTTTTTTTCTTGAGCTTCTCCAGTTATCGAAAATTTTGTTTTAATGTGTGAATAAATTATTGGTAGGATAATCATTATAATCATGAAGCTGATCCCAGTGTGAGGAAATTACTCAGTTTTCTTATTCATTTACGACATTAAAAATTTAAAAAAGATACATATTTAGAGGTTTATGTTTACTTACAGCAGCTAAAAGCAGTTTCAGTTATGTTCAGAAGATACCATATTATCGTCATGGTGTGAATGTCAAATTAATTTTGGCATTTAGTAATATATTTAATTCGTTCTTTTTGCATGGTTGAATAATTCTAAAACACACAACTTCAGTGGTTTTTAAGAAATTAGGTACACAGATTTGTATTTGTTGTGCATTTTTCTCTAATACGCAAAAGATCAGAATTCTACATACTGGCTCAAATATACAAACATCTTTGATTACATGTCCCTTAGTAGATTCCACCTTACCCACATGCTTGACAGTTGATTTGTGGGCACTGAAATTGAGTTTTTAAGCATTGTCTACAAATTTTCAATATGGTACAGTGTACAGTGTATAGGCATAGGTAGCCTCATACTATTAGTTGTTTTACTGCCTTTGGCACTGGTGAACTGCACACAGTGGATAGAGAAATGAACAGAGGCAAGTATGAAGTTGTTCACAACTGGTTATTTCAACACTGCAAGGATCCCAGACCCATACATTGAAATGGGTTTAAGGATGGGAAGCAAGCTAATATTAAGCCTCTGGAATGGCCTTGACCTTAAACATCTTAAAACGTATGGACCGTGCTTCAGACTGATCAGCTTAAATTAGATCTACAGTTTCTGATGAGGAGAGTGTTCAAATAGCCAGCAAGAATTATGAAAGTACCTTGTCAACAGCAATAAAAATTGTGTTTTCTTTGCAACTTGCTTAGTGACATTTTACCAAATGGTAGTGGGGGTGGATGTATAAGTGATCCTTCATTGATCACAGAAACTATAGTTAACCATAGTTAATTTGAGCTTGTACATTCAATTGATTTATAAAAATCACTGAAGTTGTATGCTGTAAAATCACTCAACCCGAGAATGTTTCCAAATGTAGAGTGAAGGAGCAAAAGTTCCTAGAACTGTTAATCTTCTGTTCAGTCCAAAGAGCTGGAAAATATCAAAGAAACGTTCCTGTTTAAATGTGCACTATAAATATATCCTCCTCTCTATGCCAAACACGAATGACTGCTCCCTGCCCAGGGTGAATTTATTTTTGACCATGCTAATACCATCATCATAACTGCAAGATAGCAAATTATGAGCCAGGTCCATGCAGAACGTCAAACATGAAAGTTATTCCTGGCTTCAATCCAAGATTATTTTTTTATCCCAAAAATTCACAAAATTTTACTCGCTAAAAGAAGTACTCACCATATATGTCCATACATTTTATCCCCTAAAGTAAGGTCATTAATGGTATTTATGAGAGACATTTTTTCTGGTGTTAAATGACCTTAGCTGGCTTTCACTCAAACTCCATTCCCATGAGATTTACAACACATATCCAGTTCAAACGGAAAGCCCATTAACTGGAGTTCTATTTTGGATGTCTGACGTATTTCAGCCCTTCTATGAATTCAACTCTAATTAATTGCTTTGATATTAAAATAAAAAGTCCACATATGTGTCCTATAAACCAAGCAAAACTGAAATGCTGTCAACACATCCTCTTTCAACAATCAAGTGCATGTTTGCTATGTACCAGTAGGTAAACTATAAATATTACCAGTACTTTGCTTTTATAAAGAATGTAAGAAAAAAATTATCTAGAAAGCTAAACTGTTATTTTACTGATAAATTAACCAATAAAGTAGCTTTTCAATCTTTATTTAAACAGATTTATTTAAAAAGTGTTACTGCATAAAACATTGATTATTTTAGAATCCACATTTTAATACTGCTATAATAGTATTAAATTTAACCTAATCTAAACAAGCCTTTTGCAGGGGAGTCCCAAATAGAATATGAAACAATTGTTTGGGTCTGACAGCATCAACATCAAGCAATGAGGTGTCAAGCATTCCTGACCAAACTGAGTGGGGGACATATGCTGGGGAGGCTGGGCTGTTGTATATAAAAGCAGCAGCCCAGACATTTGCTCTAACTGGCAGGCATCTGAGACAGGTGAGTGCAGTAAAGTCTTCCAACATATTTTTTCGTGTTAGAGTTGTACAGCATATAAATAAATTAATATAAAACATTCTTTGATGATTACTTTTAAGTCAAAGTGTAGAGACAACTATATATCAAAACAACTAGAATTTATTACATAGTTATAAAATCCTTCTGAAAACTGTTCCAAACTCTATATATTTTTTTTCTTTTCGTTTTAGCATCTTGGGATTCACAGGATACTGAAGTATTTCTGTTTGCATCAGCTAAGGTAATTGTACAGGAGTCAGTTATGAATTTAATGAGTGTGGTTTTGCTTTACTGTGTGGTTAAATGAAAAACTTCTCCCATGTTCAGGCTCCACTAAAAGTGCCACCATGAGCACAGACGCTGAAATGGAGCAGTATGGCCCGGCGGCCATTTACCTCCGGAAGCCAGAGAGGGAAAGGATTGAGGCTCAAAATACTCCGTTTGATGCCAAAACAGCTTTCTTTGTGGTGGACGCTGATGAGATGTATCTCAAGGGCAAACTCATCAAGAGGGAGGGTGGCAAAGCCACGGTTGAGACAGACACAGGAAAGGTAAATCTGATTTATTCAGCACATACACATTGCTTGCAGTTTCTCCATGTATGAGTGAATTTTGTATTACAATTTGTGTTACATTATTCTGAGTCCTGTTTTTCTACAGACTGTAACAGTCAAAGAGGAAGACATCCACCCAAGGAATCCTCCAAAGTACGACAAAATTGAGGATATGGCCATGATGACTCACCTCAATGAGCCCTGTGTCTTGTATAACCTCAAAGAGCGTTATGCATCCTGGATGATCTACGTGAGTTTTCAGTTTTACTGAAAAGATTTTAAAACCGAAAATATTTCCAGTCAATTGATTAAACATTGTTTATTCTTTCTACAATAACAGACCTACTCCGGATTGTTCTGCGTGGTCGTCAATCCCTACAAGTGGCTTCCTGTGTATGATGCTGTTGTTGTTGGAGGATACAGAGGCAAGAAGAGGATTGAGGCTCCACCCCACATTTTCTCCATCTCTGACAATGCCTATCAGTTCATGCTCACAGGTGAGATCAAAGCTACAACTGTTATCCCAAAAAAATGAAGAGAAAAGAGCATACCCTTGCTGACATAAAAAAAAATGCCACAGCTACTAAAGCATTACTGTGTACATTGCAGATCGTGAGAACCAGTCTGTTTTGATTACGTGAGTATCGCAAAAATTGAATTCATCTTTCTTTACAAACTGCATAAATGTGCAGTTGATGAATTGAAATGTGTCTCTTGTACCCAAGCGGAGAATCCGGTGCTGGCAAGACTGTTAACACCAAGCGTGTCATCCAGTACTTTGCAACAATCGCTGCTCTGGGTGGCAAAAAGGATCAGCCATCTGCAAGCAAAATGCAGGTGAGTATGCATTCTAAGTGACAACCACCTATACAGGGCGACTGTGGCTTGGTGGGTTGAGTAGTCGTCTGGCAATCTGAGGGTTGTGGGTTCAATTCCAGCTTCCCCCTGCCACATGTCGATGTGCCCCTGGGCAAGGCACTTAACCCCAAGTTTCCTACCGAGCTGCGTCTCGGTGTATAAATGTGTGTGCGTTAGTGAGAGCGACTGGGTGAATGTGGCTATAGTGTACAGCGCTTTGGGTGGTCAACATGACTGGAAAAGCGCTATATAAGTTCAGTCCATTTACCATACATGAGTTTTCATGAATGTACAAAATGTTCATTTAAATAACCATAAATGTGCAGGGCTCCCTTGAAGATCAAATCGTTGCTGCCAACCCTCTGCTAGAGGCATACGGCAATGCCAAGACAGTCAGGAATGACAACTCTTCCCGTTTTGTAAGTTAAGACCTTGATAAAATGTTCCTTGATACTGAACGCATGATTACTCATAAAAAGTAACATATACTTGTAACCTGGCTTAGGGTAAATTCATCAGGATCCACTTTGGTACTAGTGGAAAGCTGGCTTCAGCTGATATTGAGACATGTAAGCCAAAAATATAATGTTTTCAGCAATAATGTCTTACTTTTTCATACATTAGAATCTAAAAACATAATTATATTTAACGTTTTTATATGTATTCATGTAATTCTTAGATCTGCTGGAGAAGTCCCGTGTCACCTTCCAGCTGTCTGCTGAGAGGAGCTACCATATCTTCTATCAGCTGATGACAGGCCACAAGCCTGAGCTCATTGGTAAATTACCAAATACTTTCACTCTGAAATTAGAAACATTCTTCTTATAAAACAAAAGGATCTACAGTGTTTTGTGTTCATTGTTTCAGATGCTCTGCTGATCACCACCAACCCCTATGACTTCCCAATGATCAGCCAGGGTGAAATCACTGTCAAGAGCATTGATGACGTGGAGGAGTTCATCGCAACAGATGTAAAATATAATTTATGTGTTTTGATAATGACTTACTTAAAACCCATGTAGTGTACTTAAAGCTGTCTTCTCTACACAGACTGCTATTGATATCTTGGGCTTCACTGCTGATGAGAAGTTTAATATCTACAAGCTCACTGGTGCTGTAATGCATCATGGCAACATGAAGTTCAAGCAGAAGCAGCGTGAGGAGCAGGCTGAACCTGATGGCACTGAGGGTAATTCATGAAATATCAATATTCTCATCCAGTAGAGTAAAAGATTAGTTTTAAAAATGTTGACCATATGTTATGTTATTTTCCTGAAAGTGGCTGACAAAATCGCCTACCTCCTGGGTCTGAACTCAGCTGATATGCTGAAGGCTCTGTGCTACCCAAGAGTCAAAGTCGGAAATGAAATGGTCACCAAAGGTCAGACCGTCCCACAGGTAATTTAAACCCATCTGTGATGCTATGGTTTACCCAAATATAAAAACTTATCCTAACTGTTGTTATACAGTAATTTATTGCACAAAACTGATAATTTCTACTTCTAGGTCAACAATTCTGTCAGTGCTCTGTGCAAGTCTGTCTATGAGAAGATGTTCTTGTGGATGGTCATCCGTATCAATGAGATGCTGGACACAAAGCAGCCAAGAGCCTTCTTTATTGGAGTTTTGGATATTGCTGGCTTTGAGATCTTCGATGTGAGTGAAAAAAAATTACAGAAGTGTTACAAAACAGTCCTAATTTGCAATTTATTTGAAGAATTCTCTATAATCACAGTACAACAGCTTGGAGCAGCTCTGCATCAACTTCACCAATGAGAAACTGCAACAGTTCTTCAACCATCACATGTTTGTCCTGGAGCAAGAGGAGTACAAGAAGGAAGGCATTCAGTGGGAGTTCATTGACTTCGGTATGGACTTGGCTGCCTGCATTGAGCTTATTGAGAAGGTGAGCAGTTGTGATGGTCAAGATAAAGGAATCATTCTCATATTTTTATATGTATTTGAACCTTCATTTGAGATTCAAGTTCTAATTTAAATTGTTAATTGTTCTCAGCCATTGGGCATCTTCTCCATCCTTGAAGAGGAGTGCATGTTCCCCAAAGCCTCCGACACAACTTTCAAGAACAAGCTGATTGATCAGCATCTTGGCAAGAACAGGGCCTTTGAGAAGCCAAAGCCTGGAAAGGGCAAAGCTGAGGCTCACTTCTCCCTGGTTCACTATGCTGGTACAGTGGACTACAACATCACTGGCTGGCTGGACAAGAACAAGGACCCACTGAACGATTCAGTGGTTCAGCTGTACCAGAAGTCTGCAAACAAACTGCTGTGCTTACTTTATGCTACTCATGGAGGAGCTGAGGGTAAGAACCAGTTAAATAGGTAGATATACCAAAACTGATTACATTAATCTATCAAATGAAAAACACTTTGCAGCTACACAGCATGATAGGTGTTGTAAAACTGTTGATCAGTGCTCAAGA
Organism: Fundulus heteroclitus; assembly: GCF_011125445.2. Lineage (NCBI taxonomy): Eukaryota > Metazoa > Chordata > Actinopteri > Cyprinodontiformes > Fundulidae > Fundulus > Fundulus heteroclitus. The sequence continues at coordinate 16,740,054 of NC_046376.1, forward strand.
AAACAAATATTGGAAGATATATTTTGTTTTTCATTTAAAGTATCTAGTAGGAACATCTGAAGAAATTACACTGTATTGTAATACTATTGTATTATCATGTTACAATTTTAGCTGAGGCTGCTGCTAGTGGAAAGAAGGGTGGCAAGAAGAAGGGTGGTTCCTTCCAGACCGTGTCTGCTCTTTTCAGGGTATGTAAACTTTCATACAGAACATTGTGAGAAAAATATTACAAATAAACTGAAGACTGGTTTCATGATGCTGATCTACAGGAGAACTTGGGTAAGCTGATGACCAACTTGAGGAGCACCCATCCCCACTTTGTGCGTTGCCTGATTCCCAATGAATCAAAGACCCCAGGTAAGAACACCACTCTTACACAACAATATTTAGCGTTACTGTGTAAAAAAAAAATAATATTTTTTGACTAAATATATTTTCATCTTTTAGGTCTTATGGAGAACTTCTTGGTCATCCACCAGCTGAGGTGTAACGGTGTGCTGGAGGGTATCAGAATCTGCAGAAAGGGCTTCCCCAGCAGAATCCTCTACGGTGACTTCAAGCAGAGGTGAGATCAGTTTTAAATATGAGTTGAATATTGGTTAATTTTAGTAAAAGTCATTAAAACTGATTTAGTTTTATCTAAATTGCACTAAAATCTACCTCTTAGATACAAAGTATTGAATGCCAGCGTCATCCCTGAGGGACAGTTCATTGACAACAAGAAAGCTGCAGAGAAGCTGCTGGGCTCCATTGATGTGGACCACACCCAGTATATGTTTGGACACACTAAGGTATGTTTGACCAATATCAAAGACACCTTCAAAAGTTTCCTTAGTGTACATGTGTTCTAATAAGTAATACGTTTTGGTATCAACATAGGTGTTCTTCAAAGCTGGTCTTCTGGGTACCCTTGAGGAGATGAGAGATGAGAAACTAGCTGAGCTGGTCACCATGACTCAGGCTCTCTGCAGAGGATATGTCATGAGGAAGGAGTTCGTGAAGATGATGGAAAGGAGGTGCGATTAGTTTTAGAAATGTGAGACTGGTATGCCATTTTCATAAATAGCTGTCCCTATGGTCTAAATAACATTTTGCATTCACTATTGCAAATTTCTCTCAGAGAGTCAATCTATACCATCCAATACAACATCCGTTCATTCATGAATGTCAAGAATTGGCCATGGATGAACCTCTACTTCAAGATCAAGCCTCTGCTGAAGAGCGCTGAGACTGAGAAGGAGTTGATGAATATGAAGGAGAACTATGACAAGATGAAAACAGACTTGGCAAATGCTTTGGCAAAGAAGAAGGAACTGGAGGAGAAAATGGTCTCCTTACTCCAGGAGAAGAATGACTTGCAGCTCCAAGTGGCTGCAGTAAGTAGGCAGAAAAACTCATATATTAAACAAGTATTTACATAAATCAATACAGAATAAAGCTGCTGTAATATTTACACTTAAGATTACTAAACAAATACAGAGTGTGCAAGATACTGCAATGCATATTGGTTGCATTTAAAAACAAGTAAAATGTTTATAAATTCCCAAAAACTGTATAATCACTAAACACTGTGTTAGTAAAGAACTATATTCATGTCAACTCTACTCACAACATTGCATAGGAAGTTGAGAGCCTCTCAGATGCTGAGGAAAGGTGTGAAGGGCTGATTAAGAGCAAGATCCAGATGGAGGCCAAACTCAAGGAGACAACTGAGAGACTGGAGGATGAAGAAGAAATCAATGCTGAGCTGACTGCCAAGAAGAGGAAGCTGGAGGATGAATGCTCTGAGCTGAAGAAGGACATTGATGACTTGGAGCTCACCTTGGCTAAAGTGGAGAAGGAGAAACATGCCACTGAAAACAAGGTTTGCATCGATTAGGCACCATTATCAAAGCACAATTCATGCATTTACAGGATGAATGAAATCTACAAAGTTTATGTGTTCATTCAAATGTGTATATCCAATTCAACCTTTAGGTGAAAAACCTGACAGAGGAGATGGCTACTCAGGATGAGGCCATTGCTAAGTTGACCAAGGAGAAGAAAGCCCTCCAAGAGTCCCACCAGCAAACACTGGATGATCTCCAGGCAGAGGAAGACAAAGTCAACACTCTGACCAAGGCCAAGACAAAGCTGGAACAGCAAGTGGACGATGTAAGAAAATTGTCTATTTTCCTTAGAATGCATTCCCAAGATGTGAACTAATCTTTGTATTAATTGCTGATATTGAATCTGCCTACTATGGTATAGCTTGAGGGCTCACTGGAACAAGAGAAGAAGCTCCGTATGGACCTTGAGAGAGCCAAGAGGAAGCTGGAAGGAGATCTGAAACTGGCCCAGGAATCCATCATGGATCTGGAGAATGACAAGCAGCAGTCTGAGGAGAAAATCAAGAAGTAAATGCAGACTTTCTTTATTTTTGAACAATAGCACATGTTAGTGTCAAATCACAAAACTAACTCCACGTTATTTATTGCATTCTAGGAAGGACTTTGAAATCAGCCAACTTCTTAGCAAGATTGAGGATGAACAGTCCCTTGGAGCTCAGCTTCAGAAGAAGATCAAGGAGCTCCAGGCAAGAAAGATTAAAATTAAGTGCACATGGCTGAATTGGTTACACTTTTTTCAATTGATCTTAATATTACTTCGATTTACTCGGGTTTTAGGCACGTATTGAGGAGCTGGAAGAGGAGATTGAGGCTGAGAGGGCTGCTAGGGCTAAAGTAGAGAAGCAGAGAGCTGACCTTTCCAGGGAGCTTGAGGAGATCAGTGAGAGGCTTGAGGAGGCTGGTGGAGCCACAGCTGCTCAGATTGAGATGAACAAGAAGCGTGAGGCTGAGTTCCAGAAGCTGCGCCGTGACCTTGAAGAAGCCACCCTCCAGCATGAAGCCACTGCAGCGGCTCTTCGTAAGAAGCAGGCTGACAGCGTTGCTGAGCTGGGAGAGCAGATAGACAACCTGCAGCGCGTCAAGCAGAAGCTGGAGAAGGAGAAGAGCGAGTACAAGATGGAGATTGATGACCTGTCCAGCAACATGGAAGCAGTTGCCAAGGCTAAGGTAAGAGAACAATTTTCAAACCTTTAAAAACAGCATATTTCTTAAATGTGCCAGTATCAAATCAATCATTTATGGCTTCAGGGCAATCTGGAGAAAATGTGCAGAACTCTTGAGGACCAACTGAGCGAAATCAAAGCTAAAAACGATGAGAATGTCCGCCAGCTGAATGACATTAATGCACAGAAAGCAAGACTTCAGACAGAGAACGGTAATTCACCTGAACTTAAACCAGTGTCTTGCATTGTTTAAAGAAATCTCAGAAATAATTAATTTGTGACTTTCCCAGGGGAATTTGGCCGCCAGCTTGAGGAGAAAGAAGCTCTTGTTTCCCAGCTGACAAGAGGCAAGCAGGCCTTCACTCAGCAGATTGAGGAGCTCAAGAGACACATTGAGGAGGAAGTCAAGGTATGAAAGTTTACTTTTTAGTTTTGAGTTATAGAGACAAATTAAAGTTTTACTCATCATTGTCATGTATGATGAGGTCAATAGACAAATCATTCAACTCTCAACTTTTTGTACCAGGCCAAGAATGCCCTTGCCCATGCTGTTCAGTCAGCCCGCCATGACTGCGATCTGCTCAGAGAGCAGTTTGAGGAGGAGCAGGAAGCCAAAGCTGAGCTGCAAAGAGGCATGTCCAAGGCCAACAGTGAGGTGGCTCAGTGGAGGTCCAAATATGAGACTGATGCCATCCAGCGCACTGAGGAGCTGGAAGAGGCCAAGTAAGTCAAGATAAATATCTTTTAATTAAGTTATATGTAACATTTATTTGTTTCTAACAATAAACACGCATTCTCAATACAGGAAAAAGCTTGCCCAGCGCTTGCAGGATGCTGAGGAATCCATTGAGGCTGTGAACTCTAAGTGTGCCTCTTTGGAGAAGACCAAGCAGAGGCTCCAGGGTGAGGTGGAGGACCTCATGATTGATGTGGAGAGAGCCAACTCTCTGGCTGCCAACCTTGACAAGAAGCAGAGGAACTTTGACAAGGTAAATGCTGTTATTGGATCTAACATCAGCTTAACCCAAGGAAAGACATTGTGTTTAAGGCCAAGAATGAATGACTTGATCCATGGATTTATAGGTCCTGGCAGAGTGGAAGCAGAAGTATGAGGAGAGCCAGGCTGAGCTGGAAGGAGCCCAAAAGGAGGCTCGTTCTCTGAGCACTGAGCTGTTCAAGATGAAGAACTCCTATGAAGAGGCACTGGATCAGCTGGAGACCATGAAGAGAGAAAACAAGAATCTGCAGCGTATGTAGCTACACCTTCCAAAATTTGTCAAATTTTATTTTTTACAAAATTGTTTTGCATAACCAATATGCCTTTATATTTACTGACTATTTTAGAGGAGATTTCAGATCTGACTGAACAGATTGGAGAGACTGGAAAGAGCATCCATGAGCTGGAGAAAGCTAAAAAGACTGTTGAGACTGAGAAGTCTGAAATTCAGGCTGCACTGGAAGAAGCCGAGGTAAACCTTTTCTCTCTAGTTAATTAAACAATTAAATGACATAATACATTATCAAATGTATGTTTAGAACTCTTTTTATTTTACAAACTCTAATCTTACTATGGATTTGAAACTTTTAAGGGCACTCTTGAACATGAAGAGTCCAAGATTCTCCGCGTCCAGCTTGAGCTCAACCAGGTCAAGGGTGAGGTTGACAGGAAGCTGGCAGAGAAGGATGAAGAAATGGAGCAGATCAAGAGAAACAGCCAGAGGGTGATTGACTCCATGCAGAGCACTCTTGATTCTGAGGTCAGGAGCAGAAATGATGCCCTGAGAGTCAAGAAGAAGATGGAGGGAGACCTGAATGAGATGGAAATCCAGCTAAGCCACGCCAACAGGCAGGCCGCTGAGGCCCAGAAGCAACTCAGGAACGTCCAGGGACAGCTCAAGGTGAGTTTAGTGGTAAAACACAATTTAAAGAGTTTTAGAGGAAAAATATTTCTGACAGATACATTTTCATTGCCTTTAGGATGCCCAACTGCACCTTGATGATGCCGTCAGAGGACAGGAGGACATGAAGGAGCAGGTGGCTATGGTGGAGCGTAGGAATGGACTAATGATTGCTGAGATTGAGGAGCTGAGAGCCGCTCTGGAGCAGACAGAAAGAGCACGTAAAGTGGCTGAGCAGGAGTTGGTTGATGCCAGTGAGCGTGTTGGACTACTGCACTCTCAGGTTTGGTTTTAATCATTCACAAGAATTCAGAGCTCTCAAAATAATGGAACACACACATCTAACATATATAATCCTGATTCATTTTCAGAACACCAGCCTCCTGAACACCAAGAAGAAGCTGGAATCAGATCTGGTCCAGGTTCAGGGAGAGGTGGATGATGCTGTCCAGGAAGCAAGAAATGCTGAGGAGAAGGCCAAAAAGGCTATCACTGATGTCAGTTTGTTCTCAAGTTAAATCACCATCTTACCAAACACAGGTTTTATCTGTCAAGAACTAAATAGAACACCTGTCAATTCAGGCTGCCATGATGGCTGAGGAGCTGAAGAAGGAGCAGGACACCAGTGCTCACCTGGAGAGGATGAAGAAGAACCTGGAAGTCACAGTCAAGGACCTGCAGCACCGCCTTGATGAGGCTGAGAACCTTGCCATGAAGGGTGGCAAGAAGCAGCTCCAGAAACTAGAGCAGAGGGTATGAACATTTTGTGCTGTAAATGCACATAATGGGATTTTTATACATAATTTGCAATGGATATTAAATAGTTTTCTCATTAAACGGCTTGAAATAGGTTCGTGAACTGGAGTCTGAAGTTGAAGGCGAGCAAAGACGTGGTGCAGATGCTGTTAAAGGAGTCCGCAAGTATGAGAGGAGAGTGAAGGAACTGACCTACCAGGTAACCACTCTGAACATTTGAAATGACTCTAAAACCAAAGAATATTACTCCTTTGTCATCATATTACCTGCTGTTCTGTATAGGTCTCAACAAAGATTTTCTTGATTTCTTTAGACTGAGGAGGACAAAAAGAATTTGGCGAGACTTCAGGACCTTGTGGACAAGCTACAGCTCAAAGTCAAAGCCTACAAGAGACAGGCTGAGGAGGCGGTAAGTGAAACAGTTAATTGTCCATCACCAAACAGTGCACCCTTTAGTAAGGTAATTACAAAGCCTTTATTTTACATTGAATGTAAACTAAACTAATTGTAATCTTAAAATTTCCAGGAGGAGCAGGCCAACACCCACATGTCCAGGCTAAGGAAGGTCCAGCATGAGATGGAAGAAGCTCAGGAGCGCGCTGATATTGCTGAGTCACAGGTCAACAAGCTCAGAGCCAAGAGCCGTGATGCTGGAAAGGTAACATTTTTCTTACAAACCACCCTCTAAATATACTAAGATAACATAGAAGACTTATTGCAATGAAGAAAAGCTTGTTTATATTGTACATAGATTAAATTAGTATCTGTTAAGCAATGCATGGTAATCAATATTTTTCACGATGGAAGCCAAATTTATTGCTTTTCCTCATAACACACTCAAACTGTGCCTCAAACTCTACAATGTTAATTTTTCTTTTCCTCTTTTTTAGAGCGATTCCGCTGAATAAGAGACCAGATCTTAATGACGCTTTTCGACAGAGTTCATAAAATATGAATCCACTGTTGAATTATTTTTCCATTGTAAAACTTTAATAAAAGCTAAGCACTATCATGTTATGCATTGGTGTGTATTTTCTTGATGTATAAAACAAAGTCTATATGTACAGCAAAAATCTGATTCATACTGAAACATTTATTAGATATCAACAATAGTATGTTCAAAAAGTATGTTACCTTACTCATTTGATTCGAAAATACCACAGGCAGCATTGGTGCTATATAAGAATATAATATTTGTGCTATATTATGCATTCATAGTTGAAGAAAAATAAACATACTTATGCATTTTCCTCTTCCAGAACTTCTAGAAATTATAATTCTTAAGGACAAATAAAAGATTTTTTAAAGTACCCTTACAAACTATCTCAGTTTTCAAAGTTAGATTTTAGCAATGCTCAAACTTTACTCAAGATTAATTAAAAGTTGTATGGAATTATAATTAAAACTACAAGAAAGTTCAGTGTACTTGTATTTTGTAGAATGGATCATTTTATCGTTGGTAAACCAATTTTAAAACTGTCATTCACCAAGTACAAATACCTTTGTAGGGAGTGATAGTGATAGAGTTAAGTTTAATAACCCCTCTATCCTGGAAAGAAAACCAACACAAACACAAGTTGCACAGTGGCAGCTCACTGCTCCCCAAGGGGATGGGTTAAAAGCAGAGAACAAATTTTGTTGTGGTGTATGTTGCAATGACAATAATGATGATTATTATATATATTAATATTTACACCAAAGTGTATAAATCAAAAACAGTTTATAAGCTAGATGAAAATCACGCATGGAACAAAGAGACGCCTTCATCAAAAAATATTTATGCATTATACTGGTTTCATGGATGGCAGCCTCGGTACTTTGCATGTTTTGATATTGTTCTGTTCTCTAGCACCATTCTGAGATCACTTTCACTAAAGAACCCCTAAACACAAGACAGTCCCCTGTAAAAAAAAAAATGTCTCCCCTTTTCATTGATCCCAAGTTCACTGAGTTCTCGGTTGATAGTGCAGTGGCCTTATGCAAGATTTTTCGGAGACACATACAAGGTAGATGGGGAGGTGTGCTCATGAAGCTTCAGCAATGGAGACTGAACATCCTTGCCCTCAACCCACCTTGCTAATGTCTGCTCTCAGGCTAATGAATAGGACAAATTGCTGTTTCTCATCTGTAAAAACTCTGACGTCCATGGATCTCCCAGCCTTTGTTTCACCAAAGCATGGCTCAGGGAGCACACAGTAGACTGTGCACTATATGTACTGGATTTCTAGCTGTTTCTCGCAGATGGCAATGTGGAGCTCTCGGAGAAAAAGAGAGGAGGTGGAATCTGCTTTTACATAAACAACAGTTGGTGTATTGATTTCACGGTATTGCAGAAGACACGTAGTCCTCATGTATTTTCTTAACACACTGGAGGAGTTTTCCTTATTTGCTCTGGCTGGTGTTTACATCCCACCACAAGCCTGCAGATCAGTGGCAGAAAAATAGCTTGTTGAGCTGATAATAGATGTGTAGATAAAACACATAGACTCACTTGTAGCACTACAAGCCTCTAAAATAAATTCCCAAAATACGTATAGCTCATTAAATGACCTACGAGGAATAAAAACACACTAGATCCCGGCTACAACTTTAAAAAAATGCACATTGCACTATAGGCAGAAATTAAAAACTTCTAAGTCTTTGGTTTGGACTGATAGGAAGTTGTGCAATGAAATGCATTTAGGTTATTTAATATTTAATCAGCATTAATAGTAAATCTTTTTGTTAAACAAACACTAGAGGCATGGTATCTCACGATTGCGGAGCAAACAAAAACAAATGCTATTTTTGCTGGTGGTCCTGGGTCTCGGGTCTGGTCTTTAAAGCATGAGGCAAGTTTGAGCTTTCGGCAGTATTGTTGGAGGTCCATTTTGAGGGATTCCCAGACATTTATGATTGCTGTTGGTACAAACAAGAAGTCCTATTCTAAAAATTGTTGGTGTCATTTATTTTAAGATTTAGTGTAGGGCAAGTTCAGAACTCCATTTTTAGTACTTTGGTTAGGCTTTTTTAATAAATAAGGTTTCTATATATTTATCTGTTTTACATTGGCGAGGGTCCCGTGTAGTTCATACAGGTCAGTTAGTTTAAAGAGCATAACCAGTGTTGTTGGATGATTTGGTCTATGTCCGGTGCCCAATGGATGTGATCCTCTGTGGGGTGAAATCAATTCAATTCAATTCAATTTTATTTATATAGCACCAATTCATGAAAGATGTCACCTCAAGGCACTTTACAAAGTCAAACTCAATCATATTATACAGCTTGGGTCAAATTATACAGATTGGTGAAAAAATTCCTATATAAGGGAACCAGTTGATTGAATCAAAGTCCCGACAAGCAGCATTCACTCCTGGAGAAGCGTAGAGCCACAAGGAGAGTTGTCTGCATTGTCCATGGCTTTGCAGCAATCCTTCATACTAAGCAAGCATGAAGCGACAACGGAAAGAAAAACTCCCCATAAACGGGAAGGAAAAACCTCCAGCAGAACCGGGCTCAGTATGAACGGTCATCTGCCTCGACTGACTGGGGGTTACAGAAGACAGAGCAGAGACACAACAAGACAGACAAAAAGCACAGAAGCACACATTGATCCAGTAATCTGTTCTACACTAGATGGTAATAGCGGGTGATCTGTCTTCCTTGGATGATGTCACAGTTAATAGAACGTCAGACCAGGTGTACCTACTATGAAGAAAAAAGAGAGAGCAATAATAATAATAATAATAATAAAACTTTATTGATCTCACAATGGAGAAATTCACTTCTTCATCTTGACCTACCCCCTTGGGGAGCAGTGGGCTGGCACTGTGCGGCGCCTGGGGAGCAATCAGGGTTTAAGCGTCTTGCTCAGGGACCCAGAGTGCCGGGACCGGGGATCGAACTGGGTACTTGCATCCTTCTCTGAGTGCAAGCACACTGCTCTAACCACTCGGCCACGACTCCCCCTACCAATCAAGACATGACTGCAGTCAAAGTAATTGATTGGATTCATCAGGATTTATGGATAAATATAGCTGAGTGTCATCAGCATAACAGTGGAAATTAATCCCATGCTGTCTGACAATTTTGCAAATTGGAAGCATATAATGTATATAGTAAAGAGAATTGGTCCAAGGACTGAACCCTGTGGTACTCCACAAGTGACCCCAGAGTTTGAAGAAGATTTATTATTAACACGAACAAACTGGAATCTGTCCCACAGATAAGATTTAAACCAGCCTAATGCTTTCCCCTTAATCCCTACAGTATGCTCAAGTCTTTGTAGGAGAATATTGTGATCAACTGTATCAAATGCAGCACCGAGATCTAACAGGACAAGTATAGACACATGTCCATTATCTGAGGCCATGAGAATATCATTGGTGACCTTCACCAGAGCTGTTTCAGTGCTATGATGAGCTCTGAAGCCTGACTGAAACTCCTCAAGTAGATCAATACTTTGTAAATGTTCACATAGTTGATTAGCAACTACCTTCTCAAGAATTTTAGATAAGAAAAGAAGATTAGATATAGGTCTGTAATTTACTAACTCATTTTGATCAAGAGATGGTTTCTTAAGTAAAGGTTTAATAACAGCTACTTTAAAAGCCTGTGGTACATATCCATTTACTAAGGATAGATTAATCATGTCTAAAATAGTGCCACTGATCAAAGGGAATATCTCTTTAAACAACTTGGTTTGGATTGGGTCTAACACACAGGTAGAAGGTTTAGATGAAGCTAAAATTTTAGATAGCTCAGAAAGCTCTACTGCTTCTAAACAGTTCAGACACTGCACAGGTTCTAAAGATACTGAGGACGAGGTAATCATGTTTGGAAGGATGCCACTTATTTTATTTTTAATGGAATAAATTTTATTTATGAAGAATACCATAAAATCATTACTGCAAAGAGCTAAGGGAATGGATGGATCAACGGAGCTGTGACTCTGAGTAAGTTTGGCAACTGTACTGAAGAGAAATCTAGGATTATTTTTATTCTCCTCAATTAATGATGAAAGAAATGCTGCACTAACTCTGCGAAGGGTCTTGTTATACAACAATAGACTGTTCCTCCAGATTAGGTAGGATTCCTCTTGGTGTGTAGAGCGCCATTTTCTCTCCAATTTCCTAACATTGTGCTTCAAGGAACGCAGCTCTAAATTAAACCAGGGAGCCAGCTTCCTGTGAATAATCCCCTTCTTTTTCAAGGAAGCTTACCTGTCTAATGCAGAACGCAATGACGAAGTCACACCTTTAACAAAGACATCTATTTGTGAATGGGTAGAAACAACATTGCTGCAAGGTATTTCTGCAATACTAACGATATTAAAAGGGGGACAGACTCTATAAAGTTTGATGCAGCATTGTCCGATAAAGATCTACTATAATGGAGCCCTCTTTTGGGGGTGGAGAACTCAGTTAGATTAAACTCAAATGTTATTAAAAAATTATCAGATAGGACAGGGTTGTGAGGAAATACTGTTAATTCTTTACAATCAATGCCATATGTCAGCACAAGGTCTAAAGTATGAACCAAGAGTGTGTCGGTTTATGCACATTTTGAGCAAAACCAATTGAATCTAGGATAGTTTTAAAGGCTACACCAAGGTTATCACATTCTGTGTCAACATGAATGTTGAAATCCCCCACTATGATAACCTTGTCAGTATTTATCACCAAATCAGATAAGAAGTCTGACAACTGATCCAAAAACTGAGAGTAAGGGCCCGGTGGACGATACAAAACAACAAACAGAAGAGGTTTTATTGCTTTGCAATTTGGATGAGGGAAACTGAGGGTTAAATGTTCAAAAGAGCACTGGTTATTAGTTGGCCTGGGACTAATTAATAAATCAGACTGAAAGATGGTCGCCACTCCTCTGCCTCTTCCCACAGATCTGGGAATGTGGACATTTTAATAATTGGAGGGAGTTTACTCATTTATACTAACATAGTCCTCTTGTAGCCAGGTTTCTGTGAGACAAAATAAATTAATCTGATTATCAGAAATCAATTCATTAACTAAAAAAGTCTTTGGAGGGAGAGACCTCATACTTAATAGACCACATTTAATTGTTTTATTTTTTGGTTCAAGGTGAGCCGTATTGATTTTTATTAGATTTTTATGATTTGTTCCTTTTAGATCAGTTTTTGATCTGTTAAGTTTTGGCCGTGGGAATGACACCGTCTCAATAGGGTAATGGGTGGGTAATAGTACAGAAGCTGCAGAGAGGTGTGTTAAACTACGCCTCTGCTTCCTGGTCTGGACCCTGGGTTGTTAGCATTTAGGAGAATTAATAAATCCGGCCAGATTCCTAGAAAGAAGAGCTGCACCATCCAAAATGGGATGGATGCCGTCTCTCCAGATCAGACCAGGTTTTCCCCAGAACGTTTGTCAGTTATCAATGCAGCCCACGTTGTTTTCAGGACACCACCTAGACAACCAGCAGTTGAATGATGACATGCGACTAAACATGTCATCACTGGTCAGGCAGGGGACCAGAGAAAATTATTGTTTTAGTTTTTGCAAACACACACTGAAGCAACACCAACCTTAGTGACCTCCGATCGGCGTGACCAGGTGTCATTACCGCCAGCGTGAATAATAATCTTACAGTATTTACGCTTATCCTTAGCCAGCAGTTTCAGGTAGGATTCGATGTCGCCCGTTCTGGCTCCTGGCAGGCATTTGACTATAGTCCCTGGTGTCTCTAGCGCCACGTTTCTCAGAATCAGATCAGAATCAGAATCAGATATACTTTAATAATCCCAGAGGGAAATTGCTGTTTCAGTACTCAATTCTGACTATTGAGCTGCCAATATTCAGGGTCGGCTTCTCAGCGGGTGTGTCGCTGAGTGGGGAAAACTTGTTAGAAACGCAGACGGGTTGGTGGTGATCTGGGGGCTGAAATCTAGAGCTATGCTTCCTATGAACCCTCACCCAGCTGGCCTGGTCCACTACTTGAAGTTACTCTATGTGGCTCCACACTAGCAAAGGGGTGGCTATCAGCTGGTTTTTCAACAGCACGGAGCCGGGTCTCCAATAGACCCCTTGCATCTGACGTCACAGTTACGTGATCAGGGGTGCGCGCCTCCATCTTGGTGGGCAGGCTAGCCTGACAGCCCGTCTACTACATGACAAAACGGGTGATTTAGAGCATACTTTTAGTTAGTTTATTTTTGGAATCTAAACAATGCCTACGACTTGTTGTGCTCCCGGTTGCACAGAGAGGCATTCCAAATCGTTGGATGTACGTTTCTGTCGTTTACCGAAGGATGAGGAAAGAAGAAAGAATTGGATATTTTCAATGAAAAGAGCGCAGGCAGACCCTCCCAATGGACTGGGGGAGCCATCATTCTACGAGAGAATTTGCAGTCTACACTTCATCTCCGGTAAATTACAACTTAATTCGGCTCTAGTCATTGTTCTACTTAAACAGCGGCGGAGGGGAGGTGGCGATCGCTACACGGGCCGGAGAAGCGGCCCGTGTAGCGATAGCTACCTCCCCTCCGCTGCTGTCTGTAGCAGCAACAGCGGCTTCTCCGGCCTGTGTAGCTGTTGCTGCTTCAGACAGCGGCCGCTGTCTGAAGCAGCAGACAGCGGCGGCTCTCCGGCGGCGGAGACAGCGGCGGAGACAGCGGCGGAGACAGCGGCGGCTCTCCGGCGGCGGAGACAGCAGACAGCGGCGGCTCTCCGGCGGCGGAGACAGCAGACAGCGGCTTCTCCGGCCCGTGTAGCGATCGCTACACGGGCCGGAGAAGCCGCTGTTGCTGCTGTCTCCGCCGCTGTCTGGAGCAGCACCCGCTTCCTGCTGCTCCAGACAGCGGCGGCTCTCCGGCCAGTGTAACGATCGCCACCTCCCCTCCGCCCGTTCACGGGCGCTAGTACTTCTGTGTTTACGCTGCAATGTCGCCGACACCCCCACCCATTTTAACAAGACAAAAACACCTAAATAATCCGTAGTGAGTGATGTTTTTTTAACCTACCGGGCGGGTCTTCCTCACTGCTTTGTGCTGTTGCACAAACATGTCTGAACATCCATCCATCCATTTTCTGACCCGCTTAATCCCTCATGGCGTCGCGGGCGTTGCTGGAGCCTTTTTCCTGATATAAAATAATTGCAGCCGTCCAGTGGTTTCAGGGGCTTTCGTGCTCTCTTGTCCGTACTGGCCTGCGTGTTTATAAAGCAGCTGTATGTCGCGGTACGAAACCATTGGCCAGCATTTCACAGACTCGCTCTGTCCCTTCAGGCTTTTGCTGTGTGGATCTGGCAATCTGATACCATCAACCATCAACTTACTCTTAAAACGATCTTGTGATACATTATCTAAAGAAGAAAAATACCTGGAGAACTCGTCATTTCGTCAAATGGCGTGCCAACCAATATGGCCGCCACGCAAGGGGTTCTGGGTAACGGAGTCACGTGGTTGCAAGGGGTCTATTCTGACACCCTCGCCTCCAAAGCTACAAAAACATTACATTTATTACAAGTACCATTATCACTAAAGGAGGCAGAGGCATAACTAAACATCTGGCACAGAGAGCAGGAGATAGGGGGAGACTTAGACAGAGATGGAGAACCTGAAGTAATAGTAGGAGAAGGAGCCATTGTGGAGCTAAAGCTAGGCTAGGTGTTACGGCCAGTGGCCTTTTTGTCTGTTTTGTTTTTCTTTCTAATATGTTGCAGGTGTAGTTGCATCTTCCTGCCAGCTGGTGCCACTGTGGAAACTTGCAAACCTCCTGAAGTCTCCTCCTCATTTAACTTCAGCCACTTCCTTCTGCCATCATCCTCATTCTGGATTGGACACTCGCCTGATTGCCTCACCAATCCGTGGAGAGCCCTCCTTATTTAAACTCAGCTCTCCTATGCAATCAGGGCAGCTGTGTTCTAGAGCAGCTTGCCACACTGCTTGTTGTGTTGTGTTGTGTTGTGTTGTGTTGTGTTGTGTTGTGTTGTGTTGTGTTTTTGTTTAACTGTAACACTCGTTTAACCAGATAATTGCAGGTTGTGTCACTCGTTAGGTGTTTTGCCGTGACACTCTGTTTGAACCTGACAATGATTGTTGTGTTACTCGTCCCCTGTTTTCTGTAACACTCTGTTAACCAGATGATTGTAGGCTGTGTCACTCATCAGGCAATTTGCCGTGGCACTCTGGTTAAGCCTTTCAGTTGCTGATTGTGTTACTCGTTTTCTGTTTTCTGACACTTTGTTAACCTGACTATTGTAGGCTGTGTCACTCATTAGGCAATTTGCCGTGGCACTCTGGTTAAGCCTTTCAGTTGCTGGTTGTGTCACTAGTTGGATGTTCTGTCTTGTGGTTTATTTTAGTGTTGATGCTGTCAACACATTATCTCTTGTGGCCTTAAGTCATCTTTGGGGTTATTTTGTTATTTAGATCATGTCCTGTCCTTTTCGGTAGTGTACTTATCGTTTCCATAATTTTTGTTTCTATAGCCAACTTATCAATAAATTGTTACATTTTTTTGATACACTTTTGTGTTGGCTTTTTATGTTACCTCCCCTGGACCCCTAGACCTTTGAGGTCGTAACACTAGGCTAAAGCTAGGCAGCAGCAACAGAGAATGTTTTAAAAGTGCTTATGTGTTAGACACAGATGTTACAGCAAAGAGATTAAAGATAAAAGCAAGAGTCTGGGGCAACAGACTGCAATTCACACCGTGACAACAGGAAGTGAAACAATACGCCTTACCGCAAACAGGAAGTGACGATCAAGGGTTCTTGATCCTTGGGATGCTTAGGCAGTCAAGAGACTTTTCAAAGAAGACCTCATTGAGCATCATAAGCATCTGTCTCTGTATGAAATATAGTTTCTCACATAAGTTGATGAGTGGAATACATATGTCAGCACGTGGGAAGGTGATGTTGTCCCTGTTCAAGAGTCTGGTGGTTGGCTTGTAATTCTTGTTGTTGATGCCGAAAGAAAGGATAACCTTGGCTACTCTGTCAGTGGTTCTAGCATTCTTCAATATATGGATGGCATGGGACAGCTGGGCTCCTGGGTAGCAGTCTACCTGCATCTTTGGATTGGTTGGCAGTCTCTTCAAGTTGGACTCTTTCATGAATGTTTACATGGGGATTTCAGGCTTCCCATTTAGTCTTAACAAGGGTTGAAGTACTGTTTTTATATCCAGTTTTGCTGGGAGAGATGGGTTGTGAGTTCCTGGTGGCTTGTGTTCATGTAGTGAGTGCAAGAGTGTTGCAAAGGGCCCTTGTTTTTGTTCATCATCCCCTCTGTCTTTTCTCTGTGTGTTTGCCCTTCCCTTACTGTGTGTTTGATTCATTTGTTTTTGTTGGTGTTCTTTGTCAATAAACAATCTGGCATGTTGGAGGGTCCTCTGCTTGACAGCTCTTAATTCCGTTTGGCTTTCCTATTGACTATGTTAAGGATCCTTGTAATTTTTTAATTTTATTTTTTTTTTGGGGGGGGAGGGTTAAGTTTATGAACTGGAAGGCCAACTCTGTCCAGTCAGTCAGGGTTTTCTGCTTGTCAGGAATGATTAGGGTGGCTGGGGGTCCTGGAGTAATATGGTTTGAACCATGTTCTCTTATGTCTGCTTGTCAAGCCACTAGAATTAATCCTGTTTTGAGCAGGATCTAAACTAGATTCTAGTGTCTGGTTAAAGGCCACTAGATGGGGTTGGCTTGCTAAACTAAAGTATTGTTTAGCTTTTTATTAGGGTTCCAAGCCCGCAGCGAACGGCTCTGCCGTTCGTCTGCTCTGTGAGCAGAGAACACTATTGTTTTTTGTGTATTTTTAAATTATTCATTCATTATTATTACGGAACTAAAACGCGTTGTGCGGCCCATGCGGACTTGTAACAAACCTATTGAATCAGGTATCCAAGTACAGAATGTGCACCGCTACTCAAACCCAGAAATTCAGACCCCTCAGCAACTAGGGGGCGCTATAACAAAGGACAATGCGTTTCGGCCTATAACCTATAATAATAAGATTTTTCACACGTGTCCCGCGTTTGAGGATCGTCCATCACTAGAGGGCGCTGTGATGTCAAGAAATCTACAACGCAAGAATGGCTGATCGGATTTTTACAAAACCTTCTTCATCCCCTTCCAGTCCAAGCCCTAAACTAAAGCATTAAATATGGTAATGATTGAAACAAGTGGGCGGGGCCTATTTCCAAAGGTGTGAAAAAAACCTTGAAAACTTCAAAAAATTACCAAAAATCAATTTTGTGGTTTAACGGTCTTGGATTTTCAGGATGTATTCCTTGAATAAGGTGTAACAATTCTCTCACTGCATGTATTGAGGTTTTTAAAAGTTGCACACTCTGATTTTTTAAAAGTTTGTAAAATGGAGAAATCAATGTATTTTCCACAAATATTGTTCAATCCCCCCAAAAATGGCCTCTATTTGTAAAGCACATGCAGACTAAACATAGATTTCAGTTTGGTGAAAATCGAGACGATTTTGACTTATTTAGAAGACATTGCAATTCACGTGTGCAAGACTATAAAGTTTAATTCTTTTTTCCTCTGAAACACTTCTTTCAATGGGCATTTAAAAAATCACGTAGTTAGATAAAGCACTCTTTGAGATCCATGAATACTTTCAGAATTTTAGAGCAAACCTTTTATTTTTAACGAATTTATGAATTTAATGATCTGTTCACAGCTCTCACCATCCAGAGCTCTGACTATCTAGAGCTGTGAACAGGGTGGCCATTTTGCCCACATTTGGGCACATCATGTGTGACGTCACATCCCGTGATGTTTCTAAGCGGAGCAGAAACTTGAAGAGGGAGGAATTGGAATTTGAAATCAGAAAAGCTCAAATTAATAAAGAAAGTATTGTAGCAGTGTTTTTTTATATTGAAAAGGCATATGATATGTTGTGGAAAGGTTTATTAAATAAAATTATAAAGATGGGTATTACAGGTAGGATGTATTGGTGGATAAAGGATTTTTTAACTAAAAGACAAATACAAGTTCAAATAGGTAATTATCATTCTGAGAAATATATTGTTGAAAATGGTAATCCACAGGGAAGTATAATAAGTCCTTTATTATTTTCCATAATGATAGATGCTGTGTTTCAAAATATTGATAATGGAATGGGTTTCTGGTATTAAATTCTGGTATCGTACCAGAATTTAATGTTAAAATTAGGAATAGAATATGCGTTGGTCTTTCGGTTTATACAGGAGAAATGATTGCAATATTATTAGCTGTTCAATGGGTTGAAGAAGTTAAGCCACTAAGATCAGTCATATGTTCAGATTGTAGTTCATCCTTAGTTAGTTTGCAGTATAATCACTCAGAAAGCAGGCCAGATATTTTAATAGAAATTCAACAGACACTATATAGAATAAATATGATGGGTTTAACTATAAATTTTGTATGGATACCTGCACATTATGGAATTAAAGGAAATGAACAAGTAGATAAGGCAGCAAAAGAAGCTAGAGTCATCTCTAACCAGGCACACCACGGTCGTGTCGTCTGCAAACTTAACTATGTGATTGGTGGTGAACCTGGGGACACAGTCGTGTGTCATCAGGGTGAACAGCAGGGGGCTCAGGACACAGCCCTGAGGAAAGCCCTTGCTGAGGGTGATGACATCAGAGGTATTCTGTCCGACCCAGACCAACTGAGGTTTGTTGGTGATGAAGTCTAGCAGGCAGTTGCGAAGAAGTGTGCTGAAGCCCAGATGTTCCAGTTTTTCCAACAGATGCTGTAGGATGATGGTGAACGCTGAACTGAAGTCCAGGAACATGCTCAAGGGGGCGGGGCGTGGGTGGGCTTGGAACCTGTTAATAACTGCTTGCAGTTCTAGTTGTTTTTCTATTTTTAAGATCTAAGTCCTGTTTTGGTTCCTAGGTATTAGCGTAGTTATTACAGACGTAGCAGGACTAGGTCTGTCCAACCTCGTAGCTAAGTCTAAGTCATAATTTCAGGACAAATCATCAGCGTCTGCTCAGTCAACCAGTATTTCAGCTGCTTAGGGTTGGGGGTTGTTTGGCACAGCAAGGTGTATGGACCAATCAAAGCAGATGTTACAGGCTGGCTTTGATTGTACAGGTTTTAGTACTTTGATTACAGAGAATTTTAAAGGAATGTACAATTTGTTGTAACAATAGACTAATAGAATAGCAATGTTAACAATAGACGTTATTTGAGTAATATCTATCTTAGATAAACAAGTTGAAATACTTTAAGATGTTTAGTTTTTTATAGATTTAAATAAAATATTGTCACACAGAGGTCCCCTTGTTGTTTACACTGCAATGCATTCTAGTTAAATTATGCAAACCTGGTCTTTTAGCGTTAGCTCTGTCCAGCCAAAATAATGAGTAACATTAAACATTTTCAGTTTGAACCGGAGTACATTAAAATTGATGCAGTACTATTAATATTACTTCTACTACTATTACTTCTACTACTACTACTACTACTACTACTACTAATAATAATAATAATAATAATAATAATAATAATAATAATAATAATAATAATAAAAACAGTGAATGACACTTGTAACACTGTGTGATCCCAGCAAGTAGTGCTCTGTGTCCAGTGTCAGGTCTAATAACACTTAGGATTTGATCAGTCTGGTCTTCGGTTCTGTGATTTCACATTTGGTACTGGTGGCAGCAGCATTACCTTCGTTATTTATAAGAGTTTCCAGTGTTGCCTGTCTCTAATGTTTCTCCCAGCATCTTTCACTCACAAGGCAGCGGGATTTAGGCACTTTATGGATGAAAATAGTCGTTACAGCAGTTGCCGAAACCAGCTTTGTGATTCTTCTTAGCTGTTGCAGGAAAGCTGAGGAATGGCTGTGTGGAGCAGTTTCCTGCAACAGATCGAGCTGAGTGCGCAGCATCCTCCAGAGAACAAGCACAGCCAGGCTGGAAAGGAAGGCCGTGAAAAGAACTCCATGTTTCACAGCCCGAGCGCGAACCACTGGAGCTGTGTAAGTGCATCTGGGTTTCACAAGGAGTCTCCCCCTGAGCTTGCTCGCCACCCCAAGCCAAAAAAAAACAACTTTGCCCTGCTCTATCTACTTCCAACTGGATGCTCAAGTTAAGCGAACACACAAAAAGGCAGAGCTTCAGCAGAGTTTGGCAGGGAAAGTTTTAAACGGTTAACTTTTAATGTGTTTTCACTGTGTCTTAAGTTTTGACCGAGCTAAAAGGCTAGCTCCCATTAGCGTTCTCGAAACAAAGGCTTGCTAATGTAGTTTGAGTCTGTTTTTACGGTTACAACAAACTTTCACTACATAAGGGCACAACACAAACATTAATACACTGATGGGATATTAACTGGTGGCTCTGCAAAGGAGAGAGACAGGTTAGTGGCTGTGAGCTTGCAAGGGAAAATTACAGCTACACAAGAAAAGCCACAAACCTTAACTGGATTCGTAAAGGGCGTTGAATCCAAAGCAGAGTCCTTTCTCCTAAATGGGGCAGGCAATATGGAAAAACACAGAGACAATCCAGAGTTATGCACAGAGGATCGAGAGGGGGCAGAGGCACAACAGGGGAAATCCAACAGATCCAGTCCAAGTCTGTTTCCAGGGTCCAAAATCCAATTTCCACCAAGCAGAGGTACAGAGAGGACTGAGCAGAGAGGCAGGGTAGAGAGACAGGTCATTGTCCAGAAACTGAGAACCGATGAAGAGACCGACAAGGGCATGGCAACAGGCAGGAATCCAGAAAACACTCAATGGTCGAACACAGGCAGGCAGGTTAGGAAATGCTGGAAGGTCTATTAACACAAGGCTTTCGAGAATCTGGCACCAGCTTGCTGAGGATGGCAAGCTTAAATAGTGCCAACCACAGGTGCCAGTAATCAGGGCAATAACAGGTGCTAGCAATCAGGGAACAGTCCCACAACATCTAGGTGCTAGCAATCAAGGAACAGGAAAAACCAGAGCGGAACTCTCATGTCGGTGACCAGTTTATTGTGGCCATATTGTACTGTAATGCCACAGACAGAGAACCCAATGATTCAATCGGACACGGAGTTACACTTAAAACATTTATTAAAATGGTGAAATATGACAGGCTGCACAGAAGATGAAGGTAGATCAGACCGGTGACAGGCTGAACAAGCAGATGGTAGTTGGGTAGCCTGGTGACTGGCAAGACAGACTGAAACGGGCTGAACATGATGATGGCATGCTGGACAGGCTGATACTGGCTGAACAGACAGATTGCAGGAACATATCAGAGTCAGTCCAGGCTGTGACCAGAGTCAAAGGCTCATGAGACCCAGTGAGGGCAGGACAAGCAATAGATCCTTACACAGGCAGTTCGCACAGGCACTGGAATAGGAATAGGAAACCAGTAGGGGCAGGGCGATCACGGAACCCAAGATAGGCATTCGAAGCACTTAAGCATTGGGGATAATTCATGCAAGGCAGAGAGACGATCTGGCACTGACTGGCTGTAAAAGGCATTTATAGTATAGGTGGAGTCTCAGTTGAACCAACTTGATGAATAATGACCAGCAGGTGGTACAGATTGTGTAATGAGTGGAGCACTGTGAGGAGGAAACAGCCAGTCAGCCCTTAAAACATAAACTAAAACAGATATCATGATAGGATTGTATTGTTTATATGGGCAAACAATCAATTAATCCGATCATGATGTGGGTTTATATGCATCTGGCTTTATACAGAAGAGAACCACTGACATAGGCAGTTATCAAAAACGCACAGGAGAGTAAGTACTTCCGTCTTTGTTGAACAATTACAAATAGCAAACAGAGCAGTAGTGTGCTAGTTTGTTTGTCCTCTGCCCTCATATGCTCAAGATAGACTCACACCCATCCATCCATCCATCCATCCATCCATCCATCCATTCTCTTCCACTTATCCAGGGTCAGGTCGTGGGGGCGGTAGGGAGGCCCAGACGTCCCTCTCCTCAGCCACTTGGGCAGCACATCCTCCCCAACCCGGAGAAGGCACTCTACCCTTTTCTGGCACTGCTTCCTCAATGGAAGACGTGTTGGTGGGATTAAGGAGTTCTTAGAAGTAGTACGCCCACGATACACTACGTCCAAGTCGAGGCCAGCAGCACGCCACCCCCACTATAAACAGTGTTGGTACTGCACTGCTTCCCCCTCCCGAGGTGCCGGATAGTGGACCAGAATCGCCTTAAAGCCGCATGGAAGTCTTTAACCATGGCCTCTCTGAACTCTTCCTACGCCCGAGTTTTTGCCTCAGCGACCAGCTGAGCCGCCTGCCACTTTGACTACCGGTACACATCAGCTTCTTCCGGAGTCCCACAGGCCAATTAAGCCCAATAGGACTCCTTCAGCTTGACAGAATCCCTCACCACTGGTGTCCAGCAGCTTGTTCGAGGGTTGCCGCCGCCGCGACCTGCACCGACAACCTTGCAGCCACAGGTCCGACTAGCAGCCTCAACAATAGAGGCGTGGAACATGGTCCACTCAGACTCAATGTCCCCCACCTCCCTCGTGACGAGGGAGTCCCCAGGAGGAGCACTTTCCAGTACCCCCTACAAGGACTACAAAAAGGGTGGGTAATCTGAACTGCTGTTTGCCGCATAAGCGTAAACAACAGTCAGAACCCATTCCCCCACACGTATGCGGAGGGTGGCCACCCTCTCGTTCACTGTGGTAAACCCCAACATACAGGCACCAAGATGAGGGGCAATAAATATGCCCGCTCCAGCTCTGCGCCCCTCACCAGGAGCAACTCCAGAGTGGAACAATGTCCAACCCCTCTCAAGGAGACTGGTTCCAGAGCCAGAGCCATGCATCGAGGTAAGTCCGACTATCTCTAGCCGGAATCTCTCAACCTCACGCACTAGCTCAGGCTCCTTCCCCACCAGGGAGGTGACATTCACATCCCAAGAACCAGCTTCTGCAGCCAAGGATTGGAACGCCATGATCCCCGCCCTCAACCGCACATATTTCACAACGCACCCGACCCTTTCGGCCCCTACTACAGGTGGTGAACCTATTGGAAGGGGGACCCATGTCTCTTCTTCGGGCTGTGCCCGGCCGGGCTCCATGGGCAAAAGCCCGGCAACCAGGGGCTTGCCAACGTGCCCCACCTCCAGACCTGGCTCCGGAGTGGGGCCCCGGTGACCCGCGTCTGGACGAGGGAACATGACATCCTTTTATGTTGCTCATCATAAGGGGTCTTTGGGCTGCTCTTTGTCTGGTCCCTCATCTAGGTCTTGTCTGCCTTGGGTGATCCTACAATAGGCATAAAAGCCCCTGAGAGCATAGCTCCTAGGGTCATTGGGAAACTCAAACCCCTCTACCATGGTAAGGTGGCAGCCCAGGGAGGGGTTTGTCTGATACCTCACCTAGGACCTGTCTGCCTTGGGTGACCCTACTATGGGCATAAAAGACCCTGACAGCATAGCTCCTAGGGTCATTGGGACACTCAAACTCCTCCACCACGGTAAGGTGGCAGCCCAGGGAGGGGACTCACACCAGTTTCTCTTTATGGTTGAGATGTTACTGAACTCCCTAATGAAGCTTCAGGCTCAGCAACACATGCTACAAGATGAGAGATCGAAAGGAAATAAGCATCCTTCAACGTTGTGTGCTGCTTCACACTTTACTGCTGCAGGCCGGAAAAGCTGTTTTGTGCACAGACCGATTTTGCTTCCCCGACATTGCGTCTAGCCACTCAAAGCTGAAATATGTCGCGTTGTTGTGGGGTGCACATACACACTCAGGTCAGTTTGCCACCTTCAGAATAACCTGACAGGCGTTTGCATGCAGGCTGATCGGATTATCAATCGGCATAAACCACCCCTCTCAGATTACAAGTTAGTTCCAATCCTGCTGAATCCGATCAGAATATTCCGACTGGCATGTTTACACATTTTAAGTTAATTTGACTGTTTATTCCAGTTACTTATGACGATGTATATGTAGCTGATGAGACCAAATTAGAACCAAGGTCAATTTCCTTGTTTGTGTGCACAAACTTTGCAATTAAATCTCAGTCTGATCCCTTTGTTAAACAATTTCACATAAATTGACAAAAGCAATTAGTAGACAAAAGAGATGGCTCAAATAATACTGGTAGAGTGTCTTCTCGACACTTCTGATGTCCCCTTCTTTCTTCGTTAAATTTCTGTCTGATTACTGTCAGAAATGCCCACTAGCAGAACAAAATTATTCAAGTTACCAGTACAAAATAATGGATGCAAGGCATTTCATATCTATATACATCTGTAGAACTTCTTGTACTATTCAGTTGCAAGAAAGACAAAAAATTAAAAGGATAGCAGGTTATAAAACAAATCTGCATTTCAAGCTATACAAGTGTGACATGAAAAATCTCACTAGAGGCAACACCACAGACTTCTGGTGCCTCCAAGGTGGATTTACTCTGACACATGAGCCCAGCATTTACATGCCTTTCCACTTTTGCCCATGTAGCCCAACCCTCTTAGGGAATATGTTTAGTCAACAGAATAGCCAGTCTTGCCAATTTGGAAACATTTCATTACAGATGAACAACCATTTAAAGCAAATTAAGTTAATCATCAAGAGGGTCTAAAGTGGTTTATTGCACAGTGTTGGAGCTATTTATTCTTTATTACTTGAATTTTAATAGAATCTGTTCTTGGGTTCGTTTAACAAACAAAGGAAGTGTCACTACACAGATAAATAAATATTTTCCTATATTCGTAAAGTACTGTACAGCAAACAACAGGAGAAGATAATAATGAAATAAAGCTACGATAGCAATTATGCAAGCAATTCTCACATATATTTTTCCTGGGTTTAGCAAAATATTACCAGCTTGATAGTCGCATCCTGTCTGGATGAACTGTTTCTATCTGAAAATATATTTTTGTCAATGTGATGAAGGATATTAAAACAGGGGAGTTTTACATGGCTGCATATCGCTGAACATTGTTGGGCAAAAAAAATTAAACTGATAAAATTCAACACTGTTTACCGAAAACAGGTGATGCAGGTGTCAAAAGCAGAAGACATTGTGTGACATCAATAGCAGCATTAATCATTTAAGCAAGACAAGAGTACTATTCCAGTTCAGTAAGACTCCATGCCCTTACAAGATTTTAAGCAGAAATTGAGCAACAAAGGACTCCATGCCTTAAAAAGAAAGCAGAAAGCTTAGACACATGCACAAGTATATTTAATCATATATGTATATATATGGCCAATGTGAGTCATTTTTTTAACATATTGGTATCGGCCTGATAAGTAAAACTGGGCCAATTATTTTCAAGAGCTTGCCCTTTGTGCCTGTGTCCAACCCCCTCACCTGAAGGGGAGGTGAGGGGGTTTGTCATGCGGTCATGTTAAAGTGACAGTGATGCATCACAGCCAGGATTGTGGAGTTTTTAAATGAAGCAGAGATTTAAATAAAAAAAAAGTCAGTGTGTAAGTCTAGACTATAAAAACCCACATCCAAATTTCTGTTAGAATAGTATTTAATCGGTACAAACCTATACAAAATTTAACCATTACAGAGTTTGTATATATATATATATATATATATATATATATATGTTTTTACATACATCTATATGTACGTTTTTACATATATACACATATATGTTTTTACATACACATATATATATATATATATATATATATATATATATATATATATATATATATATATATAAATATATATATATAAATAGATAGACACCCGCCATAGACTGGTGACCTGTCCAGGGTGTACCCCACTTCTCGCACCAGCACCAGTCGCAACGCCACAAGGGATAGACGTTTTAGAAAATGAATGGATAGATATGTCTGGCACAAACAAAATACATTTCCTCTCACCAAGGATACCATCCAACATAGTTTCACTGTGGGGATGTTGCCACCCCCACGATGAAACATGGTAGTGTTATTAGTATGCTGGGGGAGTACACACACATACACACACATCCTTGTTTAAAATACAAGGTGAGGACTGTGCCTTGACTTCCATTCATTTTAAAGCATCTATGGCCTAACCCTGACCCCCACCCTAAAATTTACCAGTATATGCGTAAACTCTTCCAAACCTTACCCCTACCCCCAATATTTACCAACAAGTACCTAACCCTAACTGACACCTTAAGGCTAAACTTAATACCTAGCTCAGAAAAAAATCTGAGGACCAAAAAGAAGTCCTCACTTTACTAGTAAAATGAGCAAAACATTTTCTCGTTCAGCTGCAAGTACAAAAGCTCACACACGTACATTTAAGGTATGTATGTGGCCTCAAATATGGCCTCAAATCATTGCACAAAAGTACCTTATTACCTCTATTTATTTGTGATTCATGAAGGACAACTAATCCATGTAACATGGCTCAAATCACTTGTGAAGGGACTGATATTAAAGCCCACAGACTCTGACACAAACTTTTGATCTTTTTTATCATTTGCACCTATAATGTAAAAGAAAATTGTACACATTGTTCATTGCTTGTTCTTTGTTATGTGCACTCTTAGCCGGAGTGTCCTGAAATTAATTTAACATGGTAACACGCTGTGATAATAAATAATCGTTGAATCTTTGAATATATACATGTATATATAACCCAAATGGTGTTATAGGGTGTCCTCGTTTTTTTTAACAAAACTCCACAAAACATAGTTATTGTAGTTCCTAACCATACACATGATAACTTAACAACTAAAACAATATCTTGTGATCTCGGTTTGAAGTGATGAACCTTGTGGCACTTGCCATCTAATTTAACTGGTCGAAACCACAGAAGAAACTTCATTATGAGATATATCATTAGAATGTGCTCACAAGAGTAATATTAGTCACTCTTCTAAATGCAAAAAGAATCAAGAGCTACATTGGAGAATTTCTTCTCACCATATGGTATTTTTGTTACCATCTGAGTCTGCATGTCTTCTCAAGTTTCTCTTCCTGGACTCCTTTGCCACTAATGGAAATAGTTGTGTGTGAAATTAGTATCATATGTCTGAGGAATGTGCAACCTGCAACCATACACCAGTGACATTCTGACACGTTTGACTCCTTGAGACTCAGCAATGGCTGTGATATTAAAATCAAATTGAGACAAGTGCATATCATAAAGTGTGTGAACTGAAATCTGAGCCTAAATAAATCACGGTGTTTAATGGGCAAAACACTTAAGAAACCATGCAGCACTCCTGCTATGTTGTAGTACAAAAACTGTGAACATAAAAGACCTTGTAAATATTTATGAACCAATTACAGACCCGACATTTATTATTTAGAAATTTTAGAAACAATTGTAGTGCTTTAAAGAATTCAGCGAAGACCAATTAAACAGTTATGCATAAAAATCAAAATCTTTAAAGATACTTTTAAGTTTTGAATAAAAATGTCTATATGTGTTACTCATTAATTTATTCAAATTAGTTTATTTAAATGTATTGTTTTAATTTATCGTTTCAGTTTGTTTATTTTAGGAAATTATTTAATTATGTACATACATAAAAGCATGGCATGATTGCATTTAAAGATTGACTACCCCTACATACAACATCTCTGCCAAGTGAAGAGGTGATGAGCGTTTTGTGCTTTACCAAACTGAGCAAGCCCCTTGTGCTGAGTAGACACACTTGAGCATATATAAGCAGCAGCTCTAGATGCCCGAGCCAACTGGAAGGCATCTGACTCAGGTGAGAGCAGTCAATTGTTTATAATGTAGATATACATTTTGTTCAGGTTTGCAGAGTTTTAGTTATATATATTGGTAAATATAATTCCCTTTGGGATCAATAAATTATATTTGAAATTTAATTGAATTTGAAATAACACAGCAATATCCAAATCCTCAAACTGATTTTTTTAAAAATCCAATAAAATATCAATATACATCAGAGATCATATAAAAACTTTTTAAATTAGGCTATTATCTTTTTATATAGCGTCTTTGAGTTTGCACAAGACATCTGTGGTTTTCAGTCAGGATCCTGTGGTAAGGTAAGCAGTCACGTCCAAAAAGGCACGTTAATATTTTTTTGTTATTATTAAAGATTTCTTATTAATTTTGAAGGTTATCTGTGAACATTTCAGGCTCCACTAAAAGTGCCACCATGAGCACGGACGCTGAAATGGAGCAGTATGGGCCGGCGGCCATTTACCTCCGGAAGTCAGAAAAGGAGAGGATTGAGGCCCAGACTACTCCTTTTGATGCCAAAACCGCCTATTTTGTGGTGGATCCTGAGGAACTGTATGTCAAGTGTAAACTCATCAAGAAGGAGGGTGGCAAAGCCACTGTTGAAACAGACGGAGGAAAGGTAGGTAGATTTGTTTCATTGAACATTCCTTTTGTAACAGTTTTTTTTTACCATCGTCTTATGGGATGCAAACATAAGATACAAAAGAGTGCTTTTGTTAGACCCTCACAGTCAAAGAGGATGACATCCACCCCAGGAATCCTCCAAAGTACGACAAAATTGAGGACATGGCCATGATGACTCACCTCAATGAGCCTTGTGTCTTGTATAACCTCAAAGACCGTTTTGCATCCTGGATGATCTACGTGAGTTTGCCCTTTAGTACCAAGGGTATTGAACACATGTTTAGTTTAGATGTTTCTGTGTATAAAAGTATTGGTAAAATATTATTTATGCTTTCTACAATCACAGACCTACTCCGGGTTGTTCTGCGTGGTCGTCAATCCCTACAAGTGGCTTCCTGTGTATGATGCTGTTGTTGTAGAAGGATACAGAGGCAAGAAGAGGATTGAGGCTCCACCCCACATCTTCTCCATCTCTGACAATGCCTATCAGTTCATGCTCACAGGTAGGACAACATTACAAGTGGTTACTAGAGGCAAAATAAAATGTGAGCATATGCCGAGATATATCATAGAGCACAGTAAGACTAAAAAATATTTGTTTGTATTTCAGATCGTGAGAACCAGTCTGTCTTGATTACGTGAGTAGGCTACTGCAAAAACTAAATAGGTCATTCTTTTATAAATTGTAAAAAATGATTTTGAGAATTGAAAATGTGTCTCTTGTACCCAAGCGGAGAATCCGGTGCTGGCAAGACTGTCAACACCAAACGTGTCATCCAGTACTTTGCAACAATTGCAGCTCTGAGTGGCAAAAAGGACCCACAACCCACTAGCAAAATGCAGGTGATTATCGGTTTTAAGAAGAAAGGTTCAAACTGTGCATATTTTGGTGCATTCTAATAATATTAAAAATTGTAAATGTGCAGGGCTCCCTTGAGGATCAAATTGTTGCTGCTAACCCTCTGCTAGAGGCATATGGTAATGCCAAGACAGTCAGGAATGACAACTCTTCCCGTTTTGTAAGTTAAGACCATGATAAAATGTTTCTTGATGCTTAAAGCTTGCTTTCATATCCAATCTAACATATACTTGTAACCTGGCTTAGGGTAAATTCATCAGGATCCACTTTGGTACTAGTGGAAAGCTGGCTTCAGCTGATATTGAAACATGTAAGTCAAATATGTAATGTTAGTAACAATTACAGTAATATTTAACTTTTTTATACTTTAAAGCATAAAATGCTTAGCAAAGTTTGTACTTGTATTCATGTAATTCTTAGATCTGCTGGAGAAGTCCCGTGTCACCTTCCAGCTGTCTGCTGAGAGGAGCTACCATATCTTCTATCAGCTGATGACAGGCCACAAGCCTGAGCTCATTGGTAAATGACCAAATACTTTCACTCTGAAATTAGAAAAATGCTTCCTATAAAACAAAAAGATCTACAGTGTTTTGTGTTCATTGTTTCAGATGCTCTGCTGATCACCACCAACCCCTATGACTTCCCAATGATCAGCCAGGGTGAAATCACTGTCAAGAGCATCAATGATGTGGAGGAGTTCATCGCAACAGATGTAAAATAACATTTATGTGTTTTGATAATGACTTACTTAAAACCCATGTAATGTACTTAAAGCTGTCTTCTCTACACAGACTGCTATTGATATCTTGGGCTTCACTGCTGATGAGAAGTTTAACATCTACAAGCTCACCGGTGCTGTGATGCATCATGGTGCCATGAAGTTCAAGCAGAAGCAGCGTGAGGAGCAGGCTGAACCTGATGGCACTGAGGGTAATTCATGAAATATCACCAATCTCATCCAGTAGAGTAAGAGATTAGTTCTAAAAATGCTGACCATGTGTAATGTTTCTTTCCTAAAAGAGGCTGACAAAATCGCCTACCTCATGGGTCTGAACTCAGCTGATATGCTGAAGGCTCTGTGCTACCCAAGAGTCAAAGTTGGAAATGAGATGGTCACCAAAGGTCAGACCGTCCCACAGGTAATTTAAACCCATATGTGATGCTATGGTATAAAAACGTATCCTAACTGTTGTTATACATTAATTTATCACATAAAACTGATAATTTCTACTTCTAGGTCAACAATGCTGTCAGCGCTCTGTGCAAGTCTGTCTATGAGAAGATGTTCTTGTGGATGGTCGTCCGTATCAATGAGATGCTGGACACAAAGCAGCCAAGAGCCTTCTTTATTGGAGTCTTGGATATTGCTGGCTTTGAGATCTTCGATGTGAGTGAAGAAAAACCATGAACCATTCCTTTTAATAAAGATAGTCCTAATTTGCTATAAAACCAGTAACTTTCTATTGATACAGTACAACAGCTTGGAGCAGCTCTGCATCAACTTCACCAATGAGAAACTGCAACAGTTCTTCAACCATCACATGTTTGTCCTGGAGCAAGAGGAGTACAAGAAGGAAGGCATTCAGTGGGAGTTCATTGACTTCGGTATGGACTTGGCTGCCTGCATTGAGCTTATTGAGAAGGTGAGCAGTTGTGATGGTCAAGATAAAGGAATCATTCTCATATTTTTATATGTATTTGAACCATCATTTGAGATTCATGTTCTAATTTAAATTGTTAATTGTTCTCAGCCATTGGGCATCTTCTCCATCCTTGAAGAGGAGTGCATGTTCCCCAAAGCCTCTGACACAACTTTCAAGAACAAACTGATCGATCAGCATCTTGGCAAGAACAGGGCCTTTGAAAAGCCAAAACCTGGAAAGGGCAAAGCTGAGGCTCACTTCTCCCTGGTTCACTATGCTGGTACAGTGGACTACAACATCACTGGCTGGCTGGACAAGAACAAGGACCCACTGAACGATTCAGTGGTTCAGCTGTACCAGAAGTCTGCAAACAAACTGCTGTGCTTACTTTATGCTAGTCATGGAGGAGCTGAGGGTAAGAACCAATTAAATAGGTAGATATACCAAAACTGATTAGATCAATCTATCAAGTGGAAAACTCTGCAGCCACACAGCATGATAGATGTTATAAAACTGTTGATTAGTGGTCCAGAAAACAAATATTGGAAGATGTATTTTGTTTTTCATTTGAAGTAACCTAGTATCTAGCAGGAACATCTGAAGAAATTACACTGTATTGTAATACTACTGTATTATCATGTTACAATTTTAGCTGAGGCTGCTGCTAGTGGAAAGAAAGCTGGCAAGAAGAAGGGTGGTTCCTTCCAGACCGTGTCTGCTCTTTTCAGGGTATGTAAACTTTCATAAAGTATATTGTGAGAAAAATATTACAAATAAACTGAAGACTGGTTTCATGATGCTGATCTACAGGAGAACTTGGGT
Organism: Fundulus heteroclitus; assembly: GCF_011125445.2. Classification (NCBI taxonomy): domain Eukaryota; kingdom Metazoa; phylum Chordata; class Actinopteri; order Cyprinodontiformes; family Fundulidae; genus Fundulus; species Fundulus heteroclitus. The sequence goes on from NC_046376.1 coordinate 16,771,324, forward strand.
AAGCTGATGACCAACTTGAGGAGCACCCATCCCCACTTTGTGCGTTGCCTGATTCCCAATGAATCAAAGACCCCAGGTAAGAAGCCCACTCAGTTTTTACATTGCAATATTTAGAGAAACTGTTGAATTATTTTTGACTGAATATATTTCTATCCTCAGGTCTTATGGAGAACTTCTTGGTCATCCACCAGCTGAGGTGTAACGGTGTGCTGGAGGGCATCAGAATCTGCAGAAAGGGCTTCCCCAGCAGAATCCTCTACGGTGACTTCAAGCAGAGGTGAGAGCAGTTTTAAATATGAGTTGAATATTCGTTCATTTTAATAAAAGTCATTAAAATTAATGTAATTTTATCTAAATGGCACTAAAATCTACCTCTTAGATACAAAGTATTGAATGCCAGCGTCATCCCTGAGGGACAGTTCATTGACAACAAGAAAGCTTCAGAGAAGCTGCTGGGCTCCATTGATGTGGACCACACACAGTACATGTTTGGACACACTAAGGTATGTTTGACCAATAATAATGGCATAGCTTTAAAAATGTCCTTAGTGTGAATGTGTTCTGACAAGCAATACGTTTTGCTATCACAACGTAGGTGTTCTTCAAAGCTGGTCTTCTGGGTACCCTTGAGGAGATGAGAGATGAAAGACTGGCTTCACTGGTCAGAATGGTTCAGGCTCTCTGCAGAGGTTACCTCATGAGGAAGGAGTTTGTGAAGATGATGGAGAGGAGGTATAGTAGAAAATAGTCAGATGAAAATATGAAAACATTACTCAGTAATTTAGAGCAAGACACAACGGTCCTATAAAAAGGTTTGTTGTTTAGAAAACTGAAAATCTTTTATAGGAATACTTATTGCAAAATGTTTGTGCTTATGTTTTCAGAGAGGCTATCTATAGCATCCAATACAACATCCGTTCATTCATGAATGTCAAGAACTGGCCATGGATGAACCTCTACTTCAAGATCAAGCCTCTGCTGAAGAGTGCTGAGACTGAGAAGGAGTTGATGCAAATGAAGGAGAACTATGACAAGATGAAAACAGACTTGGCAAATGCTTTGGCAAAGAAGAAGGAACTGGAGGAGAAAATGGTCTCCTTACTCCAGGAGAAGAATGACTTGCAGCTCCAAGTAGCTGCAGTAAGTAGGCAAAAAACTCACATACCGTCACCTTCCTAAAATGAGGAGCTATTTAATTTTTTCCCCTGGTTCATCAGGGGGAAAAAAAACAAAAAAAAAAAAAACAATACACCCTAAGTCACACTAATGACCTAGGCCATTATACAACAGGGCTGGAATTGCATGATCTCCTAAACAGTGGATCCAGACAATTTCACAATAAGTAGCCAGCATCCTGAGGACACAATTGAAATAAAAAAAAAATCAGTTTTGCAAAAAACATCTTAGGCCATTGTTTTCTGAAGGTGTCAATATTGAACATCTATTTACATAAATCCATAATCAACCATACAGCTTTAATTTTGACACTATACCCACAGAGTGTGTAAAAATTACTGTTATGCATGTTTGGTCTATTTAAAAACAACAACACTGTTAGTAAAGAACTGTATTCATGTCAACTCTACTTACAACACCTCATAGGAAGTTGAGAGCCTCTCCGATGCTGAGGAAAGGTGTGAAGGGCTGATTAAGAGCAAGATCCAGCTTGAGGCCAAACTCAAGGAGACAACTGAGAGACTGGAGGATGAAGAGGAAATCAATGCAGAACTGACTGCCAAGAAGAGGAAGCTGGAGGATGAATGCTCTGAGCTGAAGAAGGACATTGATGACTTGGAGCTCACCTTGGCTAAAGTGGAGAAGGAGAAACATGCCACTGAAAACAAGGTTTGCATCGATTAGGCACCATTATCAAAGCACAATACACCCATTTACAGGATGAATGAAATCTACAAAGTTTATGTGTTCATTCAAATGTGTATATCCAATTCAACCTTTAGGTGAAAAACCTGACAGAGGAGATGGCTACTCAGGATGAGGCCATTGCCAAGTTGACCAAGGAGAAGAAAGCCCTCCAAGAGGCCCACCAGCAAACACTGGATGATCTCCAGGCAGAGGAAGACAAAGTCAACACTCTGACCAAGGCCAAGACAAAGCTGGAACAGCAAGTGGATGATGTAAGAAAATTGTTTATTTTGCTTCGTACGTTTGCCAAAGATATAAACTAATCTTTGTATTAATTGCTCATATTGAATCAACCTACTATGGTATAGCTTGAGGGCTCACTGGAACAAGAGAAGAAGCTCCGTATGGACCTTGAGAGAGCCAAGAGGAAGCTGGAAGGAGATCTGAAACTGGCCCAGGAATCCATCATGGATCTGGAGAATGACAAGCAGCAGTCTGAGGAGAAAATCAAGAAGTAAATGCAGACTTTCTTTATTTTTGAACAATAGCACATGTTAGTGTCAAATCACAAAACTAACTCCACGTTATTTGTTGCTTTCCAGGAAGGACTTTGAAATCAGCCAACTTCTTAGCAAGATTGAGGATGAACAGTCCCTTGGAGCTCAGCTTCAGAAGAAGATCAAGGAGCTCCAGGCAAGAAAGATTAAAATTAAGTGCACATGGCTGAATTGGTTACACTTTTTTCAAGTGATCTTAATATTACTTCGATTTACTCGGGTTTTAGGCTCGTATTGAGGAGCTCGAAGAGGAGATTGAGGCTGAGAGGGCTGCTAGGGCTAAAGTAGAGAAGCAGAGAGCTGACCTTTCCAGGGAGCTTGAAGAGATCAGTGAGAGGCTTGAGGAAGCTGGTGGAGCCACAGCTGCTCAGATTGAGATGAACAAGAAGCGTGAGGCTGAGTTCCAGAAGCTGCGCCGTGACCTTGAAGAAGCCACCCTCCAGCATGAAGCCACTGCAGCGGCTCTTCGCAAGAAGCAGGCCGACAGCGTTGCTGAGCTGGGAGAGCAGATAGACAACCTGCAGCGCGTCAAGCAGAAGCTGGAGAAGGAGAAGAGCGAGTACAAGATGGAGATTGATGACCTGTCCAGCAACATGGAAGCAGTTGCCAAGGCTAAGGTAAGAGAACAATTTTCAAACCTTTAGAAACAGCATATTTCTTAAATGTGCCAGTATCAAATCAATTATTTACGGCTTCAGGGCAATCTGGAGAAAATGTGCAGAACTCTTGAGGACCAACTGAGCGAAATCAAATCTAAAAACGATGAGAATGTCCGCCAGCTGAATGACATTAATGCACAGAAAGCAAGACTCCAGACAGAGAACGGTAATTCACCTGAACTAAAACCAGTGTCTTGCATTGTTTAAAGAAATCTCAGAAATAATTAATGTGTGACTTCTCAGGGGAATTCGGCCGCCAGCTTGAGGAGAAAGAAGCTCTTGTTTCTCAGCTAACAAGAGGCAAGCAGGCCTTCACTCAGCAGATTGAGGAGCTCAAGAGACACATTGAGGAGGAAGTCAAGGTATGAAAGTTTACTATTTAGTTTTGAGTTAAACAGACAAATGAAGGTTTTACTCATCATTGTAATGTATGATGAGGTCAATAGACAAATCCTTCAACTCTCAACTTTGTGTATATCAGGCCAAGAATGCCCTGGCCCATGCTGTTCAGTCAGCCCGCCATGACTGTGATCTGCTCAGAGAGCAGTTTGAGGAGGAGCAGGAGGCCAAGGCTGAGCTGCAGAGAGGCATGTCCAAGGCCAACAGTGAGGTGGCTCAGTGGAGGTCCAAATATGAGACTGATGCCATCCAGCGCACTGAGGAGCTGGAAGAGGCCAAGTGAGTCAAAATAAATATCTTTTGGTGAAATTCCATGTAATATTTATTTGTTTCTAACAATAAACACACATCTTCACTACAGGAAAAAGCTTGCCCAGCGCTTGCAGGAGGCTGAGGAATCCATTGAGGCTGTGAACTCCAAGTGTGCCTCTTTGGAGAAGACCAAGCAGAGGCTACAGGGTGAGGTGGAGGACCTCATGATTGATGTGGAGAGAGCCAACTCTCTGGCTGCCAACCTTGACAAGAAGCAGAGGAACTTTGACAAGGTAAATGCTGTTATTGGATCTAACATCAGCTTAACCCAAGGAAAGACATTGTGTTTAAGGCCAAGAATGAATGACTTGATCCATGGATTTATAGGTCCTGGCAGAGTGGAAGCAGAAGTATGAGGAGAGCCAGGCTGAGCTGGAAGGAGCCCAAAAGGAGGCTCGTTCTCTGAGCACTGAGCTGTTCAAGATGAAGAACTCCTATGAAGAGGCACTGGATCAGCTGGAGACCATGAAGAGAGAGAACAAGAACCTGCAGCGTATGCAGCTACACCTTCCAAAATATGTCAGATTTCAATTTTTGCAAAATTGTTTTGCATAACAAATATGTCTTTATTTTTACTGACTATTTTAGAGGAGATTTCAGACCTGACTGAACAGATTGGTGAGACTGGAAAGAGCATCCATGAGCTGGAGAAAGCTAAAAAGACTGTGGAAACAGAAAAAGCAGAAATCCAGACAGCTTTGGAGGAAGCTGAGGTAATCTTATATTAAATATATATACATGTGTGTGGGTGTGTCAAATTTCCTACAAACTTTTCATTGACAGCACTTCAAATTATTTATAGGGCACTCTGGAGCATGAAGAGTCCAAGATTCTCCGTGTCCAGCTTGAGCTCAACCAGGTCAAGGGTGAGATTGACAGGAAGCTGGCAGAGAAGGATGAGGAAATGGAGCAGATCAAGAGAAACAGCCAGAGGGTGATTGACTCCATGCAGAGCACTCTTGATGCTGAGGTCAGGAGCAGGAATGATGCCCTGAGAGTCAAGAAGAAGATGGAGGGAGACCTGAACGAGATGGAGATCCAGCTGAGCCACGCCAACAGGCAGGCTGCTGAGGCCCAGAAGCAACTCAGGAACGTCCAGGGACAGCTCAAGGTAAGTTTAGTGGTAAAACACAATTTAAAAAGTTTTAGAGAAAAATATTTCTGATGGACAAATTTTCGTTGCCTTTAGGATGCCCAACTGCACCTTGATGATGCCGTCAGAGGACAGGAGGACATGAAGGAGCAAGTGGCCATGGTGGAGCGCAGGAATGGGCTGATGGTTGCTGAGATTGAGGAGCTGAGAGCCGCTCTGGAGCAGACAGAAAGAGCACGTAAAGTGGCTGAGCAGGAGTTGGTTGATGCCAGTGAGCGTGTTGGACTGCTTCACTCTCAGGTCGGGTTTTGTTAATTCTTCGAAATGCAAGGCTATCAAAGATTGGAAAAACATGCTGACTAAAAATCTCTCACCTCTGTTAATACACAGAACACCAGCCTCCTGAACACCAAGAAGAAGCTGGAATCAGACCTGGTCCAGGTTCAGGGTGAGGTGGACGATGCTGTTCAGGAAGCAAGAAATGCTGAGGAGAAGGCCAAAAAGGCTATCACTGATGTCAGTTTACGTATCAGAAACCATCCAATATCATCCCTTTTTATTTCTATTACCTGGTTTTAGGTCTTAAAACCAGGTAATAAATACTTTTAACCAAAACTTAAGACCAACAAATGTTTCAGGCTGCAATGATGGCTGAGGAGCTGAAGAAGGAGCAGGACACCAGTGCTCACCTGGAGAGGATGAAGAAGAACCTGGAAGTCACAGTCAAGGATCTGCAGCACCGCCTGGATGAGGCTGAGAACCTCGCCATGAAGGGTGGCAAGAAGCAGCTCCAGAAACTGGAGCAGAGGGTATGAACTGCAATAGCTTTTAAATATCTCAATTTAAGAATAAAAAAACTATTTGCATCCCATAATTTATATGTTTCCATATCTAAAACCAAACATCTGATAAAAGAAAATTCTTTATTACAACATAATAGGTCCGCGAACTGGAAACTGAAGTTGAAGGTGAACAGAGACGCGGAGCTGATGCTGTGAAAGGAGTCCGTAAATATGAGAGGAGAGTAAAGGAGCTGACCTACCAGGTGTGTAATTTAATTTTACTTCCACTTAATGCAATGATCACTTTTTTTTAAAAACACATAAGTAAAAATCTGTAATGACTGCAGACTGAGGAGGACAAGAAGAACATTACCAGACTTCAGGACCTGGTGGACAAGCTGCAGCTCAAAGTGAAGGCTTACAAGAGACAGGCTGAGGAGGCTGTAAGTGAAATACTTGTACAGCCAATGTTTTGAGTATTAAGCCACAAAATTAATCAATAACTGTTCGTGAATTAAATTTATGAAATCATTCGATTTCAGGAGGAGCAGGCCAACACCCACATGTCCAGGCTCAGGAAGGTCCAGCATGAGATGGAGGAAGCTCAGGAGCGTGCTGATATTGCTGAGTCACAGGTCAACAAGCTCAGAGCCAAGAGCCGTGATGTTGGAAAGGTACCTATTAAGACAATAATCTCAGCTAATTTCACATCAATAAAGTTTTAACCATTTATTATCTCTCAATATAATTCAGTGAGGGAAATTTTGCTAACAGCAAAGTTTAACCTTTCTCTTGACACCTGAAGTAATATTTAGTGCACACATTTTTAGTAGAAAATAAAATAATTGAATAAAGGTATTCTTTAGTGTTCCGCAGCGCGGAAATTCAGGTGTACCCGCGGCAAAGCGAGCAAATAAAATTATGCAGATACACACCAACGTAAAAACAAAAATTAAATAAGAGGTTGCACAGCAAGGGCAAATTTAGAAGTAATAAATTAATACTGTATAGTTATTAAAAATAGCATACTCAGGTTAAAAGAAATATGCAACTGAGTTGGGAATTTAAAAAAAAATTGACAACTGTAATATTTATATATTTTTATAAGTCATACATTTTTTAACTATAAAGCAAAATTATAATTGTCATTGTGCTTCACTGGCAATGAAAGCACCTAGCCCAACCGAAGCCTGTGTCGTAATGTTTTATTTTGTTTTTAAATGTGCCAGTGAATGCCTGGAAATGTGAGACACTGATCTGGAATGACAATTGCCTTATTGTAATCCAGTAGTCATTGCAGGACTCCAGCTACCACATTTGTAGCTGCTTGTTGGCTCAAGTGCTTTGAGAGTTAAGTAATGCGGAAGTCACTATAACTCAACTGGAATCCTAACTGTGCTCTAAATTTACGATAAGTCCTTGTTGCCAACAGAGCTCATTTATACAGTGTTGACTGGCTTATTTGAAAAGTAGTTGGGCCCACATCAAAGGTCATGTCAGCCAGACATACAAGTAACGACCCAAGTGTTGTAAACTGATATGGATATTGTCAATTAAATGACTTTTATTTAATTTTCTCTCTTTCAGTCTGATGCTGCTGAGTAAGAACAAAACATCTGAAGGACCACTCAACAGACTTCATAAAATATGAAAATTCTGTTGTAACTTGTGCAAAATAAAATACTTTATTCGCTGTACTTTTGGTTTTTGGTAATTTTAAAAACAACTTCCGTTCAATGTATAAAGCTCATGAAAGAAATGAGGTATACCAGTCCTCCTCTAAATGAACCACCTTTGAAGCAAGCATGAAAAGATGTTTGGCATGGCTAGAATAATTATGATATTAAAAATAAATATTTCAAAGGCATCAATGAAACTTAAAAAACACTTACAGGCTAAAAGTATAAATTATATATGTCTAAAAGGGGCTCAAGGGAATGAAGGTTTGCTGCATTTTCCAGAAAATCTTCATTACACTGCAAAAAGGACAGAAGTCTTCAGTGGCTGAACTAATTTAGATAAACATTTTAAACTACGCAGTTGCACATGAGTTTGGCAAGATATTTTAGACGTTGACTTAAGCAGTCTTAAAGACAAGTGTCAGAGAGGGACCATCAAAGCATCTAAAGACAGTTTCTGCTAAGACAGTATCGTGTAACAGACTCAAGCAACTGCCCTTATTTCCAGCACTGCCTTAGGTTCACATTCAATGAAACACTAATTCAATTACCTTGCTAAATATGTTGTAGGGCATGGCTGTGAAGGCCATGAGGAAGGTTAGTAGTATCCTTTTTGGCTAGTTCAGTTTAGGTAAACAAAAAGAAAAAAAAACACAGACACCAAATTACATTCATTCTTGTAACATGTAGCAACTAATCTTGTAAAACATTACAAACAAGATTGTGTTAAAATAAAAATCACAAATGCTTTTGTTTCAACACTAAAACTACATTTAGATTAGGGGTTTGTCAGGTCTATAAAGAGGTTTCCTCAGGTTCCCAATGTTCCAGTTAAAGTGAAATGTAACACTGTTTCTTCTCAGCCTCCTCTTCGCAAGGCATGTTTGTCATATTTTATCACACTTTAACAGCTTTTAAAAATATCCTCCGAAGAAGGTTACTGAGAACCATCTGTCCATGTTGATTCCCATCTTCACTTTAAAATAGATGCTTGTTTTTTTACCTGCATTATGACATGCTAATCAATAGAACTAATTAAATAGTAGTATTGTAACATATATAAGGAGACTAAGACTGGAAAAGCTAACAACCAAACACATTTAAGACCTTTGGCAAACATTTTGTGAAATAGCATACTGAACCCATCCAAGTTGATATAAAAAGTTACAATGCTTCTTAATACGGCAGATATACTTACAGCATCTCCCAGCTACTTATTAAGATAACATATATTTTGAAAAAAAAATTTAGGTAAAAATATTAAAGATAAATTCACTTTGATAGTCTCCTAAATGCACATCAAAGTAAGCACAAATGAGTGATTTATTTTTCTGCTCTTCACTGCCCCAACCCTGAATTTAGTCATCATTCATGATACTGTTACAACTGGAGCGTCCTAAAAAATCTTGTTTACTGGCACAAGTCTTTTTTTGGGTGTCAGCCCAACCTAGAAGGCAACTGTTCTTCCTCTGCATTCCAAGGTGATACATTATACCTCCTCAACTTGCGTGGTTTGCAGGGCTATTTCATTTCAGACAGCTGAGAGATTAACAGCCACTGCAACCGTATATCTGTGACATTTGTGTGGTCCTTCGAAACCTCTCCCAGGATGGTGGAATATTAATGTAAGGATTTATTTCCTCACAGAAGAGGATTGAGACAGTCTTATCATTTAGGCATGTGTTAATGAAACAACATAAGTCCACTCACCCACTTTCCCAACCTGCTTTGTCCTGGTTAGAGTCACCGGGCTGGGGCGCCCATAGCAGCTGTCATTGGGTGAGAGGTCAAAACAGTATCACAGAAGACATAAATCCATCCATACTGACTTTGACTCTCAAGGTTAACTGAGTCCATACTTAACCTAACATGAATGATTTTTGAGAGAGGGCGAAAAAGTATCCTAAGAAAACTAATCAATGCTGGAGAACGTGCCAACTCTTCACAAAAAACAGTGCAGGTCCAAAAGAATGGTGGATTTGTTGCTGAGAGGTAACAGGGAAGAATATGAATTTTAAATCCCATTTTCAAGTGAATAAACACATTTTCAGCTTAGCTTATTACATTCCAGTAACTATGCTGCAGATATATTAATAGAGAATTTGTTTTTCTATTTTACATCTTTGAAAAAACTGATTTTTTTTTGTCTATGTTGGTCAACAGTCCTTTTACCTTTGAGCTAATAGAGATGTCTCAAAGGACACACTGCAATAACCACTTAACATGTGTGAACTTTCACAATAAACAACAACAATTTGTTTCACTTTAGATAACTACAAGTGAAGCTCTTACCACTGTTAAGATAAAAAAATTTGGCCAGACTTTAGGATCTGGAGGACAAAGTCTTGCTGAAAAGTCAAAGTTTATAAGGGTCAGGCCGTACATGTGTGATGGTAAATATTGCATTTAGATTTTTAAGACAAAGGTGTCACAATTAATAATTGAAAATCAACTCCAAAGGTCTCATTGGCTGAGAAGTGGAACCCTAATGTTCAGCATGAACTGTGGGGCACACTGACACCAAGTTAGGTATATTAAAAAAAGTAGTGTTTTTTTCTCCAACAGTATTTCTAAATTCCCTTATGCAACTGTTTTACCTATAGAATATGTCAGTAGTAAAGATTATAATTATCATCTAGGTTTGAAATTCAATATAATGTCATACCTTTGTTTCATCAGTGCACACAAAACTTACTCCAGTTATGTACCCATCAAAAGGGCCAAGTAAGAACCAATGTCAACTTTATGTGCCTAAAATGTTAAAAAATATAAACATTACAATAGCTTTTTTCTTAATTGTTCAAAACAATAACTGAATTTTTAAGCATTTTTTAAAGTCTAGCTTTCTATAACCACATTTCAGCCCGATACGCCACAAAAATAACTTGACTGTGATTGCCTCAGCCACACAGCTGAATGCAGTCTAGACCTTCACCTCATTAGTGTTGTGATTTTGTTTTGCAGCTAAACATGTGGTTTTGTAATTTAATTCATTTCATTAGATAAACTTAGCAATGATATAATGCAGACCACACATAGTGACACTGTGTAGTTTTCAATACAACTGGAGATTTCCTGTCTGAGTTAATGGCCAATGGTTGAGGCCAGATCAGCCTGTGTTTAGGTCATTCTGATGTATTTGATGTCCTTTTCACTTCAGTGTCACCATAGATTTGGGGTTTACAATATATTTCTTTGCTTCGTTATTTTTCCATGACACTTTGGAACAGAGCAATTTAGGTGATCATTTGGGCCCTCTATTATTACTATTCATGTTGCCATTTTTTTTATTTTTTTTTTACTTTTTGGGGAGTAAAATAAAAATTCGGCATTGAAGTCCTCTAAGCCTTCCAGTTCATCACAATGATAAAAGAAAAAACATGCTCAAATTATACTTACAATTTGTGTTACAATAAGGGGGCCTCTTCTTTTTCATAATTGACCATTGGAATCAAAAAATATCCATCACAAAAATAAACAATAAAATGATACCAGATTTCATTTCCAAATTTTTATTTTGTTAAAACATTTTGAATTTTTTTATACTTTTGACACATTACACGTCCTTTAATATAAATAAAAGGTACCTCACCTAAAGGTACCTCACCTAAGTATCTACCTTTAGTAAGTGTACTATATGCACCATTATATGGTCCATTCATTATTGCAGTACATCCTGATGCTACATATACTAGAACTATTCATATTATCTTACACATAACTTTTCTTTGCATATAAAAGGTATTTTTATGGTTTGCCCCTACTTTCCTGAAAATGTATATGTTTTTCTTTTGTCTTCGGTTTTTATTCGGACTCAGATGTACATTGTGACTGTGCAGTTGCATGACAATAAAGTCTAAGTCTTAACTGTTTACAGCTGGGGGGGACAAGGTAAAATACATAAATGATCTCTCACTCACCACAAAAGACAAGCTACATCCCATACAATATATACTGCTCAAAAAAATAAAGGGAACACTAAAATAACACATCCTAAATCTAAATGAATGAAATATTATTATTAAATACTTTGTTCTTTCCATAGTTTACAACAAAAATTTATAATGGCATTTAAAATTTATTAGCACACGGAGGTCTGGATTTGGAGCCACACTCAAAATTAAAGTGGAAAAACACAACAGGCGGATCTAACTTTGAAGTAATGTCCTGAAAACAAGTCAAAATTAAGCTGTGTAGCGTGTGTGGCCTCCACGTGCCTGTATGACTTCCCTACAACACCTGGGCATCCTCAGAGGTGGCGGATGGTCTCCTGAGAGATCTCCTCCCAGACCTTGACTAAGGCAGCCGCCGTTGGTGGATGGAGCGATACATGATGTCCCAGATGTGCTCAATTGGATTCAGGTCTGGGGAACAGGCGAGTAGTCCATAGCATCAATGCCTTTGTTGTACAGGAACTCCTGACACACTCCAGCCACATGAGGTCTACTATGTCTTGCATTAGGAGGAACCACACCATCATATCTTCTCACAATGGGTCTGAGGATCTCTGTACCTATGTGGTAGTCAGACTACCCCTGGAGCACATAGAGGGCTGTGCAGCCCCCCAAAGAAATGCCACCCCACACCATTACGGACCCACTGCCAAGCCTGTCATGCTCGATTGTCAATCAGTGTTGCTTCTTGAATGGACAGTTTGATTTCACAGAAGTGTTACTGACTTGGAGCTACATTGTGTTAAGTTAACCTTTTATTGTTTTGAGCAGTTTACTTTCACAACTCTTTAATGACAAGCATCTCTCATAAAACCAAGATTTTATAATAAACTTGTAAATGCTTGCACTATTTAAAAAAAAGACACAAAAAATACATTGTGTCAATTGACCTTCTGACATTTCATGTTTTCATTTTAGTTTATGTACAGATTATGTACAACCAGAGTTATTTATCATCCTTCTTTCCAGCTCCTTTTCTCTTTCCTTGCTCTACCTTTTCTTTTCCTTTTTTATGAACACCTTTACATTTTTCTCCTCCCAGATCTGTTCCCTTGTGCATCTGGGCTGAGTGCATGTTCTCTTTTACAAAGAAGCATTGTTTATCTGGACTAACAGGACAGGCCAAAGGTTTCTCCTTCTCATTCGGGACTGAAATTACAGGATGCTCTTTATCGCGGAAGGGAGACGATGGCCGTGATTGGGTTTTCCTGGGACTTGCTTTTCTTGGAGAATTGTGCCGAGATTTAGCATCTTTTTTGGGGACAAGATTTAAGTCTAAAGACAGTGGTCTGCCAAATACTGGACTTAGAGGAATCACAACATTGTCCCCTGGAGCACCAAGTGTAAGAAAGACTTCTGGTATTTGATAATCAGACTTAAATCCCTGAAACAGACAAAAAATAAAATACAATAAAATAAAATAAATAAGTGTTTAAGAAACTAGCTTTAACCATTAACTTGTGGTAACTCACAACATTCATACTCTGTGGTAGTGCTTACTGGTTGTGGTGTTACACTCAGTGTTACTTTCAACGTCATCTATTGGACAAAAAAAAAAAACACATCACTGATCTCACATCAGAGACACATTTTTACTGACAATGGTCTGTTGTAGATCAGTTTCAGGGTTTCACTTAAATCAGAAAAGGCTATTCACAGATTATTTCATAAGAAAGGGGCACAATTTCCCCTTTCAGAGTAATTAGCAGAAATTCATCCTGCGGTACATGCAGGCTGCAAGGATGGAACATGTGGGTGTACATAATTTGCAATGTTGTACTCACATCTACAGTCATGGCCAAAAGTATTGAGAATAACACAAATATTATATTTCCACATGATCTGCTGCTCTCTGGTTTTCATGTGTGTAAGTCAGATGTTGTATTCACATATGTACAGAAATACAATTGCAATCATATGAGTAACAAAAACTTTTAATGACATTTAGAATGAGTTAGTGCAGCAAGTCAATATTTGCAGTGTTGACCCCTCTTTTTCAGGACCTCTGCAATTCTCCCTGGCATGCTCTCAATCAACTTCTGGACCAAATCCTGACTGATAGCAGTCCATTCTTGCACAATCAATGCTTGCATTTTGTCAGAATTCCTAGGTTTTCGTTTTCCACCCGTCTCTTGATGATTGACCACAAGTTTTCAATGGGATTAAGATCAGGGGAGTTTCCAGGCCATGGATCCAAAATCTCTATGTTTTGTTCCCTGAGCCAGTTAGATATGACCTTTGCTTTATGACAAGGTGCTCCATCATGCTGGAAAAGGCATTGTTCATTACCAAGCTGCTCTTGGACGGTTGGGAGAAGTTGCTCTCTGAGGACATTCTGGTACCATTCTTTATGCATGGCTGTGTTTTTAGGTAAGACTGTGAGAGAGCCGACTCCCTTGGCTGAGAAGCAACCCCACACATGAATGGTTTCAGGATGCTTTACAGTTGGCATGAGACAAGACTGGTGGTAGCGCTCACCACGTCTTCTCCGAACAAGCTGTTTTCCAGATGACCCAAACAATCGGAAAGGGGATTCATCAGAGAAAATGACTTTACCCCAGTCCTCAGCAGTCCACTCCCTGTGCCTTTTGCAGAATGTCCCTGATGTTTTTCCTGGATAGAAGTGGCTTCTTTGCTGCCCTCCTTGAGATCAGGACTTGCTCCAAGAGTCTCAGCCTCACAATGTGTGCAGATGCACTCACACCTGCCTGCTGCCATTCCTGAGCAAGCTCTGCACTGGTGGTAGCCCGATCCCGCAGCTGAAACACTTTTCCTGGCAAGTCCTGGCGCTTGCTGGTCTTTCTTGGGCGCCCTGGAGCCTTTTTGGCAACAATGGAACCTCTCTCCTTGAAGTTCTTAATGATGCGATAGATTGTTGACTGAGATGCAATCTTTCTAGCTGCGATTCTCTTTCCTGTTAGGCCATTTTTGTGCAGTGCAATGATGACTGCCTGTGTTTCTTTAAAGATAACCATGGTTCACAGAAGACACAATGATGCCAAGCACCAGCCTCTATTTAAAGTGTCCAGTGGTGTCATTCTTACTTAATCATGACAGATTGATCTCCAGCCCTGTCCTTATCACGACCCACACCTGTGTTAATGGAGCAATCACTGAAACAATGTTAGCTGGTCCTTTTAAGGCAGGGCTGCAATGACGTTGAAATGTGTTTTGGGGGATAAAGCTCATTTTCTAGGCAAATATTGACTTTGCAATTAATTGCTGTTACGCTGATCACTCTTTATAACATTCTGGAGTATATGCAAATTTCCATTATAAAAACAGTAGACTTTGTAAATATTAACATTTGAATCATTCTCAATACTTTTGGCCATGACTGTACATCCCTGCATACACACAATTACACACAACGTCAGTGTGTGTATAGGCCAATTTATATGACTTAAATAAGTGTTTTCTTCACACCTCTAAGGAAGTCAAAATGAAGTTGTACATATGTCTACCTGTGCTTGGGAGGTTTGACTCGTCCCGGACTCGGTATCCGGGGTAAATGAAGCAGACTTGGGTAGGGCCAAGTTGGAGCTGGAATCTGTATCTGCTATTTGGGGCTGAGAGGAACTTCTGCTATAGGACTTCCTTGATGTTGCGGGTGTTCCTTCATTCACTATAATATACGGTGGTGAGACCTAGAAGGGATAAATTACATCAATGTCAAGTTGTCATATACTTCACAATCGGAGTAGCAGTTTATAAAACAGTTAAACACAAGGAGAGCAAAGTTACTTTTTTGATATTACATAAAAGACATAGGTATGCTTCTTTACATAAACTATTGATGGAAATAATAATTTTGTGATTAAAAAAATATGTATCAATCCTAACATTAGAGCCACAAAATCCATTGAATTTTGTGAAGCACATAGAAAGAAATCGTAAATTTCATTGAACAACCTTTGCCAGTTTTTCACATGGTTACTTAATTTATACCAAATGTGTAACTTACTGGGAAACAAGCCATTGGGTTTCTTGCATTTTCTTTTACTTCAGATTGTCCACTCATCTCTGGCAGTGGACTATGTTGATCATCTTGTGGCTTTGTCTGACTACAATACTCGCTATTGACAAATGCAATAGCTTTAGACCCTGTTAAGGATATTCACGTTATGTCTGACATCTCAGCGACAGAATCTGATTTGCATTATGTTGTTCTGTGTTTTTCTGACCCATGAGTTCATTCTTCAAAGGACCTCCATTGTGCACTGGAGTGGCACCTGTGCTTCGGCACGGTTGCAAATGGCAACGCTGCTCTTCCATACGTGCACTTTGTGCATGTCTTATCATCTCATAAAAATGCTCCTGCTCAGGTGTAGATAAATCCTAAATAAGGAAAAGGGGAAAAAAAGGCCTCTTATCTGATTAATGAAATAAGTGACTGAGAACAGAACAAGAAATAATTGCTAAAACTGCAAGCAGCGTATTTTTCAGAGATCTCTAACCTGGCCATGTTGATGCATATTAAAGAGTGCAGAACCCTGAGGACGCTCATCAGATCCACCAATTCTGAGGTTTTTGCGCTCAGTTGAAGGGGTACTCAAATTTTTCATGATTTGGGGTGCAGAGCATCTTTGGTCATCAATCCTTGAGCCCTATAATAGGAAAATGAATCAAAGATAAATTTAGATTAAACTAACTGGCAGTAAAAAACAAACAAAAATATATATATGTAAAAACCATAACTTTGATAGACCACACTTATGGAGCCAACCTGGACTCTTGAAACCAAATAACATAAATATCTTGCATCCATATCGGCAGGAGTCGGTGTTGATGTTGTGCCTTCGTTCTCTATTCCTGGTAATGATGGAAGAAACATACGCTGGTCATCAAGGCGTTTGCCCTGAAAGTTTGCCAACAAACTGAAGAGGTTTTCAGCATCTAGTGAAGAAAAATAAATGTAATGATTAAAAATTACAAAATTATGTCAACATATCTGATCAAAAATGGTTATTAAAATCAAACAAGAATCATTCTTCTAACCTTGGGGTGCTACGTTTAGACCGAGTTGGGGACTTAATCCTTGAGGATTAAGATTCAGCACGCATCGTTGTTTCTCTTTATCACTTGGTCGATCTATATCAGAGTTTGTGCTGAAGGAGGCTGAGCGAGTTAGACCCAAAACAGGCACTAGTCTTTCATTTTTTGGAAAAAGCTGTGCCTCAGGGCCTTGAAGTTGAGGTAAGAAACACCTTTGGTCATCCATCCTGGAGCCCTGAAATGCATTAGATCAGCAATCCTCTATTCAGAATTCGGCAGAACATTAAAAAAAATTTTGGGTATTACACCCCCACAGATTTCCATAAAAAACACTCAATAATAAACAAAGTGGGTAATTTTCTGTCCAAACTCGAGTGATGGTATATTTGATAGACAATGGTGAAAATAACTAACCTGAATTTTTGAGACCATATGAAAGAAGTGGCTTGAATCTATATTATAGTTGCTATCTTCATTCTGTAATACTGGTAACGATGAAAGAGATACTCTCTGGTCATCCATCCGTGCGCTTTGGGTCAAAAGTTTTAAAAGTAATTCAGGATCTGGAGGTAAAATAAAAATAGAAAGCAGTTTTTCCAAAAATCCATTTGAGTTAAAAGTAATGTTGAAAGACAGGGCTTCACTAATGTTTCATGTACGTGCAGAGTGCATTGAATGTTTGGAAGAGCAGGAGGCACCTCTATTAGGATCCAAAACACAGCGCTGATCCTCTATACGTCCACGTTGGCCATGAGTAATCATGCTGAAAAACTTCTGTTGTTCTTCAGGAGATTCTTCCTTTTTACATAATGTAAAAAGATTTGGGGGGAAAAAAGTCCATATCAACAACCTTAGAGACCATAGTGGGAATTTCTTATATTTACACATTTTTGATAGAACAGACCCTTAAGGAATTGGAGCGGTGACGCTGAGAGGGAACCTGCAACTGACTGACTGGTTCCAATAGATGCTTCCTCTCAATTTCTGGAGTACTCTGTGTCACAGAGATCAACGGTTCTGAGCCATGGTCGTTATTACTGTCTGATGCCTAGAAAAACAGGAAACACGGTTGGAAGAGCAGAGTCAGTAATTCAATCCAATACCAAGATTTGAGCATGAAATCACCCCTTAATAATCCCTAATCTAGAAACCGGTACTTTAATGAACTGTGGCAGCTGTACATAAAATGTTATCTTTGTTTGCTTTCTAGCATAAAGAGGAGTATAAAATTGGTTAATTCTTTGGGGAGGAGCAGGGAAAAAGGTATTGGTACTCTCCCAGCTCTTATTTTGTCCAGATCAAAAAGTTTAGAAAGTCAACGACAGGCAAAGGGCCACACAAATCCAAAAAAAAACAGTTTCTAGTAATGTACACGTATCCAACTTATGGTTAACAGTACATTAAAAACTATAAATACAGGTCTTTCAACACAATTTTGCAGAAAGCTTGAAACCAAACACTTGAAAATCTTTACCTGTATTGTTAAAAAAAAGTCTTACCTCCTCATCAGTAGATTCTAATTTTAAATTAACTTCCCCAGATGTCATCTTGAAAGCTTAAAGCAGAAAAAACAACTTCCAAACAAGAGATCTATGTTAAACTTATCAGAAATCATTTCTTAGCATTGCAAGAAACTCCATTATAGATTTAAAGTGAACTGCTATTTTTTGAAAAGGAAGCTTCCAACTGATGCTACTCCAGAGTTTGTTGCATATGAAACGGTAAAGTGGTTTTAAATAGAGTTCTGAGTCCTGAGTATTAACTCATTATTAAGACCCGAGCTAGCACTCCCTTCTTAATATCACCGTTTATAATCCTGGATAAAAACATAATCCTCAACCATAGAGAGGGATGATCTCTATCTGTAAGGCATATGCATTCTTCTCTTTGAACTGCCGCTTTACTTAAACTACATTGTTTGCTCCTTTCGAAGCAAATAAAAATCATTATGGTACTGGCCCGTCAGTTCAGCAAAACTGATATTAAAGTATACAAAAAATCTTTTATTTCAGTCAATTTCTGCAAGTTTTTATTTTCCGACCTGTAAACAGGAAGACAATGTCTGAGATTACTGAAGAGGCTATTAAATACATAAATTACTATCCTACTTTTATTGAGAGTCAACAAGTAATTACACCAAAGATGTTGATTTTTGATAACTTTAGATCAGCTGAAGGTTCAGAACAAAAGCATAAACACCTTAAAATGTTTATTTTTTTATTGAATAGAGAAACAAAAACACCCACCCACCAGTTTCCAGCAATATATTAAAGTTGTGCAATATTTCATTACAGCAGATGAGACTCTAAGATAACATTTCTTACAGATGGAAAAGGCCCTAGCAAAAAAATAAAAATTCTATGCAGCTTCAACCTATTATATTATTTTACTTTAATTGCAATCCCATTAAGTTACAATTTCACTAAATACATTGTGTAATATTTGAGTACATATCTTTATGAATCAAACATATATATAGTTATTTGGTTAATCAAAATACTACATATATCTATATAAATAATTTATTAGATTTTCAATCAGAAGAACATAAATCTAATTCAAGGAGAGAGAAAAAAACATTAACAATAAAATCATAATCTGAGTTAAAGAATAAGTTGTTTCCTTCCACAGTTACATCTACAAGTTCTCTTCATATTCAAATTTAAGTTATTACAATATAAAAGAGAAAACCAGCAACCAGTCAAAAGAAAGACTGCCTTGTTTCCTTGGTGCTACTCCTTGCTCAGGCCTTTTAAGTCATCAAGGAAGGTGGTTGGAGTCAGGATGTGAGAGGATCCTAACAAAATAAAAAAAGATGTATTATTACAAAAAAAAAAAAAAAAAAAAAAAAAAAAAAAAACAGGGTTTTTTAATTGTGTAAAAAGAGCTTTGGAAATTATTACTTTAAAAAAAAAAAAGTGCTCACCAATAATCACTTCCCATTTTCCATCGGTGCTGTGAGTGACTTCATAAGCAGAACGCGTCTCTGAGAGAGACACCCCTCCAACCATAAAAACAATCAGGCGAGGGCCAGAGCGATACTCTGTTGGAGTCTTGTTTTTGTGCCAGTTTCCAAAACGGGCACTGCTGTAAAAGTTGAAGGAAAAAGAAACATTATTTGGCAACAAGTATTCATTTCCCCATACGTTAAATTTTGTTGTTTTTTGTTGTTGTTGCTGTTGGGGGCCACAAACATGTTGCATATTGAGTATGTCTGCATTATGCTAATCTGTTTCATAATGGTCCACAGGACAAATGAAAGATTATTTGACCCATCTTGTCTGGTTTTGTACAACCATACTATAATATAGTTAGAGTTATCTGTATTTAATCCTGCACTTTGCTTAAAAGGAAGCAACATTGTGCATTAGGCAGATGTCATCATGATGGGAATTCCCTAATGGACCGCAGTGCATTCAAAGGAAAGCCGACTTATTTTTGGCTTTTTAACTTTATCTTAATTTATCTATAGCTTTGCTCCAGTTTAGTTACTGGGGTATAAACTTTTATGGGACAGTATTGCCTGATACATGGTTTAAATTAAACATAACGCAAAAATGATACTTATTTTTCAAGCACAACATGTAATTGGGCGTTATTATTTATGTCCATGGAAACTGACCATGTCCGCTACTGAACTTTTGTTTTTAGGGCCCACCTGACTGCAGTCTGAGTCGTGTTGATTGGTGCTGGATTAGAGATGAAAGGCCACTGTTTCCTGTCCAGTTTGTCATCTATAGCATTCTGCAACACAGAAGCCCAGAGTGTGTGAAGTACAAAAGTAACTTTTTGTTGATCTAGACAAGAATCTAAAATGGCTCTAAAGCATTAATACCTCCATGATGTCCTTGATGATGGGGACCCATCTAGAGAGTTGGTACGTACTCTCCATACGAACCTTTCGCTCTGGCAACATGTTGCCAGCATTGCGGTCCTAACAGAAAACAATTCATGTTAACAAATAAGGAGTACAATATTATGCTGCTGAATATGAAAACTTGAAACAAATAGCTCAAATTAGAAAGTTTACCCCTGTTATTATGTTACAGCCCAGGTTTTGCATGTTGTAGATAATTTTGCTGTCGTCCTGTGTTATATTTGCATGTTGGATGAGCTTGACAAGGTTCTCCTCCCCGATGCCTAAATATATTGACTCAGATGTAAATATGGTTAAAGATTTCAAAACATTTCATATTTTGACAAGCCCTCTGTGAAACAATCCATACATTAATAAAACTTATGAAGTAGTGCTCATAAAATCTTTATTATACAATTTCAAAAATACTACGACGTACCTTTTTTCTTGTGGAAAATGTACAGCAGTATGATACGGATTTTCTCATAAGGTCCAATTTCACTGTTGAGCAGAATTGGAACAATGCTCTTCATGGCATCTTTTAGAGGTTCTGCCTCAGCATTTGATCCCGTTGCCAGGTCCTGGAGAAGACAATCTTGGTTAGCTACCGACTGCAACTGAAAACAATTAATCATCAACTCAGGTCAGCTGACAGTCAACCGACAAGAGTAGGACCTGCTCCTCTACTTTACTCCATCTATTCAGCCCCAGTGTGACTGCCACAAACCCAGCAATAGATCATTTAATTCTTAAACCTTCATTACAGTTTCGGATCCCTGTGATGTCAACATTAAAAAGGTTAATTTTGGCATTAGATACAACATAAATTAATTCACAGAATTCTCAGTGTATAGTTGTATTAGATGTTTTTGTTGAGAGAAGGCAGGCTTGGGGATACAGAACAAACTTGCAGACTCAGACTTCTTCCTCATAAATAATGGTCAGCAACATCAAACACTGGCTTCCCCAACACTTTAAACAAATGACAGCTGGCTGAACTGTTGGTGTTTGGATCACACTGGCCATCTTGGAGCCAGAACATGCCTGCAGGATTAAAGAGGCAGCTTTCAGAGATGTTGACAATCCATTAGTGTGCAGTTGAGTGATTTGCTCATACAAAAAGCACCGATTAACACTTGCATCCCATAATACTACAAGCACGCCTTGATCTTCATTTCCTGTGTGCTTGAGATTCTTCTGACATAGAACTAAACGTCGAGGGCACATCCCTTCTGGGGTGGGTATCTCTGGCACAAACAACACAATGTGGTTCAGCACTTGTTCGGATTGTGGCTTCACCCCAGGCTCCAACTGGTAGACAAATTAATATCGCAGCATGTAGTACGTGTGTGCTAAATTCCTATCAACTCACAGTCATTATGTAACAGCTTTTTGCATTTCTGCAGACATACGGATGTCTACTACTGCTCCCAAGCTTCTTATGCAATACTCTGATCACGATTCACCATTCAATATCAACTGCATTTCAGCATACCCAGAGAAGCTATAGCCTAATTCCCTCTCAGAAGGTTAACGTCAGTGTAACACACTATGAAGTTGTAACCAGTCAATCCATGTAGCCAAAAGATGCAGACCTACCTGAACTTTTTGACCTCGACTCCAATAATCTACTTATATCTACACTGAAAGAAAAATTGAAGGAGGGCTGTGGGGTTGAAAACAATTAAAAATGCTTAGTGTTTTATTAAACCCTCCGTACTGACCTGCTCCACTTCACAGAGAGCATCACGAGAGACTTTGAATTTCTTCATACAGGCTTCAGCTAGGTGCAAATGAGTAGAGTACTGTGGAAAAACCAGGGGGGGGGGGGGGGGGGGGGGGGGGGGGGGGGTGGGGCGGGAGTGGGTTATTTAGTTAAGGAAATATAGGAGTATAATATATTTAAGGACGAAGCAATGTTTAATTTTACCACGAGAGGAAAATTTACCAAAAACTGCTCAACTAAGCAGTGTTTAAGAAACACCAACACTTGATCATTTACCATTTTATTTGCAATTCAATAATGTGAAAAATAAATAAATAACTAAAAAAACACTAGTGAAGCAGTTTTATCTGTAAAGCTATCCTATGATCATGTACCTAAACATACCTGACGGCCTCATGGGAAAAAAAAAAAAAAACTATAACCAGCTTACTTCTTGATTTACAAGCAACTAAACTTTATTAAAAGATACTAAAAAAAAAAAAAAAAAAGAGTAGAAAAACAGTCTTACCATGCTGAGCTCCTTCTGATACTGTGGCATCTTCTTTAACATCTGAGAAAGATCTTTTATATTGGCCTGAAACACGGAAAAGTAGCAGATATTAAAAGTCTTTTGGTAATATAAATGCCTTAAAAGATAAGCTTCCTACAAAACAAATACTTACATTATCAGTACTCATCCTCTTGCTTTCACAAAAGGTCCGAAGAAGGTCTGTCACTTTCCTGCAAGAATGGTTCAGAATTGACCACATTGTTAATTATATTAATAAATCAGCATCAATCATGTTTCAATCTTATATATTATTGTAAAACTGTATATACAGAGGTATAAAAAATATTGTGGCTTGCAGACTAGTCAACATGTTACATTCATTATCAATACCAATTTTAGAATGTAAATAAATATTCTATTATTATTATTAAACTTTTATTTATACAGGTAGTCTCATTGAGACAGGTTCTCATTTAAAAGAAAGACCTATTTACTACCTAGTGGTAGTAGTATACAATCAGGTTTAGCTATTGTCGAAACATTACAATTTCAGTACAACAATACCATGTCAGAACAATTGACTAGGGCATATGAAAAGGTTTCATAAAGGGATCAATATATGCAGATATGTCAAACTCACTTTGTTACATCGGCGATGTGCATGTGCCTGAGCTGCACCCAGAGCTCATCGTCTTCATCCAGCAACACCTCTCTTGCTTTTGAATTCCCAATGCCGGTCGACTGGTAACTTAAGAATAGTTACATACAGAAAGAATTATGTTAAAATAACTTACACACATTCTTCTAAGGTGACTTGCAAGTAATGGACACAGATTATTTGGTGGGGGGGGGGGGGGGGTACTGCAATAACACCAACCCATATTAAGAAAACATAAATTGTGTTAGAATATATGGTGTACAACGCTAACATACGTATAGATGTCTTGTTTGATATCTAGCAAGTCGTAAGCCATTGCCTGGAAGGTCAGCTCATGCAGAACAGGCGAAATGGGATCAAACCCACGATCAACAATCAGCAGCTGAGATCGTGCCTTATCTGGACCCTTGTATGTAAAAAAAAAAAAAAGGATAAAAATCAGTCATGCACGTAAATTCTTCGCAGCTCAACATGTGGCAGCATTTAAGCAACCATGCAATTATGAAACAAAGAAAAGAAACGCAATGCTTAGATGACATGCTTATTAAATTCACACTATATGTAGAGGCAGAAAGAGAACAGTGATACATGCCTGTCAAGACCCATCCTGAAAGAAAGGAAATTTGAGCTAAGAAAGACAGAAAATAGGAAGTTAAAAGGGATAAGCTGCAGCGAAGCTTGATAAAAAAAATAGATAGATAAAACAAAAACTAAATAAAACCCAGAAACCAAAGAAATGCAAACGTCTGAAGATGAAAAGCTGATGAATACAGTAGTTCCTAACCTCTCCCATTTTTGGGTTGTCTGCTTTGTGAGCATTAAGACGCTGGTAAATCTCTTCAGCCAGTTTAGCATTGTCTTCTGGTCCCCTTGGAAGGCAAATTTTTACACACCTTCAATCAGCAAGTAAATTAGGTGGCAAACTACTTTTAATATTGTGTGCAGTCTGGTTTTCGCACTTGCGGTATCGAACTGCAGGGTACTCGTTGAGTGTGTCACACAGTGTTGCAATCTGCTCGGCTATGTTTTCCATCATTTTGTTTTTATCGTGGTCTTTCGCAGAGCCGTAGAATGAGGACAAAAACGTCGGATCATCCAGGGAGAAAACCTGCAGGGATGAAGCAGATTTACCTTTATTTTAATGTGTTTGCATTTAATTACTGAGCAATCTATTTGCATGATTAAACAATTCACTGCAGCACGATAATTAGGAATCATAATGCAAACCAACAAAAAAAGCATGGCTACTTATCTCTGCTTAAAAACAAATCTTTAAAATCAATACTTTGTCAAAAAGTAATTAATTTGTACACCATAGATTCAATATCATAGCTTTTATAAGCTTTAGAAATGTAAAGATCTGCAGGCTTATGTCTAATAACAAGCATGATGATAATTGGGCTGTACTTGTATAGCGCTTTATTAGGTCCAGACGACTCCAAAGCACTCCACACTACATTCAGTCATTTACACACACACATTCACATGCCAACGGTGGTGAGCTACATTTGCAGCCACAGCTGCCCTGGGGCAGACTGACAGAAGCAAGGCTACCATACATTGGCGCCACCGGGCCCTCTGACCACGGCAACAGACAAAGCGGTTGAAGTGTCTTGCCCAGGGGCACACCGACTGAGACAGTCGGAGAGGGGATTCAAACTGGCAACCCACCTGTTACAGGACACCTTAGAGTCTTAGAAAGGCTAAGAGGAAGAGGGCAGCATAATTTTTTTTTAAAAAAGAGATAGCTTTTCAAGGAAATAATGTAAACCTGAATACTAAGTTAATCCACAGCAATTAAAACATATGTAACCAAAGAAAATACAATAATTAAGAAAATAATTGTGCCCACCTGAGACTCGTAGGGCAGGAATGCAACATTGATCTCTTTCAAAGTCTTGGCAAACTTCGCCACTCTGGATTTCCCAATCTCAGTAAAGAGAGCATCAGGACAGGCTATGAAAAACAGGAAACATAAATAAAACAGGTTCTGAAAAATCCCACGTTTACTGTAACAGCAAGTGTTACTGCAATAGATCTCAAGATACCAATGAAAAGTCTCCTGTGTTTAGAAAGGTTTGCAGCTTACTGTCAGTGAAGAATATGTGTGCTGCTTTGTAAGTAAACGCTGTATCTTTAAAGTCATTGATTAGGGCACGAACTGACTGTAAGTGGGGAGAAAAAAAAAGAAAAAAAAAAAAAAAGAAAAAAGAGCGTACTTTACTTTTCAGCAAGACCAAAGTGATCCCCAGATGAACTTCCAAGAAACAAAAGGTAACAGTTTACCTTCTCCACTGGTGTAATCAAATAAATGGCCTCCAAACTTGAGATTGGCTCCCTGCGTTTGTTGATGTCCTCCACAACTAAAAAGCAGAGAGGAAACAGATTACATGTCAGCCAGTCCAAATTCACTAATTATTATTACCATATTTTCAAAAGAAACTAGGATAGAGACTGAGCATTTTGTCTGTGAGCAGAGACATAAGAGTCTCTGATACAAAAAAATAAAAATCTCCTTTTGTAGGATTAATTTCTATTAAGCACCTTCAAGGAAAATAAAAATAAAATCTGACTCATAAATCAAAAGCAAGCATTAAGAAAGCACCATAGGACACAAGTTTGTACACGTACTAGTCACACCCTCAGCCAAAATGTCCGACATCTTGCAGCATGAGGACAGGATTCTCATGGTCATATGATCCACAATTAAAACCTGTGGATGGACACAGGATAAGTCAGCGTCACAAAAGGGTGTGAAAAAATGTATTGTATTCCCTGATGTCTTAAGTGGTTACCTTCCATTCTCCGTCTTTCTTTACGCTCTTGATGACCCCGTTGAGAATTTCTATAGGAGAAGAAAAAACAAATAAGAGTGGCGGTCTATGGGATTTGAACCAGACGAACTTGCATCAATACCAGGACGCAAGTGCCCTGCCCAAACTACTAGGCCACTACTCCCCCTTGTGGCAATCATAAGACAATGATGAAGCATTTTACTTTAATCATTAAAGAAATAATTCATCCGTAAGGTCAATATTACAACAATAACTCTTTGGACAAATAATACAAATTTTAAGTTTCCATCAGTTAAATGGCCAAATAGAAGTGTTAACAACAGGATAAAGGAGGTGTGAAACTGCATTATTAAACAAAATAGTTATCTTAAAAATAATTACTGAAAGAAAAAAAATGAATAGCATTTGTTACTATAAAACTGCCACATGCAGGAAACTGGAGGTTTGTCTAACTTGTAACAGATCGTTGTTTTAATCTCTGGTACTTCATTCAGTGTATGTTAATTTATATTAATTTTCATCTTGTAAAAGGAATGGTAACTGAGCTCCAGCAAGTATTCAGTCAACATTCACAGATCGGCTTAAAATGGCAAAATAAAGAAGAAAACTCAAAGTTAGATTTCAGGTACTTTTCTTTTAAATAAAAATGCATATATTCAAAACAGTATTTTAGTTACTAATACAGTTCTAAAATTCTAGAGCATAAGAATTACTACTAATAGAATACAATCATGTCATATATAAATTGATCCCATAGATCATATATTGAATAGAATCATGTAAAAAATATAACTAAGTTTTATAATGCCTAGTAAATTGTGAAAAATGAACCATAACAGAACATTTCCAGCAACCAACCTAAATGTAAAATGTCCGAGTGTTTTTTGCCCCGAAACCTATGAAAGACTTACCGGAAAATATATATTTTTAAACTGTGACATTGTTGAAGCGCACTTGGTTGACGCCTGTCTATTATAATTAAGTTCATTTCAAACTACGTTTGCAAACTTCCTTTTACGTAAGCTAGCAAGTGTTAGCCTACAACTTCTGCTGTCGCAGTTTTATTTTATTTTTTCCTAGTACGTCACAAGAAACAGCCATTACGTTCTCACAAAAAAATACTTGTAACACCATAGTATGTAGCTACAACAGCCACTTTAACCTACATTTTATTATTATTTCTCTAGCTTGCAGTTCGAAGCAAAACAGGAAGAAGCATTTGGTATATCGACGGTATCAACACGGTCTTATTATGGAAGTTAAGCTGACGATGCTAAAAGACATAGAATAAAGAATCTAAACTATGTCAACTTTAAAAAAATCTTCTCAAACTCCACGAGTAAAGACCGATGTTTTACTTACTATCTCCAACTACCGCTTTCAGCCCACTCGGTGCCATCTTGACAGGAGTGTACTTTAAAGTCAGTCACTTCCTCATGGTTCATGAGCACGGCTATGGAAACTTTAGAAAGCACAATATCGCCACCTAACGTCAATTACTAGTATTGACCGAATCACCCTCTCCACTCCCTCAAAAATAATTGCTACACATTAAAGACTTTAAACAGAAATTATGTCAGTTTCTGTTTTTAAAAAAGAAATAATTATAATAAAAAAGGCAAATTAAATATAACTTTTGATGGAGCTTCGTCCTTTCTATTACAAAACCATCATGTCAAATCTTATGAAAAAAGAATGACAGCAATAAAAAAGAACAGGTGAAAAAAATAAGTAAACAATCTGACAGACATATGACTGGGC
This sequence comes from Fundulus heteroclitus, assembly GCF_011125445.2. Lineage (NCBI taxonomy): Eukaryota > Metazoa > Chordata > Actinopteri > Cyprinodontiformes > Fundulidae > Fundulus > Fundulus heteroclitus. The sequence continues at coordinate 16,798,902 of NC_046376.1, forward strand.
CCTTCTGACTGCCAAAATTGTCTAAGGGAATCGTCCAGTGAGCTTTGGGAAACTCGTGTCAACACCTATTTGTCATAAAATCGTCAGCTGTTTATAGCTGTGGGGACACGTCCAAAATGTAAGACTGTCTCGACAAGGAATCAAAGTTCTCTCAAGTGCATTCATACTGAAGAGACTAATGAGCTACTGTAAGTTGGCTCAAGGTGTAACTCCCAAGTATGTCAAAACTCAAAAGCTCCCTAAAGTCACTCTTAAAACAAATTGTTACCAGGAAGTATGCAACTACATCAATCATTAAATAAAGATGTTGCTGGGTGATAAACTTAGTCGTGATGTAAATGCGTTTTAACTTTCCCTGGTCTTAACAAAACCAAAATAAACAAATAGACATGTTCTCAAATAATCATTCTGGCAGTAAGCACAACTGCTCAGTCTTACTGCCCCTCAAGACTACCATTTTTAAATACTGGTGTAATTTCATTTGTCCTCCTCTTTTGCAAGTATAGTAAATGTTTGTTTATACTATTAACTTGATTCATTTATATAATTCAACACCTCTAGGTCTAGATCCTTCTATGGATAATTCAAAAGATTTAAAGAATTGAGAACTAACCAATCTGCCTGCATGATTTGACTTTGTTCTGACATATGTTGTGAATTAGTGCTATATAAATAAAATTGAAGAGTAGAAAGATACATTTGAATATTAATGATCTTTGAAACATCACATTGCAAACACAAAACACACACAAATTACACGCATATGCTGCATTCTGTTAGAGACAACTTCAAATAAATGAGGTTTTATTAGTTATTGTAACAAACAACATAGAAAACTAAAGCACTTCTAAAAGGTTAACTGATTTTCAAGATAATCAATGACACCCCCTCCAACAAGCTCTGCTAATGAATCATTTTACGTTACTGTAAAATCAATGCACAATTAATAGTTTAATCCTGAAAATAGATTAGGTGGATTATTAGCTCATTGTTTTTCCTGCTCTTTATGGTTGTGTTTAATCACATCCGGTAGAATTCTGCAAAGTAAAAAAGTTGAGAAAATACAACCAGAGTTTGAAATATTTTACCAGCATTACAAAACAGATTGCAGTCACAGAAAAATAAACCTTAATGTGGAACATAGCCTGTATCACAAACTCAAAGAAAATAGCAATTCCAACATTTAAGAAATCTTGTATAAAAATAGGTCATAAATAAATTTAACATCAGGCATATTGGGCATGATTAATCCATACAAACTGCCAGGCAAACCTTATAAATCGTATTAACCTTGGGCAACTTTCTGTTGTACTGTGGTCTTATTCCAGATTGAAACAATCTCCTTTCCCATAACAATTAAAAGAAAGTATTGTCTGCAATGAACATTCAAATAGTTTTCCAAAAGCACAAAATCTTCAGTTCTCATTCATTTTTTTTAATAACTGCTGCTCCTTTCGAACACGCATCCGCTCTTTAAAGTTCTCCAACTCCTTCCTCTGAAAAAAAGAAACGGTACTATTGTGGTATCATTGAAACACAATTTTAATAAAATGTTCCTAATATTCTGGAAAAAATAAGTTAAAAGTAAAGTTGGAACATGTAAAAAAAAACAAAAAACATTTGTGGCTCTACAGGTAATACATATTTTAATTAAGTTGTTTTTTTCCTTTTGATATAAAATCTTGTCCTATTTCAAATACAATTAGTGTATTTTCTAAGCTAAAATCAACTATTTTTCTTTCACTGTTACAATAAAAACAAAATCTAGAGACAAAAAAAACCTAAAAAAAAAACAATGGTGTTTGTGTTAACTTTATGAAGTGTAAAGTCTTTAGAAACATGAACTCTGTGCATCTCGCTTACCTGTGATTCTTCGTCAGGAGGGAAGATTTCCCTCTGGAAATTACAAAGGACAATAGCATAAAAAAGATTTATCATAAAAAGCCCATGAAGGAATGCCAAAATTGTAATTTCAGACATAAAATCAACCCACAAGGAAAATGGCTGACCTTTCTCTTAACGATATACTCCTCGAAGTATTCTGCCTGGTTTGAGATCCAAAACATGGTGACGGGAAAGGACAAATACAGCATCATCTGCACAAGAAAATAAGCATGGGAACAAGTCAAGCACTGTGGAAACTGTAAACGTAGGTGTATGTCAACATATTTTAGTGGCATTGAAAAATAAACCTAGGAAAACAGTTATGCGTTTTTAAACCTAACCAGGCCAAATAAATACCACTTGGCGAGTTTTAATTAAGGTTTACTTACTCTGAAAATCTCTATTTTAACACCCATTTCCACGTCAAGTTCTTATCCGAAGCCGTAAAGTATTACATAAACTCAAAACACAAGACCTTCAGACTGATTTCCGTGTATCCGCTTCACATGCTTCTTCGAACTAGTTAAATTCAGTCACATCAGTTTTCTGTTGTGCTACCGCCACCTATTGGGCTGGAGAGTGTATGCACAATCTGTTTGCTAGTGGGTAGATAATATCGTTGTAATGATAAAGCTTTTACCAACATTACTTTTCCACATCCTTTGCCTCATTTGATTATCTGCTTAAAAATGTTGATATTCTAGTTTTTTAAATATTCATGTTAGAGATAAACAATACGTTTTGTATCATTCACGGCACGTTCTCAGGAAAACAAATCATAGGCCTCTGTTTATTTATTTATTTTTGCCATACTGTCCCTCTCATATTTTCCCTTAATATAAGCTTTCTCTTTTTCACTTCTCCTGCCCTTTCATTTTAAAACGGGAACCTGGATTTAAGCCCCGATCGCATCAGGAAGGGCATCCGGTGTAAAAACTGGCAAGTTGTAATGGCTTGCTGTAGCCCTAGATATCCATAATAAAGGCTTTATTATGGATATCTATGGCTGTAGCGACCACTGACTAAGGGAGCAGCCGAAAGGAATCACCACTATCGTTTCTTCATGACAATATTGACAAGTGAAGAAAAAGGCCAACAGAATGAGAAACTGCATAAAAAAGAACACAATAATAAATAAAGTGTAATTTTTTCCTGTTCTTTGCCCGTGTTTTGCAAATCCCAAAAAGGGGCATTTTTGTTTGAGCAACTCATATTGCTGGAGATAAATACATCTCCAGTTATTATGGTTCAACCCCTATCGTTTATCCTTTCGCGTTATTTATTTCTTTTCTTTTCTTTTTTTGAAAAAAAGTTTATTTCCAGTTTGCGGCACGCTCTTTACGTCCTCAAGCGAGGACTTACGCGTGACGTCATCCAGGACGAGAGGTGTTCAGGATCCTCGGAGAGAAAGATCCCGCGCGCCCTGGCAACCTGAGAAACACAGGTAAATGCCGTTGTTTCCAACACTGTTTTGCCAGTCACGATGCTTCAGAAAACCGAGCAAACACAGGGCAAGAGACGCGGTAACAGGGATGTCAGTGCCGCGGCGCTAGTAAAGATGCCCGGCGCCCACAGATACCGTTCTCCTGCACGGCGGCCTGTTCTGAGTAGCTAGCTTGCTAGCTAAAGCTAGTTGCAGTTGTCTGTCAAAAGACACAATAACCGCACCTAAAACGTGCGTCTGCCTGACACCCATTGCCTGTTTCGCCCACGGATGGTGACATTTACTTTTCAATTCGTCCAACTAATGACTGTGCGAGCGCCGTCTAGAGCAACCTAACGCTTGTTTGCCCATCGACTGTCTTGTGTTATGGGAGACGGTGACGCCGTCACGGTGATGATGGCGCACACTCAGACGAACCCGTTGGCTAAGGATACAGCCAATTGTTCAGTTAGCTAAGACACTTTATTTCTCTTTCCCAATTATTGAACGCCAAGGTATTCAAAGCGGATGCTGCCGCTGTTTTTTCTGTTTTTACTAGAGATGGCATGAGTGTCAATTACGAAACCCGAGCAGTATTCTGTGCCCTATGGCCTAACATTTGGGACCTGGTTCCTCGACGGTGGTCGTTTGCTTGCAGTTATTTTCTCCTAATTTATCGCTAACACTTAATCTAATGACTTCCGTGTCCCACACAGCTGTTTTTTTCGGCATATTATTAAAATGACTGAAACGGGCATAAATGAATAGTTGTTTTCCCCTGATTTGTGTTAAGACTAGTCTTCTTGAGGAGAGTTATGGCAATTATTTCCCTCTTGGGAAAGATCTACATGGTTTACCAACGCGGAACGTGTGCTTCTGCTTTTGTAAGGCTTTATAAATAGTGCAATTATTGAGATACTAAAATATCTAAGCATTTATGATGTTATGATAGCCAGTAGCTCATCTACAATCACATGCCTGTAGAAGCGACTGGGGTTGTTCAAGGCAGTACGATTGTGCTTACTGTAAACTTTTACTCTCTCATGTATTGCGTGGTACTCTGTCTTTCTATTGTCATAAAACCATAGATGGGTGTCCTCCTGATTAATTTACGAATCAGGTATGAAATGGCTTACTATGTGTACATCTTGTTTCACGTGTGAATGAGACAAGGTGCTGAATCATGTTACATGTGAGGTTAACCTCAATTAATTATCCTGGGGAAAATGAAGCCCACACATTTTAGGATTGTAAGCGCAAGCTAGGTAAATAACTTGAAGAAAGCGGGTTGTTTGAATCTCAAACACCTTATTGCTTTCTTTTATGCATATTTGATTTATGTCCTTCATTTGAAGCCTTTTTTATTTAGTTGGTACAGTAACATTTTCTTTGGCCTTCTTGTTTTATTTTATTAATTCCTTAAATTATTGGTTGGATGATATTAGTTTCTTATAACCCTTGTTATTTGTCATTTGTTTATGCATATAATTTCTTTTCAACTGCCACATATCCTGCTTCTGATGATCACATTTGCAATGCTCATGCTGACCATTATTGTCAATAGAATAAATCATAACATTTAATTAAAAAACACTTAATACATTTATCATAACACACCAATGGGTTTATTTTTTCCTCGTGTTGCTATAACCAAACATTTATGTGAAAAACATGCAATTTTACTTTGTGCTTAATTTAATTAAAGGAAGTACATTATTACCTCTGTCTGATTTATTTTTTTCTCCAGTAGTTACACTAGGTTTTTGGTTTTGGAGGATAGTTACCTATTATCTCACTGTTTTGGACAATACTGCAGGTTGAGTTTTCGTCTAATCTAGGTTTCTCTGTTGCATTCACTCGTTCTTCCCAGTGGTTTGCATTAGTGGGCGAAACGTTTAACACACTGATTGTGTCCCCTTTGATAAAGGTCTAGGATAAGTTTTGATTTTAATTGCATTCAGCTCCAATGTTTAGGGATTCAAAATTAATTTTGAGATTTCTTTATCAGCAAACCATTATGGTGATGCTGATATCTGTGATATTGCAATTGCAATACACTTTTAAGTGGTTGAGATGTTAAAGCATATAAAAAGTGGTAAGGATTGTGTGAGGAAGGAAATGACAACATTTAGCACAATATATTTTTTTTAGATTGCCTGCAGCCCTATTTAAGATTATTATCTTCTTTGTATTTCTGGTTTTAAAAAACAAGGGTGTCCATTAGGAAGTTCAATTTAAGTTGATGCTGTCTTTTGAGCATGTATTTCATAACTTAATTTTGGGTCGGCAACCGGTTCTTATTTCTGATATGATGATACCAGTATTTTTACTATGGGGCCTTTGCAATGATTGATTTATGTGGTGCTTTAAAACAAACAACCACCTAAGGTGACCAAAGAACTTAGCAGTAAAAGCACAATTCATAAAAACATGCAAACCGAAAAGCAGACCACAGAAAATGAAAATTAATAGATAAAATGCCATCATGCTAGTTGGTACTAAAAGCCTGCCTGAAAAAATAAGGTTTAAGCTTGGACTTAAAGATGCCTGAGTCTGTGGTGGAGTAAAGGTCCAGTTTAAGAAATGTAAAAGATTTTACACACAGTTGTGACAAAATCAGTTGCTTATTTTCTTAAAAATGCTGCTTTTGAGGATTCCATAGCTTTTGAAATCTTTACAGGACCCTTTACTATCGAGGTCAATCCCTATTCAGATGTGTAGAATACCTCAAATAAGATCAGCTTTTATTGCACTACGATAATCTCATTACCGAAAAATTAAGAAAAATCCAGTCTTTTGTTTCAGTACACTTATCCTCTGTGTAAAAAAAAAAAAAAAAAAATCACACGTTAAGAAACATAATAAATGCACTCCTTTGTATTAATACATTATGCAACCCCCTTTTGCCAGTAAAACAGAACATAAAATTTCCAAAAATATATTTTACAAGGTTGCAACACATACATAAAGGTATTTGACTATTTTTCCCTCCACTATCTCCTAATTGTTCAGATTTCTGGGTCGTCTTGTAAGCATTTTTGTTTTTCTTTAACCCCCACAGGCTGTGAATATTGTTTTACCTCCTTTCCCAATCTCTTTACTGCAAGTGAGCTTGGGTCCTTGTCTAGCCCTGTTTGTCAGAGGTTTGCTGTCTTAAAATTTGAAATTATTCCTCTTTACATTTGGGCATTTTACTTCAATGCAATGTTCTCTTAGTTTTCCCATTTTGAAGACTGCTTAAAAGAAAGGGTTCTTTAGGGTTAGGGTAAAGAGGTTGGGAGTCAGGAAGTCATGGATTGCCAAGAGTTCCCAGAGACGTAATCTAAAAAGTAAAGTGAGAATTACAGACATTTGATTGCATTTATGTTGTCAAACCTGTTGTAAATGCAGGTAATTAAATTAAAAACAGCTATTTCTTTTTTGCTTTCCGAGTAAATGTACATAAAGTTAAAGCTGGATTTGCTAATTTTTTGTATGATTCTATCTTTAAAAAAAACAAAATTTATAAGGCTTTTAAAAAAATTTAACCTAAGGTTTATTAATTTTTAGAAATTCTTCAGCCAATTGTGAATTTTCTTCTACTTAATAGCCTTTTGTCATTTCACAACTCGATTCGATTACAATGCTGAAGGCTAGGATTGATGTAACACTCCGTCCACCTTTAGTTCAACAAAAAAACAAATTTAGCACCTCATACAAAAAATCAATTAGAGAATACATAAAAAAAAATTCAATCCACATCAGTGGCTTTGGGAAAAGAGGTTTTTGGCTTCTGCACATGCTGATCTGTCGACCTTATTCACAAGTTAATGAGTTCATCATCTCCAACTACACCTGCAACTAAAACTAAATCCTTCTTATTAAACTTCCAGTTCTCCACTACATCTTTATAAAGCCCATTCCTTTTTAAAGCTGTATGACTTAGTTTTTGTACATTATGTTTGCTATACTTAACAGGCTAGCTGTCACACACTAGAAAATGCAGAGACACGGAGACATAAGGTCATGTGGCGATAGCAGTTTATGCATCCATAGTTAGAGCTATTTTACCTGCTTGTAATTCCATCACCTTTTTTATTTGGTGGTGTTTGTGCGTTGGGGGTCACAGTTTCAGTGAAATCTTTTCCAAGTGGAATGTTCTATCAAAAGAGAGCTCCACAACACATAACCCCGACACTCGATGGTTGCAGAACCTTCACGGTAATAGTTGCACAAAACAAATTAGTTTAGCATTTTTTTTTTTTTTTTTTTTTTTTAGGGGTTGACGTCGCCAGTTTGATGGTTTACTGATTTACGGCGGCAGTTAAGATCAGGTATTTCATGTCCACGTCCAGGTGGACCTGTGTAATCTGTTTTCTGGTGTTTATCGTGTTTCAAAATATTCTCTTTTTGTTTAACACAGGATTCATTCGGTGTTGTTCTCGTCCAAATCATTTTTATTTTGATGCTGAGGGTCCAGGATCCAGTTTATGTCCTGCCTTTTTGTGTAAATAGAGATGGTGAATTATCACACACACCTGAAGTGCCTCAGTCACATTTACTGAACAGTATTACAAACTATTAGCCTGGCCAGTCCGTCTGCTAAGGCTCCATTCCCTCCGGCCCAAAACAGACCGGACCAATCACAGTCCAGGAGGCGGGACGTTACGATGCGTCACTCTCAGCGGCAGAATTACCCATAATGCAGCCGCGCTTTTCTGCTACCATAACGGTCAAGAAACATGGAGATTTTTGTTGCTTGGTGCCTTGGGAGATTTACAAAGTGCATGCGAGTACACCATGTATCCTCTGAATTTAATTTAATTTTTTTAGACAAAAGCAGCAAAACATCGCTCATTGGAAAGTTTGCTCCATGGCATGACAGGTTTCACGGTCTACAAATTGAAAAAAACAGACTCGTTGCTTGGAGTTTTTTGCGTCACATCCATAGTTATCCGATTGTTTCTAACCTGATGACGCTGACCCTGTTAGTCTTGCCTTTGAAATCGGACTCTACCAGCTCCTAACCAGACTGATACGCAGTGCATACAGCGTAGGTTAGTCTGGCTGGCCAGGCTAACCAACTATAGCTTTAACCCCACTTGCTGCTTTTGTCCTTTCAGAAAGCACTAGGGTGGTCTGGCTTGAAGTGTTTTGTGAAAAGGGCTAGTGACTCTTTAATAATGATAATTTCAGAATGCCAGGTTTGTTGAAAAGTGCCATATAAATAAGCTGTGGTTGATCATGTACTTGAATTGATGCTGTGGTTCAAATGACAGTATCTTTAATTACTTTGTCCAATTCAGCATTGCAGGTGTACATTTATTCTTCGCAATTAATGCAATGTATCTCCAAACTGAATGAATAATTGTGTCAAATAACCAAGATGTCAACACTGGCTGAAATAACTGATTGTGATTTGTTTTCCTACGATTGAGCAAAGGATCAGTATTGTGTTTGCAAGAGTTCACAGAGAATAAGAAAGAACATATTTTTACAAATTCAGAACTTAAATGTTATATTTTGGATGGCATAAATGGACAAGCAAATAGATTTTTTTAAAAAGCTCATAAGTTATCTTTATCTTTTTTTACTTTTTCTGATGCTTCCGTGACATAAAAGGAAATTGTGATTGAACTCTGTTTTTTTCCCAGCTAAACTGAAGGGAATTGGAAATATGTTTTTTTTTTTTTTTTTTTTACATTTACTGTAGGGGATTTTTGCCTTTTTCAACGTTGGGTGTCATAAAAAACGCAATATGATAAAATTCTAAATTGTTGCTCACGTGACCAGATCACGTGAAGAAATCTTTTCTGTTTCCCAAGAATTATCATCACTGATACACCTAGACATGACAAATCCCAATAAATCAGAATACCATAAAAGAAAAGAAAATGCTGCAGGTTTCTTCACACATGTAAATCTAAATCCAACAGAAAATGGAAGCATACAGTTATCCTAGTTAATACAAAGTATGTTCATAGTGACTCCAGTGTCCTGTATTTTGTCCTTAAGTCCATTGTTATGCGTTAACTCAAAACATTGTGTATCAAAGAGCATGCAGTTTGCCTATTTTTTTAAATGTAGTTTGACATTTTGATAAATGTAATGAAGAGGTCATTTTATTTTCATTATTTAACATTGTAATTACTGGTCAGAGCCAATTGGAAATACTTTATGATTTCAGACACTGGCCGATTGATTTGTGGAATAATAGTAAACTATATATTTTATTTGCTCTAAGAATAATATTAATTATTGCTGGAAAAAGTTTGGTATGCATTTTCTTTCAGCGGGCGCCATAAATAGTGTAATTAACATGGATATGCTACAACTAGTGAAATGATGAAACTTGTAATAGAAGTGGAGCATGGATATGAAAAGTACATAAAGTGCTGATATGACACTCTTAAAAAATGTAAAACAAAGCATATATATATATATATATATATATATATATATATATATATATATATATATATATATATATATATATATATATATATATATATATATATAGAAGTAGCTTAAAATTTGTAACTTAATGTGTGTTCCATTGTACATTGTCTTGAAGAATTTTGAAGTTGGAAAAAAAAAACATAATTCAGATTTTTCTTTTAAATAAAACCTTATTGACAGAATTGTCTTTTTTGACTGCATTATTTGATCTTCTTAGTAGTCTGCATGAATAAATATCTGCATTGGAATAACTCAACCATAATATGAATGGTTGATGTTAAAGGGCTGGAGCGCAGAAAAAGGGAGTCCTTAAATTGAGAGTGGAAGTCACAGACACGATCGCTTAAAGCAAAGCGTGTCTGCGGGTGAGGCATAATGAAACGGACAGAGAAAAAGACAAGAAGGGGGTGGGGCGTCGAAGGTGTAACTCACTGAATGAGAGAGAGAGGAAGAAACTCAAGCTATTGATGGGGAGCGAGGGGAGGGGTGGAATGAGCAAGAGCGTAGGAGAGAGGGAGGGTTGTGTGGGCAGAGGCTTGCTGAATGAGGAAGCGGTAGAGCCATTTTTACTGTTGAGTAACTGCATGCTGGTCTAGCAGTGTGAGAGAGGGTGAACGTGAGGAATAAAATACGACCCCAGGATCTTTTTGGATCACTCTTTCTGGTCTTGTCGACTTTTCGTCTTTGTAGACCTCTTGCTTGTTGGTTGTGTCCACTTTTTTTGGGGGGGGGGAGGCCCCTCAGAGGACACACAATGGAGCGAAGAGCCTGTGGCAACTGGGCTGTTGTACTGCTGACTGGGGGATGGGGTGGAGAGAGGACCGGTTCACACAGCTAACAGAGCCTGCTGGCTGTAGGTTTCCAACAGCCTCTCCTTCCTGCCTTGTCACACTCTTTCCAGACCGGGCTTCTTTTCCTGGAACAACCACTCTGAAACTCTTCCTGGTCTACAGATGGGATTACTCACCATGTCTTGTGGACAAATCATTGATTCCGAGGAATGAATGGGTTTGGAATAACCAAGAGAGAAAAAGAGTAACTTCTTAACGATTCTCCTGTGGCCTTGTTGGTTTCTGTTTCTGTTTGCTGGAACTGATAAATGGACTACAAGATGCATTCAAAGTCAAACGACTTACTGGATTTTCAAAAACTGGATGCCCTCCTGGAAAAAATTGCACATTCAGTCTCTGTGAAAAGGTAATGTGTGAGACTCAACTGCAAACTTTTCAGACACGTAACAGAGTGATAACTGTACCATCATAGACTTAGCAGTTAAACACTTTAATATTATGCTAAAGAGAACTAAATATTCTGATGAATGTAATGGAGTTAGGACAGTCTTGTGTTTTCATTAGCTTTAGTCTTTGGGTCCAAATTGAAAGTGAAGCCGTAGTTTTGTGTTGAGAACAGTATTATCAAAACCAGAAGTTAAAAACCTACCTCCTGTGGCTGTGGGTGGTTTTAGAGGAAGAATGGACTTGTTTATGTAGTAGTAGTAGAAGAGCTATCTAATGCTTCCTGGAAGGGGTTGTCTTGCTTATCCTAACCAGCTGGAAGTTTAACTATAAAAAGCGAAGAGGATTCTGGTCTTTTCCTGTTAGTTTCATGACTCATGGTTTGCCTATTTGAGATGGTGTGTGACCTCATGGATTGACGCATTTAATAAGTGGTTGGAGCCAACACAAGGGGAATTTCTTTTAAGTTAGCAACCATACAGCAACAAGAAGGACCTAATCTTTTAGCCAAAATCATGTATGGGTGTAACACCCAAAGATATAATAACTATTCGTCTGCAGTATGGTTATAAACTTAAGCAGGGGTTACCAACATGGTGCTCGCGCGGACCAAGTAACCCTCGAGGACCACATTTGGTGCCCATGAGCCTGTTCCAAAAAAAAACACAATCACAAAAACTTTTTTATTCCAGCACTCTTTGTTTAATCACACTTGCATTGTGTTGATTTAAAAATGACAATATCTATAAAAATGCATGAAAAATATAGTTAAGGATAACTTTGACTCTTCTAGATCAAATGTCACCACTGGTAGACCTTCATATGACTCAACACCAATGAAGTAGCTCTCAGTTTCCAAAAGTTAGGTGACCCCTGAACTAAAGTAACAATGATAATTGATGATGTTATTACGCATTCCAAATTATTAAGTGGAACTGTAAAATTAGCTGTACCAATCAGAGATTTTGTGGCCCATTTCCGATCACAGACCTATTAAAGCTCTTGACTGAAAATACCAGTGTTAAGTTATTGTGGTTTACTTTTAAAAACTATGAATAATTACAAATAAGGTGATCACAATACAAAAATGTTAAACTTACTACCAACACGAATAACAATACTTGATACTTCATACCATTTTTCGATACCGAAGTATGACACCGTGCTTCCATTTGCTGGTCACTATAGTGCTGATACAGATACATAAATTGATCACATAAAAAAACATGGATCTGGTGCATACACAACATTTTTACAGTGTAACCAAGAATCTGGTCCATGCAATACGGTTGTCCGATTTACTCAAAAATAAAAATTGCGATATATTTCAACCGTAATTGAGACTTAATTTAGACTTTTCTCTGCATTAACCACAAGAAACTAAAATGGTCTGTAGATATAGATGATTGTAAAAAAAAAACACTAGTTAAAACAAGTTTTTATTAATCAGAATATTGTTATTCAAAAGAATAGCTTATTGAGTTGGACATAAATCCTTATTGAACATAAAGTGCAACCAACAGACAAGTCTGTATTAAACAGTTTGACCGGTACTTAATGCTGTGGTGAGATTCCTAAAAGTTTCTGGTAAAAAAGTATGATTATATAAACTCTAAAACAATACAATTAGAATATCTCACTGCCTGCAACACTCTTCCCTTCCATGTGGAGGTAAACCCACTTTAAACATATTACTGACACCTAAAGGACATGTCTTATCCATTAATTGCTACATAGCTCAAAATTGCAGACATCTGTGATTTGAAAATTGCATTTTTTTTAAATTGAGATTGTATTGCAAATGCGATTAATTTTCCAGCCCTACCATGCAAATGTATTCAGCAGCAGCTCTACACAATTTCTGTCTTTCTGGTAATTTTGCACAGTATTTTTTTCAGTGGTCAACTACAGCAGCAGACGTAGGTTGATACGGTTTCTTTTTTTTTTTTTCGGCTGTAATTGTCCACTTCGGTGTGGCTCCGCCATAACCCATGTTATTCTAAGCCTCCACTATCTTTACAAATAAATGGAGAAGTAATGGAGGATGGTTCACTGATTTTTGTTGCTTCACTAGTATCCAACTAAGCCATCAGCGGATTAACATTTTCCTGCATTAATTCGTACCATGGTAGAATAGAGCGTTGCGTGTTGCAGAACTGTGCACCTGGGAAGCACAGCTAGACAGGGGAGCTCAGACCGACAGAACCCCATTATTAGGCATGGTTCGTGAGGCTAGTATTCAAACAGATAGCATTAGCTTATGTTGTCCGTTAGGTTCGCGGTTTTAGATAAAATAGCTTTATTGACCTTTTTAAGTTGCTCTGAAACATCAGTGCCAAAGCTTTAGCGTGTAGCATAGCTAGCATTTGGCATTGAGTATTTTTCCTGTTCATCTGACTACTCAGAAAAGTACCTCCAAACAGTGTTTGCGTTTGTCTTGTCGGCCAAAGAGAGTCGCATATTTTTTTATTATTTTTTTTAATTTTTATTTTTTTTCTGGACGTACTCGCCATCTTAGCAGCGTTTAAAACTTCCACCTGCAGCTCCCTGTTTTGGTCAGGTGAGAGACTGCGGGGAGGGGAGTGGCTGGGTGTCTCTTATACTGAGAGAAATAAAAATAAAAATTTCCTGCCGCAATGTTTATTGTGAAATAAGCTGAGTTTTTTCCAAAGCGATACAACTTTCTTTCTGTTTAAAAATACAGTAAAATCCTCGAGGTAGAGACTATACAGATAAAGCCTTCCAGCATATCTCCTTTACTTAAGACAGACTATAGCTCATTAAATGTTGTCTTGTTTTTTGGACACAGGAGCCTTAAGCAGCCTTTCTGTTGTGATGCACCATTAAATATTTATATTAGAACCAGAGACTGTGTCACACCCTCTGTGTGTTTGTGAGAACTGAATGTATTATGGAGCTCAACAGTTAAACACAATTTTACTATCTAGAAAAAAGACATGACCATGGCGTTGCCATGTTAGACTATCTTTAACATCTTATATTACTGTTTTGCACTTAAGAGGAGCAACGTTACCAATGTCATGATTTGTGTGTATTCACTGTAAAGTTAGTATAGTTTTACATTTAGTGTAGGGTTTCAGAAAAACTCGCAATGTCGAATCGAGCATGTCATGTGACAGATTGAATTGGACTCTTCAGTGTCTCAATGTGGCTATTAAAAGAGTTGTATGGTGAAACTAGGGAGACAAGGATAAGGAAAGGCAACGGCAGAAGCGCTGATTGCTGGCCAGTAAAGCATAGGAATCAGACATTCGCAGCAGCAGTCACAGTGCACCCTTTTCCCAGAAAATATCTGACACTCCTTGATATTTGTCATAGGTCGTCTCTTGTCATATGGGAGTGCTAAACGTGAATTCAAAACATATGTTGATCGATGTCATTATGGACCGTAGATTCAAACTCACAACCAGAGATTTCTGTTACAAAATATTTTAGCCAAGAATTGTGTGACACCCAGCTCGAGTTCATGTTGGGGAGTCTGAAGAAAAGATAAACAATGCCTCTGTGGAAGCTTTTCCCACTTTTTTCGTCAGTCTAACACCTTAGTGACACTAAAAGCAACTACCTTTCAGTCTTCTTCCCGTTGTAACCACTTCCATACATTGTAGAGCATTGGTCCTTAATTTCGTTCCTCAAGGGCTGCTGTCCTGCAACCTTTACTTGTTACTCTGTCTCAACACATCTGAGACAAATAATTAGGTCATTAGCAGGATTCTTGAGAACTGCATACTGAGTTTGGAGGTAATTCAGCCATTTGATGCAGGTGTGTTGGATCAGGTACACAATTAAAAGTCGCAGGAAACCAGCCCTTCAGTATCGCTGTCTGTGTGACCAGGTTGTGCTCAATGTGTACTACTTTTGGTAAACAGAATAAGATTAGATTTTTTTTTTTTTTCATTTTTGACCAGCTAAACACCGATCAGGATCAGTTAAGCAGGAACTCAATCAATGTCAGTCACTTGCAGATTTCTTGGTACAAAAAATAAAAATGTTCGTAATACTCTGCAGCCGGATCTGAGACTACCCACTTTGATTTCTCTGGGACAATTTAAATTTCTTTTAAGACTAAAAGAGAAATCTTCTTATGCAACTTGATGTTGTTTTTAAGTCATATTTTATTCGCCTATTTTATCGTCAAATGTTCTATTGTTTTAATTACATGTTACTGTGTTTTAAAAATGTTGGTGGGGGATCTTCGATCTCACTGAGAATACCTTTCTAAAAAAAAAATCTCCAATTTCTTAACGTGTAACTCGGCCACATTTAAAGCACCAGACACATTTTTCTAACATGGGCAAACGTTCAAAGCGGTAACAAATACTAAACATTATCGAGCAAAGCTCCTAATCCTAGTCCACACATAGCTGGCTATCTGGGAAAACGAAAATACATTTTAGGCCTTTCATCCACACATAAACTTTGTTTCATTGTTTACAATATGTTTCGTATCAATGTTAAACTGGACAAATTCACATTATTAGTCAGAATATTCTTATTCAAGAGTATAGCTTGTTGAGTTGGACATCAATCCTTGTTGAACATAAAGTGCAAAGTGCAACCAACAAACAAGTCTATGTATTAAACAGTTTGACTGGTACCTTAATGCTATGGTGAGATTCCTGAAAGTTTCTGGTAAAACAGTATGATTATCTAAGCTCTAAAACAAGTAATAAAATTATATTATCTCACTGCTGCAACTCTCTTCCCTTCCGTACGGAGACAAACCCACTTTAAACATATTACCGACACCTAAAGGACACGTCTTATCCATTAATTGTTATGTAGCCAAAAAATCGGATAACTCTGCAATTTGAAAATTAGAATTTTTAAATGCAGATAGTATCGCAAAGAGCCAATCCCACTTTAAAATGAAAGAAACTCCAGGCAATGATAAACTCAGAAAGGTGAAACAAATGCGGCCTCTACTTGGAAAGGTTTTAACCATTGATAATCATTGAGAACTTAGGCGTTGGGCAACATAACACCCAGGACAAGGCGACACTAAATCAAAGTCACTAAAAGCAGGTTGTTTAGCAGTGATAAATAAACAGCCATTGCCATACCATGGTCATCATAACTGCACATTTTTTATTTGGTGACACCTATTATCATGTTTTTGCCAAAAAGAGAAGTGGATGAGAGTCATACAGGTACCAAAACAAATGAGCTTTAAAAGAAAGGAACAGAGGAATGACATATTCCCAAAAAGGAGTTTTTTTTTTTTTTTGTTTTTTGTTACTGATTTAGAAACCTTGAACTGAAAATGTACTTATGAAAAAAGCTAATTGAGAACGAGGTCAGCTGTTGACTCAGAATGGCCGTCGGTCCACAAGCATATTTGTTTTCAGAGCTGGTGGTGGAGCTACGTTTTAGTATATTTTTAGTTAACATTTTTTGTGTGACACTTATGTCCCTGTTATTTGTTGAACTAATTATGTGGCTCTTTGTTGTTAGGGGTGCATAGAGGTTGTTGGAGAGTGGAGTGGGTTTCTACGTGCGTTTTAGGAAGGTGTGGGCGAGAGATGTTAAGCTAATAATCAATTTATAATTACATAGTGGCCTTCTGAGTTGTTATCAAATCATCAAATGTCTTAACGAAACCTACTTCTACATCTTTGGGTGTATTATTTTGTATATTCCTGTTTTGTTCTTCTACATATATGTACTTTGTTAGCAAAAAACCTACAATGCTTGCTTTTCGCATTTAGTCTACATTGTAGGGCTAAAAATATATTGCAGTGAAAATTGAACAAGAACTGAAAGCCTCAATATAAAAGTGCCTGTGCAGGCCTACAGTTCTGCGTGAAATTCAACCACACAGGCTCACGTGAATGATTGTTTGCTTTTACAGGATACATTGATTTTGGTTGTTGCCTCCTTTCAAGTAAGACAGTCGTTCTGAGGCCACATGCACCCCCACCCCAATACCCAAACCACCCCCTCACTTCCCAGAAAACATTCCACAGTAGCCAACAGTGATCTATGTCTCGGTCAAAGGTCAAGGGGTCGGGTATTCTAGGTTTCAGAATAAAATAAGACCGGAAGCATGAGGAAGTGAACCTCTTAACCTCTCGATTTTAGTGGTGTTGTTACACTTTGGCAGTGGTTTAGTCTGTCCAGTTTGTATTTAAGTGTTTGATTTATCTTATTAAACCGGTCAAGTGTGAGGAACTAAAAAACTGTTTTAAATTAAAACTGAAATATCAGTCAGTGTTATGTGGTTGACAGTTTTAGGAATTGGCTTTGCCAATCGTTAAATAGCATTGATTTGTTTGCAGCTCCTTGCAGCTGCTGATTTCTTTGCTTTGTGACGCAACACTATGGCTACGTTCACACTGCAGCCTGAAGTGACCCAATTCCGATTTTTTTTTTTTTTTTTTTTTTGCCCATATGGGACCTGTATCTGATCTTTTTATGACAATCTGAACAACACAGATCAGATTTTTTCAAATGCAACCCAGGCCACTTGGATATGTGGTCCTGAATCCGATACGTATCTGATCTTTTCAAATGCGACCTGTGTCTGTACGGCCGGGTCGCATTTATCCAACCTGTACGTCACTGATACTCGACAAACGTCACTATTCTGCGTCCTGCTATGCAGAAGCGGGAAGAATGACGACACCCATAGCGGACAACAATGAGGAGAGTAGTCAATGGAGGGAAAGCTCTGGTAAGAAAATAAATTAATGACCACAAAATGCGTGCCAGCATTATAATCCATGTTTACTTCCGCAAACACTGAGGACGCTCGCTACGTGTGACGTCATCGCGTCCTCGAGTGCGCATGCGGGACATTTAAGTTGAACGCATTCAGTTCACACAGGAGGTCACATACAAGTCGCATATATTTGGAAATGTGAACAACCATGCAAAAAAATCCGATTTCACAAAGAAATCGGAATTGAGCATTAAGACCTGCAGTGTGAATGTAGCCTAAGTCAAATAATCTCTGCAATCGTTCCGCAATCTCATTTTACCATTACCTCGTATGGACATTGTGAGTTCATCCCACCACTCTTTGCTGGGATGCATAAGCTGATCAAAATATGTGAAGAACATATCTAGATATGGATTCAGAGTATGATCTGAAATGACCCCAAGTCTTTTGAAGATAGAGATTTTCATTTAGCCACTATTAACTAGATGTAATCTGCCACACTTTTCAGAATTGGTCGTTGGGTTTTTCTGTTAAATGTTGAAGAAAATGCCATTCTGTGCAGACATATCTGTGCTACATCATTTAAATTTACAGGCCAATAAGCCGGAGGAAGTCTACACAGATACATTAGTTAACTAGGGATGAACCAGATTCTTTTCAAAGCAAAAACATGTTATTGTGATTTTAATCGATTAGTTTGAATTTACAATTTTTTTTAAGATAAAATTTTTGGAAAATCTGGATTTTATTTTCCAATGCACCCATTGTGCTGCCATGAAGAGAAGAACATGCAACGCTGGATGTATGTTTAGGAAAAATAGAGGAAACTTTACCATAATACAAGGCACTTTTAATTGCTCATTTACTTATTTCTTTCAGTTAGTTTGAAGTTACCAATGTGAAGTGAAGCCTGTTCTTAACTCATTGTGTAATACCTCTCATTTTATATTTTCATTGCTTACAATGGCAGGGCCGCCATCTTGTTTTACAAGCATGTTTCACAGCTTGTATTTAGTTGCACTTTGAATTCAGGTCAACTCCCTGACGAAACACTTGGTATAAAAGCAAGTTTTTGTAATAACTTCTTTAATTTCTTTTTGTGAAACGAAAAGGAGGGGGAGGGATTGATTAATCAGATCTGGTATAGTAAAATCGGAGAATTTATTTTTAAGCCATATCGCTCAGCCCTACAATACTATTAATTACCATTAAGACATTCAATTTGAGAATGCTTCATTTTCATTGGGTACATTATACAGGAATACACCTTCAGTTTGTTTTACTTGTATAGAGCTATCTTATTTTTGTATTTTAATGAACTCAACTTACAAAATTTTGATATTTAATATACTTATATTTTTTACAGCCTCTCCAGAACTTTCACATAATTGTAAATTAAATATATAACTATAAAAACGTAAAACTGTAGCTGAGCAACTAATATTACATAACTTAAGCTCAAAAGTGTGTCTGTGAGGTCTCAGCCTATTTTAAGAAAATGACAGGCATGTCTTTCTTGATGAAAATCAGCATTTCTGCTTTTTCTGGGGTAAGTCTGTTTCAGTTTTCATCTACATTGTGTAACACTGAGCTAAAAAGTTCCTCACTTTCCACACTGCTACATGGAACTGAGCGGTACCTCTGGGATATTTTTGACAAAGTCGGGAACCGTACTGTATTAACCCCTTATTGATGCATGGCTTTGACGATGACTGTTGCTCATCATGTCTTAAACACACTGTCCAGACTGCTGCTAGCTGGTGCCTTGCAAGCCTTCCTTGAAGGGGGCTCCTTTGGCTCTCCTGTGGAACCTTCTGCAGCTCCACCTTCAGCATTTCCTTGGCCTCCATAGCATTGTTGATGTTTGAGAAAAACAATTTTTTTATCCGTGACAGAGGAAATAATTCAATAGCCGTTTACAGATAAGCTAGTTATGGTGAATATGAGTACAACCCATCATAGTCTTATAGCCTCCTTACACTGTGCGATCCTTACACAACAATCTTAAAGGACTTTAAGATTGTTTTCACCATGACACACTGTGCTATGTGGGTTGAATAGTCTTTGATATGACGTCAAGTTTGATGTGTGCACTGTACGTACGCCGTTTACTGCTAAATCGCTTACGACTAACGACAATAAGCAACTTCATCAGCAGATGCCATCCTACAGCATTGGCTGGATTTAAACAAACAATCAGCTGTTCAGCTGACTTACTTGCACTTCTTCACACTAGAAGTGAGTTAATATGTTTGTTTTATCCTGACAGATGAATGCAATATTGTGGTTATATTTTCTCATTTATTGCTCAGACTTGATCATGTAAATATTTGGAGAAGTTATAGTCGGGTATAAAATTCCTACTTTTGGATGTCCTGCTGTCATAAATTAGCCCACTGCAAGACAGGTGACATTCAGATGTTTCTTTAAAGCAAATGCTATCCCAAGTAGGTCAGTTTCAGTTTTTCCAGATTGGCTTGATATTATGTTACTTTTTTTAAGCATATGTAGTATTTCCATTGTGTTTCAAATCCATTTAAGCATTGTAAGATTTGACTTAGTTTTAGTCAAGTCCTGCTACCTCACAAGCTGTTAAGTTGTTTTTTATAATTTAATTAATACTGATGATTTGTAAATCATGTACACATTAAAAGACACCTTAAACAAAGAACTGGACTAGGTTTTTGTTTTTGTCCCAAACTTGTAGCCCATTGGAAAGACACAATTTGTTTACATTTAGTTTAATTTTAGTTTAATTTAGTTCAGCTACTACGACAACACTGATACCAAAGTTTAACAAAACATTTTAACATATTCTTTATATATTCTAATTCTTATTTCTACATTTATTATTTCTACAGCGCATTGTATTTCGTTATTCGGGTATGCACAAAGTTAAGTTTCCTGGCGGTCAGATTCTTAAGTGACACCTGCCATAAAAAGATTTAGTTTAGCATGATGACATCCTCAGTAGATGCCACCGTATCCCATCAGTTTACATTGTCTTTAGAAAAGACGAGCACTGACAACTTCACCAGAGAATGAAAATGAACTGATGCTGCAGGTTCTCTTTTCAGAATTCATTGACAAAAGTGGAGTAGTTTCAAATTACCCAGAAAAGCTCAAACATCGAGTTCTTTTATGCATGATATTGATCTTTCTGTAAACATGTATATCACAAACGAATCGTGACGAGGAGGTTAATCTATTTTTGGTTCTCGGGGTACAGCAAAGACGCAAATGAGTTGCATGGTATGGGGTGGCTGCGGGTGCGCTAACCGTTTCTCTCTATTTCACTATCTTTATATGTATGTATTTACTTATTTACCAGCATCAGTCTTGTACAGCATATTGTACAGAGTATCTTCACTCTGACAGCCTAGCTGGGTCCAAACCCTGTCACCCGGTGATGTGTTGAATTTTCTTCTTCTTGTAATGGGCGGAGCCTGAAGCACTTGGGTTATTTTCTATAGTTGGCGGCATAGTGGGAGTTATGTCTGCTAACTGCAGGCAGGTTGGAGCTGCTATCCTCACAAGTCTAGGGGCGTTTAGAAACACAGATACTTTGGCTTGATTTGCAGGCGGTTGCAACATCTTTTCTGGCTCGGGTTGTGTCTAGTGAGTGGGGGTGTGTTTACCTGTGGGCCCGCACATGTCCTGTGTGTCTGCGTGTCGGGGCAGAACTTCATGGCAAGTAACACAGAGGGCACTGCATTGTAGAGGCAGAAATGCCAGTGTTGTGAAAATAACAAATAACAAGATCGTTTTTTTTTCATCAAAGGAGCGTGTATAGATCATTACTAAACATTTATCTCGCATTGTAATGTGACGATCTTGTTGGTTACCTGAATGAGCTGTTTTTAAGACCGTACATTTTTGGATTATTTGTTTCAAGTAGAACTGGAGGCCTGGTTTAACAGGCTGGGATCATGGTTTCTTTTTCAGACTTTTTCCTTGGAAAAAGAATGGTCACAAACGTGTACGTCTTGCCCCTACATGGACTAAATGTTCACTGTGCATTCTAGGCTAAAGATGTCCAGTAGAGATCTGTTTCTATTTCGTATCAAACCAGTTGAGTATTTATTCAATTTCACACGAGGCTGCTTAATGTCTAGTTTTTTTTTTTTTTTTATTTGGGGGGAAAAAGTAAGAAAGCAATAAGGACAGTATAGTAGCTCTTTGGTGCTTTCCAAGATAACAGGAGGAGCAAGGAGTGTTTCTGAAAGATGTTAGCCTGTGTTTGAGTTTTTCCCCTTGTTTCCTGATCATTTCTAAACTTTTAGCAACTAGTGCTAAAAAATACTTTTTGGTTGTTGAAACACGGATGTATCTTTTCTTATTTTGTGTCCGTTTTCTTATCAGTGAATAATTAACTCTTCCTATACTTGGATAAAACTAAAATAATGAATTATCTTGTCTACAGTGATAGCCTTTAATAGACACACCTTTAGGTAAATACCAGTCAATGACAGCGTCCAATAATTATGTTGCTAGTAGTATATACCCCTTTTGTTTTAACTGAGTAAGTAAAAAATGTCCACTAAAGTCTATAGCTATATTGTTATTTGTGTATTTTGATGGTTATAATATGTTAATGACTGTCCAATGTTTTATTTTTCCAGAGATTCCAGTGAGGAGTGCAATGGGATCAGTGGTACTCTGTCAGTGGAGTCTGTGCCGGGGCCAAGACTAAACTGGTGTTCTGCCAACACCACAACCCTTGCTCCAGCTCCCGCTCTGGGACCTGAGCCCACGCCTAACCCTGTCAGAATGGGAGACGGCCTGGATACTGCGCAGATGTCGGGCAGCAGCCTGGGGCAGGCTCAGCAAATGGGCAATCCCCCGCCCCCGGAGTATTTTAACCTCAACAGGCCGAAGCGCCAGACCAACCAGCTGCAGTATCTACTCAAAGTGGTTGTGAAATCCCTCTGGAAGCACCAGTATGCCTGGCCTTTTCAATCACCAGTGGATGCCGTTAAACTTAACCTGCCTGTGAGTACAACCTGCTCTTTTGTGTGGAATCTAATGTCACTGACCCAAAATAACATTAGCTAGCTAATGCAAAATGCTACCTGCCGGGAAGTTTTTTAGTATGTTTATATTTCTAGAGTTTTTGCACCCTTTCCTGATGCAAAATGTAAAACAGCTGAAACTAAAACAGCATAGATTACGCTACAGTTTGTGATGACTTCAAAAAGACACAATTCCCCACAAAAATATCTTTCAGTACAAACACTACATATCAGTAGCCTCGTGAGACCATCCTGATCTCGCGAGGTTTCAAGGTTTCACTCGCAGATCAGTCTGGATACTCTCCGTTAAAGAAAATTTGGAGCCGTTCACCAAACGAACGTCCAATCAGCGTTGGCTTTGAGGCAGGTTGCGGTGTGACGCAACGGGAAGCGCGTCAGTTCAGTCTAAAGAACATGGCGGCTTCAGCCGATGAAACTAGCGTTAGCGCGGCTATCGAGCAAGTTTTATCGGAATTACAGAGTATTTCTCTGCTGAGCTAACGAGCCTTTACTTGCAGCAGCAAGAGTAGCTTGGCTTGTGGTTGTGTTTTCGTCGTCGCTCGTAACAGAGCGACGACGAATCTGATTGGTTTATTTGGCCCGTCTATCACCAACATAGGCCAATCAGCTGACCAGTATTTTCGCCCCTTCCCAAAATTACTTCAACGGAAGGTTTCCAGATGGATATGCGGAGCAAATCTATCTGGCGGAGTCAGGTAAACATATCAGGAACCTCTCCCAATATGTTAGAAAATATTTTGTTTGATAAAAGAAAAAATAGAAGAACAGTTTAGTATCTATTTTTGTCATTTTCTCAATTTGTCATGGATAAAATAATGAAATATAAATGTTGCTCACATATTTCTACAGAATAGTTATTCTTCTGCACAAAAAGTTGCACCTTTGGCTCAAGTCAGGTTCATATCCAATCCAGTCCATATTTATTAATTCTAAAGATTATAATTTATCTCATCATGATCTGATCATATGCACTCATATATCAGAGTTTTTTAGACATTAAATTTAGAACATTGAAATTTTATTCTGTGAAATAATGACGTTTTTTTTTTTTTTTTTTGTACTTTGAATTTCCTGCAAACAATTGGCCTGCATAAATTCAGCTGCAGAAATGTGCCTAGAAATGTGACTTTTTGCCTCAAGCCAAAGCAATCGGCACTAGATTGAGTCGAGCTTTTAGCCAATCAAGTTGTGCTCATTTGATCACGTGACACACCAGTGCGTTGGGCAGAGGTGAATCTCTTAAAGCTATAGTTGGTAATTCTGTTCAGAAACACTTTTTGGAATACTGGGTAAAATCATCCTTCCATCCTGAAAGTCAATCATTATGTATTTACAAAAAGGAGGTTAAAAGAAATGTTTTCTGTGGGAGCTGCAGGCCTGTAAAAACTCTAACCAATCCATCCCCCTCGGTCCAAAGGGCATGGATGACAGAGTTTTGTTCCTGCACTCATTCCCCTCTGTCCCTCAAGTTGTGGGGGTATTGCTTTATCTATTGGTTGTCCCACATGCCATCATTCGCCATTGTCCGTGCTCGTTCCTTCGTAGTTTCTGCTCGCTGGTTAGCGGTTAGCTTAGCGGTTAGCCATTCATTATAACTCCACTGCTCTCACCGTAGACTTTTGACATGGCTGAGAGTCCCAGGAAGCAAACCGCGTTCATGTATATGAGAAGAAGAAGAAAGACTCAGTAGTAATAAATAAGACCAGAGTGGATTTGGGAGATTTTTAAGACGAGATCCGCCCTGACATGCGGAAGAACAAGCTAAGCCGGTCTTGCGCATGCGCAGTTATTCAAAAAGGGACTTGGGGAAACTTCCGGAAAAATCGCCGCCTCTAGCTTTAATAGTTAGCTTGGTTAGTGGCTAGCTTGTGCCCCAAATGCGTCCAATGCACTTTTGTGTCACTTGATCGAATTAGCGTAAATTGATTGGCTAAACGCTGCTCTTCTCAATCCAGTGCTGATTGCTTTGGGAGTTAAAAATATATATTTAAAAAATTCTGTTAGAAATTCAATGTCTTAAAAAAGTCTAAGTCTAATGAGACTCTATTTCTTCCATACCCATAAATATAGCACAATTGTATGGCTGGTTACTGGTACATGTTTCAGGACTGGTTTTGGTCAGCACACTGTATTAGAGAAAGTTTCCAACAAATAGGTACAATCAGAAATAAGTTAACAAATTATAATTTATTCTATTGAGTTTAATTGGTAACATGTAGGTTCTACAAGTTTTGAGTTTGATTTCCTCTTAAAACCCAATAATAACTTCAACCTATCAGTTACACAATTTTGTCCCTTAGAGTTTCTTGCTGACACATTTTTTTATATTTTCTTTAGGATTACTACTCTATAATTAAAACACCTATGGACATGGGAACAATCAAAAAAAGACTCGAGAACAGCTACTACTGGAATGCCCAAGATTGTATTCAGGACTTCAACACGATGTTTACCAACTGCTATATATACAACAAGGTAACATAGTTTCACACAAGAGCCATTGTTGCTTTAACAACAAAATGCTTGTGATGTCCCTGCACTTGTGCTGAGAATGTTTTTCCTGTTCAACAGCCTGGAGATGATATAGTGTTAATGGCTGAGGCCCTTGAGAAGGCTTTCCTTCAAAAGGTTGCAGAAATGCCTCAAGAAGAAATAGAGATCCCGGTCATGACAGGAAAGGGACGTGGCCGAGGCCGGAGAGAAGGTGGTATGTGATTTGCTTGCTTATGCTTTGCTGCTAATAAGCAATCTTCTATGAAACAGGATAACAATGCAATTGTCTCGTTCCGTCATCAAGGTTTACCCTTGAAACCAGGCGCCATCATCGATTCTTCGTCCACGACTCCACAAACGCGTGGCCTGTCAAGTCTCCCAGCAGCTCCGCCGGCTCCAAGACCAATGCAGGCCCCACCTTTGCTACCTCCCCATCCTTCAATGCAGGCTCTGCCCCCCCATGTGCCCCAAACGTTACCCAGCCTCGCACCGCAGCACGGAGCTCCTTACACTATGGTTCAGTCAGACTGTGTTCCCCAACTACCTATCATGACTTCTGTGCCTCTCCCCACTCAGACCTCTCTTCCTCCAGTATCGATTCAGAACGCTGCACCTATTCTGCAGAGCCCTATAACTATGACCAAAGTAAGTTTGATTAACGAAGGGGAAATGCATTTAGTTTGCTTTGCACGTTTGTGCTGAGGTCTCTCTTTAACTTTTTTTTTTCTTTCTTTTTTTCTTTTTTTTCCCACTACAGCAAAAAAAGAGCCAAAAAAGGAAAGCGGACACTACAACACCTACAGCAAATGACCAGCTATGCGAGTCTTCGCCTGCAGAATCTAAGTCCGGAAAGACATTGCCCAGGCGGGAGAGCAACCGGCCGCCGAAACTGTTAAAGAAGGAGGCTCCAGACTCTCAGCATCACATAGGCATGGTAACAGGTCTGAGTGGACCGAGTGGAGGTCTTAGCCCCAAACCGCAGGATCAGCTGGGTTACTGCGCCGGTCTGGTTAGGGAGATGCTATCCAAGAAACACGCTGCTTACGCTTGGCCTTTTTATAAACCCGTCGACGTGGACGCACTGGGACTACACGATTATCACGACATCATCAAGCATCCAATGGACCTCAGTACCATCAAGGTTTGTTTAATCCAGGCTCCCAAACATGAATGCGTCCATTCTGTGACATGCCAAGTAAGATCCTGTATGTTTGGCAGGCAAAACTGGAGACAAAGCAATACCGAGAACCCCAGGAGTTTGCTGCTGATGTAAGGTTAATGTTTTCCAACTGCTACAAGTATAACCCGCCAGACCATGAAGTAGTATCCATGGCCCGAAAGCTACAGGTACACACACTTTGTTAGTCTTCTTTGACTCGAATAAGAAAGAGGACTTGTTTTGCCTGGAAGAATCATAAAGTTTTTTGACAAATTTCATTGACAAATTCTGTGACATGTGTTGTTTTTTTAGTTAGTAAAGTGCACGGCGATTCCTTATGTGATTCGCTTAATTTCATAGGATGTGTTTGAGATGCGCTTTGCCAAGATGCCAGATGAGCCTGACTGCAAGCCGGTGGTCTCCGCCCCGACTCCTACACTTCACCATCCTGCCCCGGTTAAGCCCCAGCCTCCTCTGGCACACGTCGCCTCGTCTTCAGACAGCTCCAGTGACTCATCCTCTGAGTCTGAGTCGTCCACAGATGACTCTGAGGAGGAACGGGCCCAGCGGTTAGCAGAGCTGCAGGAGCAGGTCGGTGATCAAAGGAAATTCCAGATCAAGGCCGAGTTGGGTTTTTTTTTTTTTTCAGTGTTTTGTGAAACGTTGTTGAAAACTGGTTCGATGTTTCCACAAACAGTTGAAGGCTGTCCACGAGCAGCTGGCTGCCCTGTCACAACCACAAGCCAGCAAACCAAAGAGAAAAGAAAAGGAGAAGAAGGAGAAGAAAAAAGATAAGCATAAGAAGAAAGGCAGCCTTCCGAGCCTCGTAGATGAGATCCAGGACGCCGCGCCTGTGGCACCGCTGTCCAAGAAAACCAAGACCGTAAACAGTAACAAAGAGATGGTTACTAAGAAGAAAACCAGGTGGGTTTATGAACATTTCAAGACCAAGTGATACTAAATCAGTTTCTAGTATCAAAAAACTTTTAACCACTTTAGGATTTAATTTTGTTTTCTCTTGTCTTCCTGCCATAAAGCTCATGTGTAATGGAAAATTTAATTGTTATGCCTTTGTGCTCTAAAGGTATTTTAGAAACCCTTCTGTAATGGAGCTGGTTTGTTGGAGGAAGGTTTTACCTCAGTTTCACCTCCTTTGTAAAAACAGAATACTCAGTTGGCGAGCTTACGCCAAGTCCTTGCCTTTCGGTTAACATAAGTCTTTTTTAACAAGAAAAAAACACAATACAATGGCATAATATGAGTGTTTGAGCTTTGAGTGATGGAACAGACGCAGACTTTTCTGTGACTGTTGTCCTTGTGCAAATTTAATAAAGCTGTTTGAGTGTTCTTTTCCATTTTGGTAGCTTTTATTTTGCAAAGAATACATTTTTTCCTTGACATTTATTTTATTGTTCTCTTATCTATGGTTTTCATGCATCCTAGATGTTCAGCCATGTGAAAACTCCTAATATATTGCCCATCACGGGTAAAGTGCTTGATTGTAGTTTTTAGTGAACTTGCTCATTTCTGTTTTTGAGTTAAACCAGGTTTAAATAAAAGTTTAGTTTTGCCATCAGAGTTCCCCTTTCTATCCATATGTGTGAGATTGTGCAGAAAGGTGTTTTTTTCTTTTTCAATATAGTAAAAAGAAAAATCAGTTTTCAACTAAAAAAAAAAACTCTTATTTTCCTGGTAAACAACTTTTTTTTTATGTTTGTTTCTCCTACATAGTAAAAAGGACGGACTGAAAAGTAATAACCCTCCCAGTCTGCAGCTCGTTCCGAGCCTGGAGGACAACCTCGGCTCGACTGGGCCGTCGGTTCCCGGGGAGAAATGCAAACCTATGACTTACGAAGAGAAGAGGCAGCTAAGCCTGGACATTAACAAGCTTCCTGGTGACAAGCTTGGCCGCGTAGTACATATTATCCAGTCGCGGGAGCCCTCACTCAAAAACTCCAACCCCGATGAGATTGAGATCGACTTTGAGACCCTGAAGCCTTCAACGCTGCGCGAACTGGAGAGATACGTGTCGTCCTGCCTCAAGAAAAAGAAAAAGGTTCCAGGTAAGCTTTGAAAATCAGTTAAAGTCGCTGTCTTATTACCTAGTCAATGCATTTTAGGCAATATTTTCATTTTGCACCCACAAAATCATTTGACATGAAGTTGTTTTTGTAGCTGAGAAAACAATCGAGTCTGTGGCGTCCTCCAAAAAGACTGTATCATCTTCTGAAAGCAGTGGCTCAAGCTCAGACAGTGAAGCCGAGGTAGCAGGTGAGTTTCAGCTCGACCGTCTTTTCGAGTTCCCTCCTCTGTGGAAAAAGAGAATAAACAACTTCTTTTTTTCTTTTTTCTTCAGGAATGATAAAACAGCCGAAAAAGAAGAGCCAATCTGTGAAAGAGTCGAAGAAGGCCCATCCCCATGTTCATACGGGCTCTGCGCAGGCTGGGTTTCAGTCCCAGAGCGTCGTGTCTCAGGCCAGCGCTCAGATGAAGCAACAGCAGCATCAACCATCCCCTGCAGCCTTCATGGCTCCGCCACCTGTCACTGCTCTGGAGTCGTCCCACCTACTGGAAAGCTACGAGTCTTTGCCTCCCTTCAGCCAGCCCATCATGCATATGCCCCACCACGCAGGCAACTCCTCACCTCCACCCCCGCATACAAATGCTCATTCTGCCGGATCGGTGTCCCCTGAAACGCATCCCTTCCTCAACCAGCATCCGGTCCTCCCATCTCCAGGTAAGAGTCGATGTACAGCAGGTGCTGGGTTTTTTGGGACCTTCATTTGGTCCTCCTGTTCACGTGAGAAAATATGTCCAGTCTGTGGATCAATATTGAAGATAAATCCGCACATCAGTTTATTTAATATTGGGGAAATTGACTGAAACAAGGATGTTTTAATGGGAAAGACACAAACCCTGACAGTTTGTTTATGTGAAAGGGGAAGGTCTGGTTTCTACGCAGGCTTTATTGTTCCTGTGTTATTTTCTATCTGCTGAGCCAGAAGGTTTGCTGTGTGTCTCCCAGCACAGCCTCCAGAGCAGGGAGGAGATTCCAGGAGACGGGCAGTAACTCTAAAATCAAGAGGGTCTTTACTGTCATTATGAGATCGCAGCGCAATTCATCAGAGACTCCAGGCTTAGAAGGCACAAACAAAATATGCAGACAAAGTTTAAGGAAAGCATAAAGGAGAGCTGGACAGGACTGGTATTGCCTGCTTTGTGCAAGGATGAACAGGATGATTACTGCCAGAGCTCTGCAAAGTGACCTCCAGCAGGCCACTGGTGGGAATGCCGCTGACACAACCATTAGAAACAGACATCCTCTAGTAGGCCCTCCTGTTTTTTTTTTTTACCGATGAGAGCAGGACGACTCTGAGCTCGTGCAACAGACGTAAAAGTGTCTGGAGAAGCTGCTGTGAACGTTACGCTGCCTGCAACGTTGTGCAGCGTGCTCCGTGTGATGCTGGGTCAGTGTTGGTTTGGGGAGGCACATCCATGGAGGGACACACAGACCCGTACAGGATAAACAATGGCACCCTGACTGCCATCAGGAAACTATGAAATCCTAAGAACCATTGTTAGACAGGGTTCCCACGGGTCCTTGAAATCCTTGAAAGTTTGTGAATCTGAAAAAATGAATTCAAGGCCCTTGAAAGTTCTTGAAAACAGCCAAAAAAAACACCTTGTCCTTGAAAGTCCTTGAATTTTTTTGTGGGGTTGAAAGTTCACATGGATGATGACTCGTGTCATTATTTCACTACCACACGATCTTTTAAAATTATGTCGATTCCGCAGACTTTTAATTTGCAAAAGTACGTTCGCTCTTCGTTAGTTGGTAGGCTACGGTTTAGGCCTACGTGCGTCCAATAGGTTACATTCACGCAGTGTTGCCAACTCAGTGACTTTGTCGCTATATTTAGCAACTTTTCAGAGTCAAAGTCAAAAACTAGCTTAATCAAAGATGAAATAAGTGAAACAAATTGATATAATTCTGAACATCTCAATGCTGCACTTTTTTCCATAAAATTCCATGAAACGGTAGACTAATGTACATCTTATATGTAATGTAGTATGGCATAGCCATGTACTGTGGATATAAATGTAGGCTATGAATATGATCAATATCAATGTAGGCTATAAATTAAGTCCAATTTCTTGCATTGCTTCTGACCCAACAACTTCTATGCCGTTTAGTCTTTTATTGAATTTGCATTGTATTAAAATATGATAACCTATTCAGCGGTCACAGTAGGTAAATGCCGCCACGTGTGGTCCTTGAATTTGAGGAAATTGGTCCTGGAAAGTCCTTGAAAGGTCCTTGAATTTGATGTTCACCAAGGTGTGGGAACCCTGGTTAGACCCTCGACTGGTGCAGCGAGTTTTGCCATCATGTGGCAAGAGTATGCAGGCAGGTCCAGGAGGATAAAGGAACTGATGCCATTGGCTGGCCTCCATGCTCCCCTGACCTAAATTGAACAGAACATCTCTGGGACATCATGTTTAGGTCCGTCCTACACCTCAGACTATCCAGGAGCTCAGTGAAGCTCTCTGGGAGGAGATACCCCAGGACACCATCCGCCATCTCATAAGGAGCATGCCCCGACGTTATCAGGCTTGCATACAAACTAGTGAGTAACATTTAGAGTTGCTGTCGTGACATTCGTGAGCAAATCGGACCAGTCTGCTGCATCGGTTTTTCAGTTTCACTTTCTCTGTGACTTCGGATTAAGCCCTCTGTGGGATGATCATTTAAATGATGATGGGGCATCCTATTGTTCCTAACACATTACCCATTCCGAATCAAGCAGGATTTTCATCCACTTGAGATCTGATGTGATTTTAAAGCGTTCCTCTACTTTTTTTTTTTTTGAGCTGTGTATATTGAAGTTACTTCTGCATAATCTTTGGCTATTCTACCCACCTCGTTCACTGCAAATCCAACACTGCCTTTGAAACCATTTTGCCCGCTCTCGTTCTATTGTTGAGCCAGCAGAGCTTCAGATGTTGTTGGGTTGTGACCTCCTGGTTTGATATTCGATGTCCTCTCATGGAAATTTGGTTGACCGTCCTCTCCTGGGAATACTCACCACTGCTGCATTTTCGCCACTTCAGGATTATGGCTCTCACTTTGATTTGCAGGAATCCCAAAATGTCAGAAATCCATCAGAGGGGTTCTATTTAAATAATTTGTTATTTCTACAGGTTGGGCAATAATCTGGCCTGGGTTTGACTTGTGAAATTGAGTTTAATCACAGTTGATCTACGATTTAACAAGGGAAGCAATTATTTTTCCTCAGAGGGCCAGGTTGGTTTGGGTAGATTTTCCCCTTAATGAATGAAATCATCATTTCATTACAGCTTTTTATATTTACTCATGTTATTATTGCACGATTACTAAAATTAGTTTGATAATCTGAAACATTAAAATGTGACTAAAAAGCAGAAACAGATTAAATCTGTGAGGGTGAAGCACCTTTTCACAACCCTGTATAAAAAATACACTTTGATAGTTATATGGAAATTTACATTAATGGTGTCTTGTGTTTTGAAAACAGTAATCCTGGGTGATTGAGAAACTTCAAGTATATTAAAACATTCAAAAGGGACCATTTTAAATCAGAACCATACATTAAAGAGTTTAATGGATAAATTATTTGCCCTTATCCTGTAAAATTTTGGTTCAAAGAGGTTAATTTTCTGGGGGTTTGTTTTGTTGCTTCTAAATAACGTGAATCTTTGTTGTCCAACCCAGCTCTCCACAGTACTATGCCTCAGCAGCCGTCTCGGCCCAGTCACAAGGCAGCGCCTCTTCATCCAAAACCCCCTCAGCAGCAGACGGCTCCACCTCCGCCGCAGTCAGCGCTTCAGCCCCCGCCGCCGCCGCCGCCGCAGCAGCTCCAGCCTCAGCCGGCTCCCCAGCCTCAGCATCAGCTTCCCTCTCAGATTCTCCACACTCACCAGCCGCTGCACCAAAGGCCCATGTCACCTCCCACCCTCACCCCTCAGGGTTTGCTGTCTTCCCAGCCTCCCCAGATGCTGCTGGAAGACGACGAAGAGCCTGCGTCGACGACACCCATGAACCAAGTGCAGTTATTTCTACATCAGTTCCAGCCGTCTCGTCCGCCCCAGCAGACCATGCCGTCGCACCAGGCGCCAGTTCGCCAGCAGCAGCAGCAGCAGCTGGGACAGACTTCTCTCCTGCAGTCCGGGACAATGCAGGGACAATCCCAGCTCTCCACACAGACTTCACTGCCCCCTCCGCAGCTTTCTGTCCCATCTCAAGCCCAGCCCGCTCCGCCACACCAGGCCCCGCCCCCACAGATGCCCCTACACCAGGCCCGCCCCTTGCAAAGTACTCAACATCAACAGCCGCAAACTCAGCATCAGCTGAGCTACCCGCAGGGTCCAGGACTCGCCGTTCAGTCCCAGGCGTCACAGCACGGCATTCCGATGCCCACCAACAAAGCACAGATCATCCAGCAGCAGCAGGAGCAGCCCTCCCCTCGTCCATCCAAACCCGACCCGTACAGTGCTGGTAGGCGCAAGGAGTTGATAAAGTAAACGATTGTTCAGCTGTTTCTAAACACTCTCACCACAACTGTTGTTTTCTTGACAGGGCACATAAGAGATAACCCGTCGCCTCTCATGATGCTTTCCCCACAAATTCCCCAGTTTCCACCTGTTTCCCACCCGTCGCCGCCTCACAGCATGCAACCCAAAAAGGTAAGGCGTCGACAAAGAGCAGCTGAAGCGTTTCTGTGCCTGGCTTAAATGCCAAGCCAGCGCAGCGAGTGACCTCCAAATCGTCCCGTTTTGTCGTACAGCAGAGGGCCTCTGGGAGCCAAGGCGCGGTTAAAGACGAAAAACTCCCTCCGTCCCCGGTCATGAGAGGAGAGCCGTTTAATTCTGCGCTGAGGACGGACCATCACAAGCATCCCGACATCAAACCCAGTCAGACCGGCCCAAGTCAACAGAGTGAGACCTTCTACCCTTTCTGTTCCTCTTCCATATAAAAGAATGCACGGGTTTAAGATGCTGACAAACGCTTGTATGAATGTTTTGGTCAGGTGTAAAGTCTGTGGATACTTCACGGCAAGCCATCCGCTCTTCTGAGCCCAGCGGGCCACCTCCCGCCCTGCAGGAAAAGGAGAAATTCAAGCAGGAGCACAAGTCCTCCGCTGCTCCCAAAAAGGTATAAACGCGTAAAAGGACCCGTTTCTGGACTCCTTTACCCACTCGTTGCGTAAACATCTCCTCTAATAAAACCTCCATGTGCATTCTCTCAGGATGTAAAGCTCAAAAATATGGGCTCGTGGGCGAGCCTGGCGCATAAGCCAACGTCTACGACCCAGTCTGCAGTGAAGTCATCCAGCGACAGTTTTGAGCAGTTCCGGCGTGCCGCCCGGGAGAAAGAGGAGCGAGAGAAGGCCCTGAAGGCCCAGGCAGAGGCGGAGAAAGACCGGCTGCGCAGAGAGCAGGACAAACAACGGTAAGCCTCTCACAGGGAGCCAACACAAGGCGACTACATTCACCTGCTGGGTAGGTGCTTACTAATACAAGTTAGGCTGGCAGACGTATTAAAAGAGCAAAACATATGGGGGCAACCAAGATTAACACTTTTAATGGGAAACCACATATAAGGCCTTTTAATTCATGTGCAGATTACTTCACCTGCTCTTAATTTGCAAAATATTGATATACGTCATCATTCTGAGCCATTAAAAATGTTGGAAGTGGCAGAGCTTTGGCTTTCCTCCTGGCAGGATACTATATCTAGTATCTGAACTCACATTTCTCATTTGCTTTCAAGGTTGTTATTGAACTCAAGAGTTGTTTGTTACTGCCAAAACCGCCATGTTGTGACGGAGATGTACAAGATGCTTTCTTACTGCTCATCAGTGGAGTGTAAAGAAAATCGAATTGTCCCTTTTTTGAAGGCACATCTTTTTAGTTGTGTTGAGTTTACCTTCATCTCATAATCTTTTGAGTGACACTTTATTAACCGGTGGGCTATTTTAGGTCAACTGTGTCTCCATCCGTTGATCAATTTCTACTTAAAAGTTTGATTAGCCTTGAAAGTGACGCAAAGCGTTCAATAGTCCGTCCTCGCTCTTCCTGTGATCTTCCTATAAACGTGTTTGTTTTGGCTCCTTGGGGGGAACATGCTGCATTGGTCACGTCAAAAGATCAGGCTTCTGCTGGCAATGACACTGTAAAGCCAATTTCACCTTGGAATATATTTTTTTAATTATTTAAAACATTATTTAACATTTCACAGTGAAAAGGGAACTAAAAATAAGTAACATTT
This sequence comes from Fundulus heteroclitus, assembly GCF_011125445.2. Classification (NCBI taxonomy): domain Eukaryota; kingdom Metazoa; phylum Chordata; class Actinopteri; order Cyprinodontiformes; family Fundulidae; genus Fundulus; species Fundulus heteroclitus. The sequence continues at coordinate 16,833,557 of NC_046376.1, forward strand.
TCTTGAAATGGGTGATTTGAGCAGGCAAGTTGAAATGATCTGCTAGTGGAATAACAGGGTTCCCACGGATCCTTAAAAAGTCTTAAAAGGCATTGAATTATGTGATATAAACTAAGGCCTTAATTGGCATTAAAATGTCTTAAATCAGTTTTTCTTAGGTCTTAAAATTGTTACCGGGTCATAAATAGGATTTTATTTTTGTAATCCTTACCAAACAGTAAAATAATTGACACAATGATATTTTTTTCAAATTTACTAAACTGCCTAATGTAACCATTATGGGTTCCGTCCCGATAGCGGAACCAATAAAAACTGTTGCGGCCGGACCATAGCTGCGAAAAAGAGTTGGCACTGGTTATGTTGTGGTTTTTCAAAACTGATTTTATAGTTTATCTTAGTAGGGAACAAAACAACGTTTGTGAATTCAGTTCAGTAGTTGTTAAAAATATATCTGTAATTTGTGTGTGTTTTTTTTTTTTGCTTTTTTCCTATATGGAATGTTTTTCAAAATTTTAAACATGTCTACTGGGCCAGAAAGTAATGGTTTATGTGGAAATAAACATTTGGGTAAAGTTGTTGCAACCAGGTTTATCTTGTTTATCGTGACTTGGGGGTCAAAATACTCATTCCATTAGTAGAAAATGTTATTTACCAACTCAAATCAAGGACAAATACAACCATTTCAAGAAAAATGTACTTACTTTTGGTCCACTTTTGGCAGTCTTTTGAACAGTTTTTATTTTTTTATTTTTTTGTAATGCAAGACATGTAGTTGCAGCCAGGATGTATGTTTAAGAGCGTCTTGTGTGCTCCTGTAGACATCCTGTAGCGGTGGCTATAAATTCTTTTTCTGAACGCTTTCCAGAGGGCGGGACGAAGAGGACGTCATCGAGCCTCCTACCAGAAGAGTGCATGAGGAGCCTCGTGGCCGCCTCGAGCCCCAGCACATCCAAGCTCCTTCCCAACAACAACAGCAGCAGCAGCAGCAGCAGGTGCAGCAGGAATCCCAGCCAGCTGCTATTCAGCAGCCTCCTCAACCCCCTACACCACCGCAGCCCACCACACAGAACTCACTAGATCAACAGAGGGAAATGGCGCGCCGAAGGGAACAGGAGAGGAGGAGGAGGGAGGTGGTAAGTTACAGCACGTTTACATCACCTGGCCTCCATCTACACTGTTGGTCAATGGCGCGATCTGTGCGGAAGAAATGATCTCTTCTTTTCTTTCTACAGATGGCTGCAACTATTGACATGAATTTTCAAAGTGACTTGATGGCCATCTTTGAGGAAAACTTGTTTTGAGGAAAAGGAGGACAGGAGATGAACAGCAAAAGAAGATGGAGGCGGGCGGGGGGGGAGAGAATAAAAAGCGAATGAGTTATATGAGCATCCTCTTGAATGAAGTCCTGGTAACAATGCAGTGCGGACCTTGTGCATAACGTCACCAGCGCTGTCGAGACTGAAAACGAACGCTGGCTGGACAAGTGGCTGCGGCTCACTTTGGCCTGAACACACGGAGGAGACTCCCGTTGTTTTGGATGTCAGTTTCTTGGGAGTCCAGCGTTGCTTGCCTGATCTCTGGTTTGGGGGGGCGAGGGGGGGGGGAAGGACCTTTTCTTTGGCACAGTTGCCTTTGTCAGACTTGATTCTCTCACTGTGTGTCGGCACAACCGATACCGCAGGAGTAAAGTCCTCCCAGTTCTGGAGACGGTAAAAAATGCTCTGAAATACTGACAGACTGCGCAGAAGTATTTTGAAACTGCCGGATGTCTAAAATAGTGAAGAAAATTGTCTTTTATGTTGTTTATTTTGTGGTTAGTGAACACATTTTTTTTTTTCTTTCTTTCTTTTTATATTTGGTGGGAAGGGGTGGGAGCAACTTCCATACTGTAAATCGTGTATATTTCTCAGCAGAGAAGGTACAGTTTGCCTTACATCTCTTTCCTAAATAGACAAGTATGTTGTATGGCCTGCACACATGGACAAAAAAAACTAATAACATTTACAGACAGAAGCCGAAGCCGTGCAGACTTTTTTTCATCATCTTAGGATCTACTGTAAAAAAAAAAAAAAAAAAAAAAATATTTTCTTATGCTTCAATAACTGTTTATTTTGGATCTGTCTGCTTTTCCACCTCGGTTCTTTTCACCTTTGCACCAACACACTCCATCACCTATGCCAAACAACAATATCTTTTATGCTAAATTACTTCTACTAAAGCATTGTGTAGGTAGATAGAGGGCAAAAGAACCCTGAATATATGCATTATCATAGCTCCAGTGAGTATTTATCAAAGAAAAGATCAGTTTTCATCTTGTATTTGTCATTTTCAAAACTACAAAAACTAGCTACGAGCCAGTTGTTTGGACTGTTCACGGCAGTCGCTGCTGGATCAGATGAGCCTCTTTTATTGCCTTTTGAGGATTCTGTTGTGACAAAAAATCAGCGCTTGAAGTTAGAGAGATTCAATTAAGGGAAAAAAAGGACACATTTACACCTTTTGTAGCCGATACCTGAAGCAGGTTAGTTAGAAAAAAAAGAGCTAATGGGACCAGACAGAGCTCCCGCTTTGAATCATCTTCCAATTCACAACGGGCACTCTTGACAGCGTTTAAAAAAAGAAGAGAGAGAGAGAGAGAGAGACGATTACAAAAGTTAAACAAGAAAAAATGCTGAAATAGGTTTGGATTTCTATTTGTTCTTGTTTGATAATAGTGGATGTAAGTTCGAATTCTGTTCCTGGAGACACTGTCGGAGCTGGGCTAAAATCTGAACATATGTCGTCCTCTCTAATTGTCTCTTAAAGTGTATTTTCTTTTCTCCAGTGCCTGTATCGTATTGCATTTTTTTTGTTGGCTTATATTACACTTTGAGGGGATTTAGAAAACGGCACATCAGGAGTGTGTGTGGGGGGGATGGCGGGTGGGTGGGGTGTAATATTTAAAAGGGGGCAGGGAGGGCAGTGGGGTTTCTGACAGAGTTTGTGTTGGAAAAAAAAAAAAGAGTTAAAAACGGCATTTTATATTTTACCCGTTGTCAATATTTCTGGTTTTAAATTAAGTTTTAGCTGGGCTTCTTTAAGTGTAAACATTTACCAACTACTTTCTCATTGGGTTCTCTCGGCAGATTTTAGCTAGATGTGTTTCAGCGTTTCCACATTAGCGTTTTTAAGTCTGGTCTGTACGTTTGAGTGTGTAAATTTGGGGCGGCTGTGTGAATGTGTTGAGTTTGAGTGTTTGTTTTTTTTCCCCCACCGTGTGGTGCAGAGAGGCATGTTCCCAGATGTAGATAAACGTTCTGTTGACGGAGACTAAAAAGATGAGCAGGAGAGGTTTAATGCTTAATTCACTTTTTTTTTTCTTTGAAGTCCCACCATGTATGAATATATAATGTTATTATTAGACCTTCTTTTTTTTTTTTTTTTTAAGTGTTAAAAATATTTTCATTCCTTATTGTTCTTTTTTCCCTCCCAATGATTACTGTTGGACATGATGTGCCATGAGTTCTACAGAGAATGTGCTGGCAAGCAGCTCAGCCCAGAATTTGCTTTATTCAGGTATTTTATTTTTGTGTTGCATTTTGGAGGGGGGGGGGGCATTGTTATAACATTTCCTCAGTTTTGTTTGGTATGTGAGTGGTCTCGAGGTCTCTGAATACGTATGTTATGATCATTGAATAAACTCATCTGTTTTATAGAAAATAATACAAAAACCTGTCTTGTTTCTGTTGCTTCGAAACCCATTCACTGCATAGATGTTGATCTGCAGCTGTAGAAATGTTGATGCTGCTCGCAGCTATAGTAGCGGTAAAAAATAAATATATGTACAGGTGAACAAAATGTTCACTTGACTGATTTAGGTATAGAAAGGGATTTGTGCATTAAATGTAAGTAGACTACACAGGAAGTATAACACAATTTGCAATAAAGGATATACATGGAGATGGTGATCATTAGACATGCCCCTAAATAATCTCCTTATAAAGCTAAGTGGTAAATAAGTCCATCTCAGTATAAATACAGCTGTTCTGGGACGGCTTGTGAAGATTAAAGCAGCACTGGCTGAAGAAACAGAACCCAAAGCTTTGAACATCTCACAGAACACCGTTTAATATGTCATAATGAAAAAGAGGTGTGACACCACAGCAAACCTACCAAGACATTGTCATTCACCCAAACAGGCCAGGTAAGAAGACAAGGAGCAACAAAGATGCCTATGGTTATTCTGGAGAAGCTGCAGACATCCTCAGCTCCAGTGGGATAACCTGTTCACATGACAGCTATTAGTTGTGCGCTCAGAAAATTCAAGCACGACTGCAAACATGAGGAAGATGCTGCTCTGGTCAAATGAGTCAGAAGTTCAACTTAATGGCCTACATGCAAGATGCAGTGTGTGGTGCAAAACGAACCCTGGATATCACTAAGGATGGTGAACACACTATCCTCACTGTGAAAAACGGTGGTTGCAGGATCAGGCTGTGGCCGTGCTTTTCTTAAGCGTGGATGTTGGTCCGAGTTGATGAGATTGGTGGAGCTGAATACAGGCTATCCTGGATGAAAACCAGTTAGACTGAAACACACTCAAGAATGGGGTGGGAGTTTCACCATTCAGCAGGAAAAACTAAACATGCAGATACTAGGGAAAAGTTCAGATCGGAGCAAAGGCACGTTAGAATGGCCGAGACGATGCCCAGACCTCAATCAAATTGGGAATGTGCGGCAAGACTTGGAAGTTACTTCTCTATCCATCCGTTTTAACACGTTTGAGCTTTCTTCCAAAGCAAGGCCAAAGATTTCATTCTACAGATGTACAAAAACATACCATAAAAAGACTTGCGGCTGTAATAGCAGCGAAATGTATTTAACAGCAACATTTAACTGCAAATTAGCAAAACCCATTAAGTTCTGGATCCACAATGTTTTACTCGCTTTTCATCCAAAAGACGGCCCTCTTGTGGTCACTCCGGGTAATTACAAGATGGGAAAAGAGAAGTCTCCGTTCATAACAGCTTAAGCACTTCGGTTTAGTAGTTCAAAAGTAAAATTAAAAAAAAAATCCGGAATCAGTTTGAACATTGATTTGAAAACCATATCTGACTGAAATTATCACTGACATGATCAAACAACTGTTCGTGTCGAGAAATAGGGCCGATGTAGCGGTGTTGGTGTAGTTGGTGTTACAAGCTAAAATTATGAATGGGTGATCAACTCATTTGATTTTAACTGCTCGGTTGTCATAAAATAAATCCTCATTAATGTAAACATCAATATATATTCAAACTTATAAGCACATAACACAGCAACAACGTTAATTTCCCTAAAAATGTGTAACAAACCATCTAATTATACAGTTTCCTATGTGCTCAGATAAGGTTTTCAGTGCAACTTCGAGTAGAAGCGAATAACTGCCCTCTTGCGGTCAATATGGGGTACTACGTCATTTTTACAGTACCGCTGACCAAAGTGCTTTTCAGGGAGTAAAATAAAATAAAAACATGTAAAACAAGTAGTAATTAGACAGCGCCTTTTGGTATTGAAATACAGGGAAATCCTGGGTGAAAACCAGTCAAGAACAGGGTGACGTTTCACCATTCAGCAGGAAAAACTAAACATGCAGATACTAGGGAAAAGTTCAGATCGGAGCAAAGGCACGTTAGAATGCCTGAGACGATGCCCAGACCTCAATCAAATTGGGAATGTGTGGCAAGACTTTGAAGTTACTTCTCCATCCATCCGTTTTAACACATTTGAGCTTTCTTCTAAAGCATGGCCACAGATTTCAGTCTATAGATGTACAAAAACATACCATAAAAATACTTACGGCTGTAATAGCAGCGAAATGTATTTAACAGCAATATTTAACTGCAAATTAGCAGTTTCATCCAAAAGACGGCCCTCTTGTGGTCACTCCGGGTAATTACAAGATGGGAAGAGAGAAGTCTCCGTTGATAACAGTTTAGCACTTCCGTTTAGTAGTTCAAAAGTAAAAAAGAAATCCGGAATCAGTTTGAACATTGATTTGAAAACTATATCTGACTGAAATTATCACTGACATGATCCAAACAACTGTGAACTAGAGCCGATGTAGCGGTGTTGGTGTAGTTGGTGTTGCAACCTAAAATTATGAATGGGTGATCAACTCTTTTGATTTTAACTGCTCGGTTGTCATAAAATAAATCCTCATTAATGTAAACATCAATGTATATTCAAACTTATAAGCACATAACACAGCAACAACGTTAATTTCCCTAAAAATGTGTAACAAACCATCTAATTATACAGTTTCCTATGTGCTCAGATATGGTTTTCAGTGCAACTTCGAGTAGAAGCGAATAACTGCCCTCTTGCGGTCAATATGGGGTACTACGTCATTTTGATATGACCAAGCCTGCTTTAATAATAATCCATTTATTTGTACTGTAGCCCTTTACAGTAACCACTGACCGAAGTGCTTTTCAGGGAGTAAAATAAAAATAAAAACATGTAAAACACATGGTAATTAGACAGCGCCTTTTGATATTGGAATACAGGGCAATCCTGGATGAAAACCAGTCAAGAACAGGGTGACGTTTCACCTCTCAGCAGAAAAAACTAAACATACAGATACTAGGGAAAAGTTCAGATCGGAGCAAAGGCACGTTAGAATGCCTGAGACGATGCCCAGACCTCAATCAAATTGGGAATGTGTGGCAAGACTTGGAAGTTACTTCTCCATCCATCCGTTGTAACACGTTTGAGCTTTCTTCCAAAGCATGGCCAAAGATTTCAGTCTACACATGTACAAAAACATACCATAAAAAGACTTACGGCTGTAATAGCAGCGAAATGTATTTAACAGCAATATTTAACTGCAAATTAGCAGTTTCATCCAAAAGACGGCCCTCTTGTGGTCACTCTGGGTAATTACAAGATGGGAAGAGAGAAGTCTCCGTTAATAACAGTTTAGTACTTCCGTTTAGTAGTTCAAAAATAAAACAAGAAAAAAAAACCGAAATCAGTTTGAACATTGACTTGAAAACCATATCTGACTGAAATTATCACTGACATCAAATACTGTTCGTGTCGTGAACTAGGGCCGATGTGCGTGAGCAAGCTAAATTATGAATTAGCTCTTTTGATTTTAACTGCTCGGCTGTCATAAAATAAATCCACATTAATGTAAACATCAATATATATTCAAACTTATAAGTACACAACACAGCAACAACGTTTATTTGTTTTGTTTGTAACAAACCATTTAATTATACAGTTCCCTGTGTGTGCTCAGATACGGTTTTCAGTGCAACTTCGACTAGAAGCGAATAACTGCCCTCTTGCGGTCAATATGGGGTACTACGTCATTTTGATATAATCAAGCCGGCGTTAATAATAATACATTTATTTGTACTTTAGCCCTTTACAATAACCACTGACCGAAGTGCTTTTCAAGGAGTAAAATGAAATAAAAACATGTAAAAAAACGCAGTAATTAGACAGCGCTTTTTGGCATGGGATAATATTCTTAGCCCTTTAAATATTTGTTTACTTTTTCTCAACTATCCGTTCATGTCTCGTCCAGTACCATTGTTTCCATTTTTAGATATAAGCCCCTTTATAACTTTTTGTATTCCTTCATTTATTTATTTTTATTTCTTATAACTTGATGTCCCTTTACAAAAAAATAAAATAAAATAACTACCGGGAAATTTATTGCAATTTTAAATATTTTATGAAGTAAATAAATTTTCTTTTTAAAACAAAAAGTTGAGCAAATTGGAATATAAAATGGTTCTTTTTATTCTGAAAGACCCCCCCCCTCCGAAACAAAGAAAAAAAAAAAGTTTGTACTGACATGTCTGACTTAATGTCACCCACTGCTGCCCTCTTGTGGCCATACCAATGTACTGCCTCAACCATACGCCACATGTGAATATTTCCGGTCGGAAAGCAGGTTTTAAATAAATCGCAAGGGTTGATCGCTTGACCTAGCCGCTTATCTGTAGTTACCCCTGGTTTCTTGCTTGAGACTCTCGAAGTCTCTTCCTTGAGTGTTTATCTGAGTTTTAAACCACGTGCAATAAACTATAGAAACCTGGCTAAAATCAGAAGGCGCGATACATGTGCCTACTTTTGGACAATTTTTTAAACACATGTAAATGTCCATCTTCTAACAAAAAGTGGTTAGCCTAATTGCTCACGCCATGTCATAGCCTACTATAAGACACCAGCAGTGACTACAATCATAATTACTAAATCATATTTACGGATAGACTACTACATTAAGACTCCTCAGATTCGAGAATGTTTACTGCCCTCTCGTGGTCACAGTTTGAAACTACAGCATTAAAATACGTCTAAATAATCAAACGCAGAAATTTTTTTATTTTTTATTTTTTGCTATTAAAGACAGGAATTGTATGTATTATTTTTTACGTTTCATATATGTTTATTTTATAAATGTGTGAACTTTGTTTTTAACGCCAATTTTGTGAAGCAGGATATTTTGTTTGTCCGATTTTTCCGCGTGGTACTTGAAGGCAGCGTTGCTTACCTGTAGTTCAGCCTCAGCTGATTCAAGTGATCGTGATTCAGCTAGGCGTCAAGGTGAACGTGGTTCCGAAACGTGTACGGCCAACTCTAAAACTATAACTTTCTCCTTGTTTTGATGTCAGCTCGTCACATAAAGGAAATATCCGGATGGAGGAGACTTTAACTTAAGAGGTAGGTTTGTGTTATTTGGGAACTTACTATAGAGAAAGTGTCAGTAGCACTAGCACTCTTCACCAGAAGTGAAACCATTTCACACAGCTTTTTTGGGGAAAAATACATGCATATGTTTTTAACGCATTTGTGACTGTTGTAATATGACAGAAACGGATGATTATTGGGAAACCAGACACCTTTTGACCAATTCAGATTTCACATTTGAGCTCTGCTCATCTATTCAGTCTTGTAGCACTAACCACAGCATGAGGCTTGCAATGGAGATGATTCATACTCACCAACTCATTGTGAACTGAGATACTGAAATTACTTTATTTATGCGGTTATTCTAATTAATAATCCATAATCTCGTTTTCAAGAAAGACCTGTTGAACTGAAATAAACGTTTCAAAGATCTAATTGAATTAGATTAGACTCTTAATAAAAAAATAAAAAAATTTTTTTAAGGTTTTGAAATAATGAACACACAACACTTTCATAAACAGTTTGGACAGTCTTACTTAATTTATGTTATTTGTGGAAAATGTAATAAATAAACAAAAGTAAAATACCTGCATACCTAGAACACAAACTAAACACAGAGAAGCAGCATTTAGTTCCTATGCTCCTCTTATCTGGAACAAACTTCCAGAAAACTGTAAAAGTGCGGAAAGCCTGAGTTCTTCTAAATTAAGATTAAAAACACATTTGTTTAGGATTGCCTTTGACTGTTCTAGTTAAACTGTTTTTAATGTTCTTTTTTTGTTTCTACATTTTATTCCTACTTGCTTTTATTCTGTTTTATTTTCCTATTTTTTAATCATGTAAAGCACTTTGCATTGTCTCTGTACTGAATTGTGCTATATAAATAAATTTGCCTTGCCTAAAATAAGCACAGTTTCCAATGCATTGACAAGAAACATAGATGTAAAACCAAATTACTGGTGCTTTTAGAGTCATTCTATTGTGGTATCCAATACAGTTATTCCATGTAAAAGCAGCTAGAAACGGCACTTGTTCCATCTATATTTCAAATCTTTTATTGGTTCTTCGAAGTTATTTAGAGCTATCGTGGAAGGCTAGACTTAACCAGATTGTATAAAATGTAATCTTAGATGTTAAACAAATTGACACTTTTTAAACAATTCAAACTGAAAAGTTTGAAAGTTAAGCACAGCCTGTAATACAACTCCTTTGTAAAGCCACATTTAGTGTAGAAATGTGGTCCCATCACACTTCACTACTTTACTTCAACTCATTGATGTTCTGCAATACTGACCCAAATCAATGTTCCTCCACCAACATGCTTCACAGTTTGTGTGGTGGTTGCCAAATGTGAGCCTTTGCAAAAGACGTTGCTTCAGAAGTCGTGCGGTTTGTTAAAATGCAACTTTGCAACTTGTCATGGGTTTAAAAAGCCACTCCTTTCAAACATGCCATACTAGTCCCGTTCTTCTAATTGCATTTAACATGCCAACAGAGTCATGTGGAATCGCTGACTTTGTAGGTTTCCACAGCAGAACTTGGGGGTAAATTGTGCCGGGTTGTATGCGGAAAATATCAGCACCCTTTTAGTTTCCACCTGTGAATAATCTCACTGCAGATTTTTGTTTGGATGTGAAATTGTTTTGGAAGTGGTTTTAACTCCTCCACAGATTATTGGGTGGCAACAATAATTTAGTAAGGTATGTGCTGCTGTCCGTTCAACTTGGCGTTCACAGTAGCTGGCAGAAATCCTGTTATAGTGGTGGTCACTTTGGGTAATAGTTAACTGATTTGCATTTTCTACGTAGCACATAGCTGCTTCTTTCTTTCTCAAATCCTGTAAAAGTAGCAAGGAAGTACTTTTTTTTTTAACACTCACCACTTCTCTATTGTAGCTTTTTGTTTCCTGAAATTTTGTAAATGTGAAACCTCCTGTACACCCGAAGTTAGATTTAAATCTTAGAAACTGGTAAAGAAAAGTCCTGATATGTAAATTTATAATATTCTGTTGAGAATATATATTGTTCTCCCTTCAGCATTTTCTGCTTTTTTCCCCCCCCTTTTGCAGCTACGGCACTGAGAGCAATATGTCGACTAGCTGCTACCACAATGAAACCGTCGTCTTCTTCTACCAACATGTGGGTAAGAAGATCAGAGATGAATGGAATCTACGGGACGCCGTGGTCATCGGACTAGGCTTGACAGTAGCTTTGCTGGTGGTGCTCGCCAACCTGATGGTGATGGTAGCCATTTTCACAAACCGCCGCTTCCACTTCCCCATCTACTACCTGCTGGGCAACATGGCAGCAGCAGACCTGTTTGCAGGTCTGTCCTACGCCAACCTGATGCTGAACACAGGCCCCCGGACTAAGGACCTCACTATGAAGCTGTGGTACATCCGCGGGGCTTTGATTGACGTCAGCCTCACTGCCTCCGTGGCCAACCTCCTGGCTGTGGCCGTGGAGCGCCACCAGACCATCACCACCATGCAGCTGCACAGCAACATGACAAAGAGGCGTGTGGTGCTGCTCATCATCTCCATCTGGGTGGCAGGGATTATCATGGGACTGGTGCCTTCGCAGTTTTGGAACTGTGAATGTGATCTGGAGGACTGCTCCAGTGTCGCCCCCCTCTACAGCCGCCGCTTCTTGATCTTCTGGGCAGTTCTCAACCTGCTCAGCTTTTTTATCATGCTGCTCATTTACGCTCGCATATTCTTTTATGTGAAACGCCAGAGTCGGCACACGTCTTCGCACACCTCAGAGGCACACAATCAGACCATCATCAACCTGATGAAAACTATCTCCATGGTCCTGGGTAAGAACAAGTAGGCCTACACTGCAAAAATAGAACCAAAAACAAGTAAAATGTTCTTGAAATGAATGTATTTGCCCTTGATTTGAACAGGTAAATAAGACTATTTGCCAATGGAATAAGATTTTAGCACTTAAAATAGGAACAATTCATCTCCATCTTATTTTAAGTGCAGTATATCTAATTATCTTATTTTAGGGGTAAAAATACCCATTCCATTGGCAAATTGTCTTATTTACCTGCTCAAATCAAGGGCAAATACATTCATTTTAAAAAAATGTAACTCAATTTTAGTTCTCCTTTTGCAGTGTACTTATTTAGACGTGTTTGACATTGACCTGTTACTTCAGCGGTTTGAGCGAACAAATGTTTTGAACGGTATGAACGTAGTTTGTGATCCTTAACTTGTTAAAGACTTGTTACGATAACGACATGCCTTGCAATTCTCACCAAACCAGTTTTTAATCTTTTCTCCATCGGCCATTGTCTTAGCTCTGCCTGGGGTTTAAGGCTAGAACGTTCTTAGGATTTTTTTCCAGATAATTTCTGTTTACCCCGGTGAGTCATTTTCTGTCTGTAACGTTGTTCTGAACGCCTGGTACTGGGCAACCAAGGAGAAATGTGACCCCGCATAACCGTAAAACAACCATATAGTCTGTCATGCTAGATCAGTGGTGGAAGGAAAAATAAATAAATTGCATGTGGTGTTTACTCAAGTTTCGTTTCCATAAACAATCCATGTCTCCGCAGGTGCCTTTGTGATCTGCTGGACACCCGGCCTCATCATTCTCCTCATGGACGGCGTGCTTGAAAAGGACAAGAGCCCCGCTAACCGCTATGAGAAGTACTGTTTGGCCATAGCGGAGTGCAACTCTCTGGTCAATCCAATCATCTACACCTTGCGGGACGCCGAGATGCGGCGAACGTTCAAGTCGATCCTCTGCTGTTTGTGTCGAAAAGGCGTCGGTCAGCAGAGGGAGCCTTTGCCGATAGAAATGGACTCGCCGACAAAAGAGGTTAAACTCTTAAAAATGTTTTGATTCCGAAGAGAAGCGAAATGCCCCCAGTAAACACTTTCAAAGCACCCCGGGTTACAAGTTTCACTCTGAGAGCTGCTCTTTAGTTTGTTTTTACTCTCGGCCATACCGTCATGCGTTCAGCGGGGCATTCAGGCGTCACTTCTTACTTACAGCCGATTTCTAAATAAACAAGTTTTTACTTGTCGGCTGTTTTAGTTTTAACTGAGGCCACTTTTCTTGTAAACGCAGTTTGAAGGTAGATTTTCCAAACCATTTAAAGTAATTATCTCCCCTCTCAACTTGTAAGAGATTGTGCAACATTTGTCTGACCTTGAAATTGATTTTAAATAACCCTTTTTTTTTTTTTTTCTTTGTCAACAGCAAACCCTTGGCTACAACTCAGAAGATAAGACCTTGTGGGAGTCTCAGGATACAAACAGTAAAGATGGCAAGTGGACAGTACCTGCTGTATGATGGAGAGAAAAAAAAACCTTTTTGTTATAAGTGTATATTTTGGTAAATTTCATGTTGAATTTGAAAATGTTCATACGAATTAAAAAGAAAAAAAAAATTGTACAACCGTTAGCATTGGAGACAAGCATTGCTCTCTCAGGTCGTTTCTTTGGTCTTTGTGCGGCTAACAAATCCACCCTAATCAACAGATGGTGCAATCTCTCCTTTTATTACATTAGACTATCACAAGAGCATTTGTGACAACTTATAAAATGAAACACTCCTAAAATGAAATACTGAAGAGAGAAGAAAAAAAAAAATCACACTAAATTGTTTTATTAATTTTCTAATAAGAACACTACAATTTTTGTCATATTCCTCCGTTTTGTTTTACTCTTTCTAGATCAATTCTAAAGTTGAGGTATAAAAGGAGTTCATACAGACTCACAAGTCTGAAAACAGTGGGGTTATATACAAGAGAAATGGAAAGACAGAGGTAGAGAGAGGGGTAAATACAAGGGCAAGAGGGAGATACAAATATACTAATAAAAACAAACAAATGAAGGTTTACAAAGACATTTGGTGCTGTGGAACTAACCCAGTTGCATGATTCAAATATTTAAAAATGTTAGTTTACAATAAGATTTTATTATTGAGTTACAACTCTGCTGCAAAATGCATGAGCTCACAAAGTGTATATATTGACATCAAGTTTTTAGGCATCGATGTATCTGCCAATAGTCGCTGAGGCAACAAACGAGGGGATGCAAAACGGTGCTTGTAATTTCAGCAAACGTTTTACAGAGCAATCAGATTGGAAATAAAAAAAACGGGGATGAAACAGTAAGTGGAGGACATAAATCAAAACGTAAAGTCCAAATAGAAAAATCCACAAAAATAACAATTAGTTCCACAGCACCACATTACATTTGTTCATCCTACACTGCAACTTGGTTATGTAACAAAAGATCTAAATAATATTCAAAGCCGATACAGAGTTATTGTGAATCCTGTGAAACGGTAGATATCTCAACCAAAGTTTATAAAAAGGAAAAAAGAAAAGAAAATGTACTGAAACGTTACACAAACTGTACAGTGACATCCATTACAACAAGTAGAAAAAAAGGGGGGGAGGGCGGCGTGATAATTTGGTGTGGCGACGCCTTTACTCGAGACGCAGCCGTAACAAGCTGCTGCGAGCAAACAAAACAGGAAATGAAATGTGGCCGGCTTTTCGTTTTAAACATGTTTCAACAAGCTCTTAGATGTCACATCTTAATAAGGCTTTCCCTTACTATCAAAATGCTTTGTTATTCACAAAATCTTTAATGTATAAAACAGTTTAAAGAATGGAAATTGCCAAAATGTTGCAGGTTTGTCCTACAAACAAAGAGTTTTACTACACCCAGTGCTGCCTCTTTTTTTTGGTAACAGAGGAGAGAGAGAAGCCCTTACCCAATTGGCCATGGAACAAAACAAAAAAAAAAAAGTTTCTTTTACCAAACGGTATTAAAGGATATAGAAAGGGCAGAGCATTTCTTTCATGCTCACAATCAAATTACAGGTGTGATGACAGCGTTCACTCCACCCATCATTCATGAAGCCCCATTCAAAAAAAAAAAAAAAAAGACAGAAAAAAGAAAACTTGAGGCATGACAACACCATAAACAGACGCAGATACAAACAGAATTCCCTCCTCTCCTCAAATGTAAAAGGCGACTGCGCACCAATGTTTAAAATAAAAAGTAGCATTATTACATTGCTGAACTTTGTATATTTGGTTTTGGTACAACAATAGGTTGTTAACATGTTGCCTCAGGCTCACGAGCTTAAAACATTTCAAGATGAGGAAAAAAAAAATAACAAAACAAAAAATATCGAAGTTTAATCCCACCTCGCGTGTCATCAGCTGGTGGAAGCACCCGGTCTCCGCAATGTTTGCAAGGTTCAGAGGAGCACCAGCCGGTTTGGCCGAGACATCCCGGAAACCTTTTACACGTCCACACAGACACATCAACATGTGATGCACTTTTTTTTGGTTTTGGTCTGACTGTAATAGTTTTACCTTTTTTTATTTTTTTTTTATTCTTCTTCTTGTTAATACAAATTAAGCTAAAAACTTAAATGAAAAACAGTATAACACCTAGAAGTCCTACATGCATGGAAGACAGTCACATTTCTAAGTTCATGTCACATTTGTTCCAGAAATACATCGATGCCTCACGGTCCTTCCACCCTTCTTTTGTCATAAAGATGTCGTATTGAGCTAATTTTTGGTGGTGGCTGGTGCATTCTTGGTGAAACAGCATTAGATAATAGACTACAATCAAACTAGTGGACAGAAAGAAAGAAGTAAAGTCTACAAGCCATCTACCGACACCCCCCTATTGATTAGCAATGGAAAGAGCTATTGGTTACATATGCTCCACCAAAGATATTCTCCTCTTTCCCGCCTATTCTCTTCGCACCAGCCGTACGCTCTCCTGTCCTGCCTGGTTTAGAGCAGTGATCCCCTTCGCCACCTTCCTAGAAAAGGTAGAAACCCATAACAAGGATGCTAACATTTGTCCTTGACACGTCTTTAATGTCAGCTCGTAATGGGAAAAACAGCTGATAAGTTGCGAGCTGCACGTTTTGGGGATGGTTGCGTGCACCTTTGTGCGAACGTCAAGTTGCTCACCGTAAACCCCAAACCGAAGGATACACTGAGGCAACAGTGTCTTGTGTTGAGTAGGCAGAGGGTAATCTCAGAGGAACACTGGGGCAGCACTTTGGTACAAGCGAGGTGAGCAGAGCTCCCTGGTGGTCCGTAACCACAGTTTGGCTGTCAAATGCCAAGGCTTCAGCAGATACGGGCAATTAGACACAGTTTCCCCAAAGCAAAGAGTTGAGTGGAAAGGTCAAACAGCACATGGACAAGCCGAGGGAGTACTGTGTAAAGTTAACGTGCATATACACATAATGTACAGACATCATGATCATCTACACAGCTGGATGTGGTTTTTTTTTCTCTTTCTTTTTTTCCCCAAAGTCCTTGACAATAAGGATGTTTTCTTGGATGTCTCTGAGCTCCATTCTCCTTTTAAACTTTTAAAGACCGGAGAAGTGGAATGAAAGTGAAAGGAGAAGTTCCTCCCAACTACTGTACAGCGGTCCTGTGGTCCAGAACAGCGAGTGTGAATGAAATGTGTGTACAACTTCATGTGGCCTGTTCACAGGAGATTAATGAGAGAGAGAGAGAGAGAGAGAGGGGGGAGGAAATAGGAACGCAAGATGATTTTAACAACAGACCACAGTGGGAATGAAAAGAAGGCAGGAAAAGCCACCAGATCAGTTGGAAGTGTCGGAGTGGACGCTGCCAGGTGGACCAGGAGGGGAGGTAACCGAGGGCGGGTTGGTGGTGTCCTGCCAGCTGTTAGCCTGCAACCAGACAAGGAGGGAACCGTCATTTTAGCATCTAGTTGGTTAAAATACGCGACCAATGTCCGTGTTGAGAAAAACGTGGTCGCACCACAACATGCAACTGGCCTATTTCTGCAGAGTTTCAGCAAACGTCAGCAAGTTTTATTTAAAACTCTTACAAGGTCAGTATAATTCTAATTTAGGACCTAAATCAATTATGAAAAGTAACCAATCAGAGAGCAGGGGGGTTTGTGGCTTTATCACAGCATCATGTGACTCTTCAGCCATAGCTACAAAAATGTAGCAGGAAAACGCAATGGACAAATTTAACAAATTATATGTTTTAAAATATGGCCCACATTTGCAAACACGATTTTACAGTTAAAACCAACAAGTGGATAATTGCAAGCTAATTGCTAATGGATATAACAATTTCTACACCGTCAACAAAAACAGTTACATTTCTGGAAAAGAAACGATTTAAAACTACATTAAAACTTAAATGTAATGAGTAAATATAATAAATCAGGATACAGTAAATAATAAAAAAAATATGCCTTTCGTTGAGCACAAAAGCAGCTATTGATCCAGCATTAGCTTGAAGATATATTGAGGAAAATTACTGAAGATATCTAACTGAATTGTTTTAATTACTTTTTAAGAATAAAAAAGACCAATCATTTTCTTTATGCTTTGTTTTTTTTTTCTGAAAGAGCAGGAAAATGCATAACAGCAGCTATAGGAGGAATTACACTACAGAGACGTTCGTTTACTTACATCCAGGCGATGAGCGGTAAAGAGGCCACTACTTGTCAACTCCTCATAGCCGCCCGTCAGGTGTGTAGCATGGTGCAGGGTATCCACCTATCAAAAAAAAAAAAAAACAACATTCAAAGATACATTTTTTAATGCCTGGCAAAATATTTATTTTTCCATATCAACTGGTCAACAAAGTGCAGACGTTATCCACAAATCTCTACAGAATGCAGGAGAAGTAGTCTACATTACTCAAGCCTTTTTTACATCATACTTTCAATCTTACTTATGTTGAAAGGTGCCAAAATGGAACAGGGTGGTTTAAATTTACCCACTAAAAGGAAAGTCGTTGATGCGGTATAAGCCAAGGATGGTATGAGTGTGCAAACCAAATAGATGGGTTTGTTAATCTGCAGAAACCAGTGTAGGTAACACGCTGAAGATAATTTCTTGTAATAAAACGAGAAGGCGTAAGGAAAGCCTTTGTCAGGTCGTGGCTCACAGCTTATTCTCCATTTGTCAGGAAAATGCTGCCCAGTCGAATTTTGGTTCCACAATCCCAGCTACATTCTCTGAAAGCCTTTAATCGCATTGGATCAACTTGCATGATAAGAACAACAAAATTATCCAGAAAAGGAGCATTTGAGGTTGTGTGTTTAATGTGGAACAATGACCTCAAAAGGGACTGAAGAAGTGCCTTGATGCTGGGGTTCTGCCCAGCTTAAGGTAAGCCCACATGTCACCTTGTTTTGCTAACCGGTATAAAAGCATTACAGCAGAAATCTGTGGATTTTTAACAAACAGCAAACATAACCACGTACTACACAACAAATGTAATCTCCAACTACATGGACAAGGGGGTAGTACGAAACATCTGGATATACAGGGGAAAACAAGGACTGGCGCAGATACAACGTTGTGATACCGTTGGAAGAACAGGGCAACCTTAAGGCAAAGAAACTGACCATTAATCAAAGAGATAATTGGTTTCAACTCCATCCCTGATATGTGGGTTTCTTTCAGCCTTATACTTCAAGTTGACTAACCTAGAATAAAAACTTTGAGATGTCCTTGGATGGATTTTGACAAAGTTAAACGATAAGGAAGACTAAAAAAAAAAAAAAAAAAAAAGTTTCTATCCGAAACTTCCAGTATCCCAATGCTCTCAAAAGAAAGAATGGTCAGTTTGCTCTGTGTGGGGCAGGAACTGGTGGAAACAGGGTCAGGGCGGGATCTGACAAGAGGCCAAAAGGAGTTAAGCTATGGGAAAATATACAGGGATGCTTTGTAGATAGTTTACACCATGGGGGGGTCGACTATCAACTCAGCAGATGTCCTCTTTCCATACCTGCAGCTGTAGAGAGGGGGTAAAGTTGAGACCCTCACCATTGAGGGAACGTTGACCAAGGTAGGTATCACCTGCATGAGAAAAGCTGTTTGACCCTAGTGACGCTTAAGAAAGTATGCAAATGTGTGTTTCTATGCATGTCCTGGGTTGACCCACTCACTATTTCACCAACATTTTAAATCTAACCAAAAGGTTCCTATTTTAGGCTGCAAACCACACGCAGCAGAGTACTATATCCGCACAGAAGGGTTTGAGCATAAAGATTAGACCGCGTGAAGCCTGAGGGGCCATCATAGGCATCGCGATACCTATGCCACACGCCGCTGAGTGGTGCGGCACCAGTGTGCACAAACACACCGGTGTGTAGCTGGTTATGTGGCTAGAGGTGTGCAGATGCAGCCGTCACGAGGGACAGCTTCAGACTCATTCACTCTGGTAGCTGGTCTCAAATGTAGGTTTTGCTTCTGCTTCATCTGGACGAGACCCCCTAGACCAAGAAGTTGGTCGGATCCTGCCAAACCCGGCTTAGCCTGGTCAGTTGGGAATACTAAGACTGCTTCTGTTTGCTAAATGCCAGAATAATGAGTTTCTGTATGCAAAATCCGGAAGTTTGCATACACCAAGATAACTTTGCCCGTTAACAATCCGGGAAAATGTTGTAAGCTTCTGATAGGTTCAGTTACAACATTTGAAATGACTCATAAATAAAAGGCAGAATTATTTACCTCTGGAAATTTTAGCTAAATATTAACCGGATTTGCAGATTCATGAAGGTGTCACGATCATCTGTTCAAACAATTGTATGCATGTGTAAAAAGCAAGAGCAATCCCCCATCATCATACGGTTCATGAAAGTTTTATGTTCAGGAGGTGAAAGTGTTTAGGTACTACGTATGTGTATCACATTTTACCAGTATGTGCTGGTTGACGCAACTTTAGAGAGTTGAGAGAGGCTGACGGTAAAAAAAAAACCTGTACCTCCAAATTACAGACCACATCCTGTGGATTTAAAGTAAATCTGAAAGTGTTTTGTCTTCAATGATCATGAACACAAAATACCTTTAGAGTAAAGGAGTGAGTGGGTGGGTGATGGAGTGTTCTGCAGGAGGTTCTTGTGAAATTCACAAAACAGATGTCATTAGGAGGAAGGAAACCTTATGTGGAAATATTGCTCATCTCGACACGGTTTGTTTTGTCAGTAGAGTTGACTACCAACTCAATGTGGTTGTGGTCATCAAAACAAGAGTGCGGAAAGTAAAATGCCATGATTTATAAACGTCAAAAACAATGCCCCAATTGAGGACATGGAAAACCTGCTGAGCGGTCTACGACTTTTTGTCTGATTTAAAGTACAAGAAGAGAGCCAGAAAAGGCCAGAGAGACAAAACACTCTGGAAAAGCAGAGGAGAGAACGAGAAGCCATAGATCGGTATCGAACCGAAGGGTACAAGCTACTCGACGTGTGAGGTTTGGCTAATGGTAGCTAAAGCTAGTTTGCTGTACTGGTCATATACCCAATAAGCTCGGCATACAATGGTTTAATGGTTGCAGAGCAACATCTTAAGACACAGGCCAGCAAAGTACATACTAGCCACAAAAAGGGTCTCCCAAATGAACAATGACTAAAATCATACAGATAGATTAGTTACAAACTGTGGCGTCGCTGCATTTGATGTCGCTGTGATGTTCGCAATAATAAGTGAGACTTGATTGTTCTTTATAGAGCAATATTATAAAAAAGACTGATTCCCTTACCAATACAATTCTGTTTTGAACATTTGTATCTACATATCCAAGTCCACCAGAATAATGACAAGCTCGGTAGGCTAAGTACTCAAGTTGCCTTGACATTGGACATGCACATGCTACATTTACGTTCTGCCGGATAGTATGCAACCGTCTGGGAAAGGGAGATTTACTTGTATAGCACATTTCAGTACAAGGACAATGCAAAGTGCTTTTGATGATTAAAACATTGGAATATAAAAACAGAATAAAAGCAGGTAAAAAAAAAAATCATTGGAATAAAATGTAGGAAAATTTAAACTAAACAAAACATTGGATAATGGAAATTTAAAGCAAATATTAGTCAAGTATTGGTTGTCCTCGCTAGCTCATTGAAGGATCGATGTGAATCTTTTCAAATACAATGTTTTGGAGCGGCCATCACTAAGTTCTGACTGTTTGAGGCTTTCAGAAGTATACAGAAAACATTTGACCCAAGTGACACAGTTTTAAAGGAAAATATCCTAAGTAGTTAGAAGAATCAAATTTTTATGAACGTGAAAAGGTGCTATAAACATCCTTAATATTATATTAGATTATTCCTGCACTTAGCAACTACAAATAATTTTGTTGAGCCTAGTTTACATACAACAGGAGAAGTTTAGTTTGATTTGATGCCAGTGATAAAAGAAGAGACATTATATCTCTGCGTATGTCAATGCCTGATTTCGTATAGGAAAGTCTAGTTTCGTATGCAGCTATTTCATGTACTGATCAGATAAGGTTAGTACATCTTACCACATCTTGGTTGAAGGTCGCCTCCAAAACAGTCATGCTCAGAGTTGCTGCATGAGCTGCATTTATATTTTACTACATTTAATTAATTTAAAACTGCAAGGAAATGTTTTTATGACAACCGAGGCTCACAATGCAAATGATAAACTGCATGCTTGACTGTATTAAAAGTTTAGATGTGTAGAAAAACGTTAAACAGAACACGTTTTGTTTTTACCAAAAACAAAATCTGATTGATATCTGTATAATTGTGGCTTAAGTGGATAGCTGAAAAAAAATGTAATCAGTACATGCCATAAAGCCCTGTAAAAATATATACATTTTACAACAGCAGCAACTGAACAAGGGACTGGATCATTATTTTTGGACTATTATTTGTAGATAGAAAATAAAAGTTGGGCAGAAGGCTGTTTTAAGATACATGGAGTTCTAAAAGACATTGAAGAGAAAAAGTTGAATAAAATGTCCCACAAGGACTTAAGGGCCACATCTAAGAATCCAAAAAATGTCTGTAAAACAAATAGATTTGGACAAAGCTCTTAATGGCTAATTGTAAGCAGATCAAATGAGGAAAGACTGTCGGTACCTGAGTTGGGTGTTGCTGGAGAGTTGGCCTGACTGGCTTGCGCTGACACATTCGCAGCATCCACCGCTGTTTTAACTGCATACAGATTAGCTTCTTCCTGGAACTTACCGATGTTCTTCTTATAGCGTATTCTCTTGTTGCCAAACCAATTAGAGACCTGAAGAACACATGGATTTCATATTATAAAGCAGTGAATAAACATTTATTTAGCTGCAGCATGCCCTTAAAGCTGAGGAAGCTCAGCTACCATATTTTTCAGACAACAAGGCGGCCTTAAAATAAAATTTTCTCAAACATTGATGGTGCGCCTTATACACGATTACTGTTGTGCTTACGGACCGATTTTATGTGCTCAAAAATCTATTAAGATGTGTAAGTACGACTTTGGTAAGCAACAAAGCTGCTCCACTCAATGTATATTCGGAGCATTACTGTACACTCCGTCACTACTTGATCAGACCCCTGAACTGTCTACAAGACTGCCTGATTATAATGTCAAAACTAGAAGTGCATTAATGTAAAGGTCCCCACACACTTGGGCGTAACTAGGTGCTCATATAGCATTTTACCATCCGTTCCACCGCTTCTTCCCACTTGCAGAAAGTGTGGGAATTGTAGAAATTTGCCACAAGAAATGTAGGCAACAGTATAGTTGACTATGAAGGGCAAAACGTCCGCGGGAGAGTCAGCGCGGAGTCCGCCAAGCTCACAGTATGCACACAATACGGCCAAGTATGTGGGGGCCTTTTGGTAGCCTGCGCCCAGAGTACGCGCTACTAAGAATAAACCTAGTTAGTTAATTCAATATAAAAGTTACATTTTATTTTGGCCTTATGTTAGAAACAAGGCAGTGTAGACCAACTACACTGTCCTCCCGACAGAGACGGATAGCTCTCCCTCTCAGGAGAGAGCTGTGTACGTGAAGGGGCGGAGTGATATTACACGCATGGGAAGAATATTTGGTGCACCTTATAATCCGGTGCACTTTATATGTGGTCAAAGACACACAGACACGTTATTTCACCGTGCGCCTTATAATCCGGAGCACCTTATGGCCTGAAAAATATGGTATTTAATTTTTTTGCTGCGATTTGCAGTTGGGCAAAATTTGCACCAGTCTACACTAATTGGGGAATTTAACCAATGCTGACATGATTGTTGTCTGGACAGTAAATAATCTCACAGTAGCTATGTAAGCCATTTACCTGAGACACAGTGATCCCACACTTTTTGGCAAGTTCCTCCTTTGCTTCCTCACTAGGGTAGGGGTTAGACAAGTGCGAGTAGAAATACTCGTTCAGTACTTCTGTAGCTTGCTTGTTGAAGTTGCGCCGCTTACGTCTGACACACACACACACACACACACACACAAAAGAGATTATGGAAAACATGTTGGGTATTTGCATTATGTGTTTGATAAAATACTCGAATCCCTACGGCTCAGGAAAAAGAAGCGTATTCTTCTTGCACACCAGCATAGTAATAACACAACCAACACACACACACACCTGGCATCAAGGAAGCGTGAGCGCAAAATCATCACCGCCTCACAGGTGCTTTGTTTGAGCTGCATCTGTATGGAGCTAAATTTACGGTGGATTATGGCCACCATGCGTTCAATCTCCTTGGGAGAGATGGGCCGTGTGCGGGACTGCTCCCTCAGCAGGTTCATTACATGGTTGGTGAACTCACTGCAGGCCTGGGAAAGAAAAAAAAAAGACAGAAAGGAGTTAAGTGCTACTGTTAAAAGATGAGATGAAGTACACGTGTTGTTGAACAGAGTTGGTGAGGTCTCAGCAGGATAGCAACTGATCAGATAACTTTATTTAATTAGAAGGGATCTTTTAAGGACGATTGGTTTGTGAGCTTCTAGTAGGGCTGGGCGATAAATTGATTTCATCGATTAAAAGGTAGAGTCTGCGATTTCTCCGGAGGTTTTCCCAAGTCCCTTTTTGAATAACTGTGCATGTGCAAGACTGACTAACCTGCTCTCCTGCTCCTCAGGGGACCGCGTCTTAAAAATCTCCCAAATTCACTCTGGTTTTATTTCTTTCTACTGAGGCCTTCCTCTACTTCTCATAAACATGAACGCGGTTTGCTTCTTGCGACTCTCAGCCATCTTCAAAGTATATGGTGTGAACGGCGGTGCTACAATGGACGGCTAACACTGAAGCTAACCGCTAAGCTAACCGGATATAGAGACACTAGAAGTGCACATGCGCAACAAGCGAGTGGAAACTTACAAAGAACATGCACACACACTGCCGTTACATGAGCGCACCAGAAAGATTGGCAGGTGGGACAACCAATAGATAAGGCAACTGGAACTTGAGGGACAGATGGGGGTGAGGGCAGGACCAAAACTCTGACAAACCTCTGCCCTTTGGACCGAACAGCAGGGATTTGTCAGTTTTTACAGGCCACAGAGATTTATTTTCTTAACCTCCTTTTTCTGAATACATAAATTATTGACTAATTTCAGAATTTAACATTTAATTTTTTTTTGAAAATCCGGATTTTATTTTATGTCACTGGGCTTCCATGAAGAGAATAGCATACAATGCTGAATGTATGTTTAGGAAAATATATTGTCAAAATATTGTAAAGAGGAAACTTTTTTTTACAGTAAGACAAGACGCTTTAATTTATTCATTTACCTTTTTTTAAATTAGTTTGAAGCTACACCAGTGAAGTGAAGCCTGTTCTTAGCTCATTGTGTAATACCTCATGCAGCAAACACATATTTTCATTGTTTACATTGGCGAGGCCGCCATCTTGTTTTACAAGCCTGTTTCACAGCTTTTATTTAGTTGCACTTTGACTTCTGGACAACTCCCAGACAAAATGCTTGACAGGAAAGCAAGCTTTTTAAGTAATTTCTTTAATTTATGTTTGTGAAATGAAAAGGACGGGGTGGAGAGGGGGGGGTAATTGATTATTCGAATATGGTATAATAATATCAAAGATTTTATAAGTGATATTGCCCATCCCTAGCCTCTAGTAACATTTTCACCACAAAAATACAATCTGCTGCTTTAAGCCTTAAACTCTCCACAAGACTCGAGTTTAAACAGTAACTCAGTCCCTAACCTTCATCTGATTATTGATTTTAACAAGTCTCTACTACTTTAAAATGGTTGTCATCTTGTCTGATAGGTCAACCTTCTTGGCTGCGTCTACTTCTTAGCCCTATTGTCTCTGATCCTAAGATGGAAATTTTAAGTCCTGCTTTTTTTTTCGTCACGTCTGGACTATTGCAATACACTTTACACATGTCTTACCAAAACCTCCATAGTCTGTTCAAAATGCTGCAGCAACAAGATCTTCTATTATTAAATAATTTGGTCATGTTACTCCACTTCTTCATTGCTTCATTGGCTCCCGGTCGATTATAGAGTGCATTTCTAAATCTTAAATTTGACTTGGAGAGCTCTGCATGGACAGACACCAGTGTACATTGCTGAGCTATTACATCCCTACACCCCCACCAGGTCTCTGAGGTCCAGTGATCAAGACCTGCTGATTGTCCCCAATGCTAAATTTAAAACTAAGGGAGACAGAGCTTTTCCACCTCTTGCTCCAAGACTCTGGAACTCCCTTCCTCCGACTCTGAGATCAACAGGCTCAGTGGTTTCTTTTAAAGGACAGCTAAAACCATATATTTTTAAATCTGCTTGTGTTTAATTTTTGTCTGTTTTTATCTTCTGTTGTAAAGCACTTGAGGTGCCATATAAATAAAGTTTGACTTACTTAAAATGGAGGTAAGCTTAGATCTTAATTCTGAACTAATTTACAGGAAAAACTATTTCATTGCTTATTAATGTGAGTTGCTAATCAGCGATCAGAGACAAAGGAACACTGGCCAACTCTGATTTCTGACTGACTGATTAAAGCCTCTCTAGTGCTATAAATAAGTTTAGATTCCTCAAATGCAGTATCTGTCAATGTGCCAGAGAAAAAGTACTCAGTAATTGCTTTGTTCCCAGTGCTGTATCCATTTTTCTACTCTTGCATTTTGTTCAGCCAAATAAAACTACCAAGCGAACAATCCAAGTTCAAACATTTAGGTCTGCTCAGAACAAACCTGTTCATATTTCTCTAGCTCAGAATGATATATCTGACGGATCTGGGCGAGTTTGGCTCTGTAGTCCGAGTGTTCGATGCTGCTGTCGGTGGGTGAGCCCCCGGCAGCGGCTGCAGCCGCCGCCGCTGCGGCCGATCCGCCGCCTTTCTCTGGTCCCGACACACCCTCTGCAAGCAACATGTTGTCCAGCCGCATAATTTGGGGGTCTGGGGGGTCTTCTTCCTGCACACCTCGTATACTCAGAACTAGAGAGAAAAGGAAGATGTATAAAAGTCAAAGTTGGCACAACAACTACACCAAAGAACACAGAATTAGACTTAGACAACTTTATTGTCATTTTGTATGTACAGAGTGCATACAGAAAGAAATGTTGCATACAGCTTTCGACAGTGTAATGGGATTGCAGGTGGGATAAGACAATATTACAATATAAAGTGCAGCATTGATCAGATGTAACAATGCAGGAGAAAAACAGTGTGCAGAAGAATGTTCAGTCTATGTGCAAAAATAATGGTGCAAAAAGGCATTTGTATGGAAAAGTATGGTGCAGTGCAAATAATATGTGCAAAAATACAGTAAAGGTTGCATTGTGTACTATTTAAATGGATAGTAAAAGTTCGGCATTGTTGGTAATGCCAAATAAGGATGCAAATATGATGCAGAGTCCAGTTTAGAGCAGTCTGATGGCAGCAGGGAAAAAGCTGTTGCAGAACCTAGTGGACATGCAGCAGATGCTGCGTAACTAATTAATTAATAATTAATTAATTAATTAATAAGAACTGATTAAACTGTATGTGTTTAAGCTTTATTATTAAAAATAAATCAAGAGGAGCTGCTCTATAAAAACCCAGTAATGTGCATCCCCTTTAGGCGTATGCTAAGAGTAGTAGCCTTGTTTGTTTTTTAAGCGTGGCGTTCCTCTAAATCAACAGGAGAGGGCAGTGTGGTCTCTCTGTGGCAGGCTGCCAGAGATAAGGGCATGAGGCATGAGGCCAGTAATAGAAGTGCATGTGCTGTCACTATGAGCCCCAGTGGCCATAAGTATAGTTATCAGTCGCTGCTCTCCACCACTGTATTATACCAGGACCTCTGTCAGCCTACAGCCTTGCTCTCATCTCTCTCTCTTTCACACATACGTTTACAGACACATACACACTCACCCTCACAGACACCACTCTGCTGCTGAAGTTTTAACTTCAGACAATAATCTTTTCTCAGGGCCCTGCAGCTTTTAACACTTAACTAAATTCCCCCTTGCCCTTATTGCTTTTCAATCATTCAACTTCAGAAAGTAAGAGCGGGAGCTGCTTAAACAACTCAGTTTCTTCCCCTAAGTAACAAGAGTTTGCTAATTCTTAGAAAATTTCAAATTAAGTGTGATAAATGATGTACACTCCCTGATTCTATGTTGGGATCTGTTTAGAATAAAAGGTTTTTATCTGTATGTGGGTAGCTCAAAGTAATTTGGCAGAATCGAAAGTTTGGTGCACAATTCAAATGATTGGAGCGGGCACAGGATAACGTTCGCACCACAAACTGCATCCTAGCTTTCTGGTGAGATGAACAGATTTATACCACAATGTAAATATTGGTTCAACGCGTCTTCACAGATGTTGATCCTTTTAACTGGACACTAGATTCAGGAGATTATTTTAATAGCAGCTAATGAGGAACTAGAGGGAAAGAAACCCAAACGATATGGATTTAAGTAATGGAGACAATCTCAGCAACAACTATGTGATATTGAGACAATCGTCCTTAGTAAATCATTTCACTTTTTTTTCAACACTCAAAGATTTTAGGAGCATTAACTAATTTGTTACTTCTCTTTTGAGGTTTTTTTGAAGGTTATTTACAATGAAAATCAATTTTATGTGTGAAGTGATCGGGGGCTCGTCTTTTCCACCACGGTACCAGGCTCACCTTTGCTTCTTTCCTCCCTTTTTTTTTATTGTTTCTGCTTGCCTTTTTCTCTCCTTCCCTTATGCTTCTTCTCCACCAAAGGCACATTCCTGCTGTGTTGCTCCCCCATCTCAGGGCTTAGGAATGCAGCAGACCCAGTTGCCTGAACTAATGACCCTGATTCGCCCATCTCTTTCCCTCCTTTTTTTTTTTTTTTTGCTCAAAAACATAAACGATCTCTGCCCTTTTGAGTCAGACAACAGCTTTTTTAAATCAATTGTCAATGACTAGTATTACCAAAACTTTGTTGTGGTTCTTCTGGCTGAAGTTTTTCTTTTTTAAAGTAACAAGTTTTGCTGGATTTAAATCAAATAGTCATATCTTGAACTTTACTGCCCATTCACTGAGACATACAATGACCTCCCGACAAGAGGGCAACTGCTGCTTTTGGAGCTTCTCACCTTACCCCCCCCCCCCCCCCCCTCTCCTTTTTACTGTGACTCATTATGGCCCCCAGCTGTAGCCTAATGCCCCAACATTCCCCTAATTACTCCAATTAAGCTGTGATTACCCAGAATTGCACTCATGCACAATCTAGTGGCCCGGTGATATTACAGCAGCTGTTGAGATGAGTTAAAAATAATGCACAAGAAAGACCGATACGCCAAACATGTAAGAAAAAGTCCAACTGTCGCCCGAAAAGCAAATGCACTGTTCCCCAAAAGCCAAAAATATAATTCGAACTTTAGTCCGGCATTTCTAACGACGTTTTATTTTGGACAGTTACTTTTTTCACGTCACAAATGGTGTAGGTCTCCATCAGGGAAGCTAAAACCTAAAAGAGCTTCAAGAGCTAACACTTTAATATTTTTATTTTGGGTGGGGGGGTGGGGGCAATAAGACCCACAGCCGACATCTATAGCTTTTAGAAATCCCTATTATGCATATGTTACAAGCCTAGCTGGGCGGTGTGGCATTGGAAGACTAAGCGCGCAACACATACTATGAAATATTCAGGGTATCCAGCTGGGCTCTCTCTGCATACATAATCATTCTCATTTCTGCACAGCCGAAGTAGAAACATTGTGCTGTGCAGATACAACACACACACACACACACACAGAAAAAAAAAATAAAAATAAAAAAAGTGGTGCAGGTAAAGGTGAACAACTCCGCCAACGGTGTAGTGCTGTACATTAACTGCAATGCTTTCCCTACATAGGCATAGATAAGGCTTAAACGCCGTCAGTATATCATTGCTCAGCTCAGAGCACAAGCTTTATCCTTGTCTGTCTTTTCCCTCGCTAGCATCCCCTTTTTCACTTTGTCTCCCCCAACACACATCCCCTCCCCCTTCTCCTTTTCAACGCACCCCTACTACACATGCACACAGACACACACACACACATCTCCCCCTGTGCCCCCCGCCCCCACCCCCTGTTCTCCATTTCAGTCGAGTTCTCCATGTGAGCCGCAATCCCTCATGCTGTCAGCCCCCCCCTTTCCCTCTCTCTGTAGACAGACAGGATTAGCATTTTAATTGCATCAGCTCCCTTGGGTATTCTCAGCCTTTCACTGGGAGAGAGCAAGGGATCGAGAGAGAAGAAAAAAAAAGAGGGGGAGAAAAAAAAAAGGTAAGGAGAGAGAGAGGGTAGAAGGAGAACCAAGGAGAATTGAAAAAAAAGGAGTCACAGAAGGAGATATGTGTGCAAGGAAGAAAGGGACCGAGAAAGAGGGGCAGCAGAGCTACAGTGAATCTGGAGTGCAGATGCGCCAGAGAGCAGGAGAGCCGGAGAGAAAGAAGCCATTGTGAATACCTCAGGTTGTCCCATGCACAACAAACAGCCCAGGTACAAAGATAACTTAGAAACGTGGTTATACTTTTAAATATAAAAAAATATGCAACACAAATATGTAAATTTACCCTACAAAACTTCAGAAACAAATCTTAGTTTCACCTACAATATAAATACAGTCTACAAGTAAATCTAACTTTAGGAATAAATACACATTCTCAACTTTTCCAAACCATTAAAAAAAAGAGTCAAAGTTTGGTTGTAAATTTCTAGTTTCCAAAAAATACAAAAGTTGTAATATTAAAAAAAAAGAAATGGCAGGAAAAATGTAAGAAATCACAAGTTCTAACAGTACAGAATATATAGATGGCATAAATGCAATTTATCTTAATCACTAACAGACAGTTCAAAATCACATCCACATGGAGCCGAATACTGTATCGACACAAAAAAAAGCGTAAAGATGAAACCGTACATAGTTGGATTAGCTGAAATAGGCGTTGTCATACCTATGCCACGCCAGTGAGTGGCGCTGGAATGGTGCTCCACAGGTAAAGAGGGAAGAAGAGCAGGGAGAAAACAACGAACGCAGCAGAGAAAACAGGTTTTGGACAAGACACACAAATGTAGTAGTGCAGCAAAATGTGTTAATGTAAAACCACAATAAATTGAAACGTGTCTGAAACACAATCGCATCTCTGAAGTCCACCACTGTGGTCATTTGTGCGTGTTAATGGAGAGCCGAGGGCCACGTTGGCTCGCATCCACAAACACGGCAGCTTATAGCCAGATATGCGGATAGGGGTGTCCAGACGAAGCCTTTGCGGGGGTGGTTTTAAACTTTCCCCCACTATGGGAGCCGATTTCAAATGTACGATAAAGACGGCGCACATTTTCCCTGATGTTCCAGAGTAGAGGGATTGAAAAAACATCCCAATTTTGGTTGTCGTGACAGGAAAAGCTGAACCTGCCTGTATGGGGAAGCCCTGTCCAGTATGACTTGGAGGTGGTGCCATTTTAAGCAAGGCGTGTTTGTACATATGGCCATCTTGTTTGAGGTTCAAAGAACACACCGCCCACTAGTGGCGTGGTAGGGACATTACACAATATGTAACGTTCCAACTAGTGCCCTGTAGTTGTGTGCTCAGGGACTAATGGGCTTTCCACACAGGACGCGGAGTGCGCTGCGTTTGCCGTGAGGTTAAGCGCTGTTTCGCAAATCGGGAATTTAAAAATAATGGGTTTGAGAGTGCAGCCGCACGCACACTGCGTCCCGTGTGGAAGGCCCATAAGGCACCTTTCATCTCCATGTGTTTTGTGAAAGGACTGATGCAGCGGAGGGCGTGGGGGGTTGAAGTCAGCTTGTCCCTAATTTATCAAGGGAGGTAGTCTTAGCCCCACAATAGCTGATCAGCTGAGGGCAAAAAAAGCTTTGAGGGTTGGGAGAATACAGCGAGGACATAGTTTGTGCGACCAGGCAACTGTTGGACCTAAAGCGTAAGACAAACTATACAAACTTAAATTTGAAGCATTTGTCCCGTCAACAATGGGATCGCAACACTGAGTTTTTCCACCATTATTGTTTAGTAGGGAACTATATGTGACTTCGGACACAAACTCAATGGTCTTCGTTTCTGAAAGCTCAAAGCTGTGTAGAATATTACCATCTTCACTTTGATTTGTGAATAGCAAAACAGCAGCTCAAAGTTGGCTAGCTTTTGCACGTTTTTGAAGAAAACTATTTTGCTAAAGATGCTTATTAGAGCTAAACTTTTAGTAATTTTTTGATTGGTAAATCTCAGGTCAATACAATTCTATCTTATGAAATAAGACATGTAAGCAAACAAAAATTATATATAAAAAAAAAAAAAACTTCTCTGACAGCATTAATTAAAAACTATACAAAAATAAATCTCTTGCTAAACTTCAGCAGCACCAACACGTATTTTTCTAAAAGGCAGTATTTTTGTAAAGTACTGTCAACTTAATGAGCCCAATCCATATGCTCATTCCTACTTTAAGCAGCTCACACTAATCAGCATCTGTTTGGGTAGTGCACCAGAGTCCTGTTGCACACAGCCCCCCACTTTGACACATAGACACACACACACACACACACACACACACACTCAGAGGTACGATTCAGAGTAAACAGTGTGGTCTGACTGAAGTGTAAATGGGAGAAGTCACACCTTAGGCAAGCACAACACTTTACTTGCACATCATTAGTCAGCCATTAATTAACCAAAAGAGGCGGAGGGCACTTAGGCACTGATAAAAACTACAACAAATGCAAAAGGCGAAAAAATATAAACTATATTCTCAAATACATAGAAATTGGGCATTACAATTAAAGCTTTTTAACAACTGCAGTTGTTTTTTTCTTAAACTTAAAAGTTTACTTGTTTGAAATTCATGAACGAAAGCAAACATTAAAAAAAATAGGTACCAAAAATCAAATAGTACTTTTGGATCTAATGTTATTTCCACTAAACATAATTAAATGCACATTATGACTTCAGGTGTTCAAACACAATAAGATGACAAGTTCAAACAGAATAAATGTCATCAACATAATTATAAACTGTTTGCCACATTTGTGTTTTATTTCTAAAACACTGATACATTTCCTACTTGAATGCAGAAACTGATCATCTGTTGGGTAATATTTGAAAGTGAAGGAATGCACACTATTTTACTTAAAAAATAACTACATAACAAAATAAGTACATTTCAAGTACTGTCGGGCACCTGCTAGCATGACATTATCCGCAAAGCACAATTCAACATGAAGAGAGAAGCAAAGACACGAGGAAAGAATTGAAAATGTCACGGGAGGATGAGGAGGATGATGAAGAGCACCAAAGCAGGAGGCTTGTTACAGCCCTGCTAGGATCTTCCCCCAGTCAACTCTCATCAGGCCAGCTGCCTCCTGCGCTCATTAGCACAGACTCTTAAGGAGCTCCTAAAGACTTTGTGAAAAATGAACGCTCATTTGAGAGGTCGTTAATTTGCACTGTTATGCAAATTTGGTGGCAATTAAGCCATAGATCAGAGGAGCGGTGCCCATTTATAACAAGTGAACAAGCATTATGACACAGTCAGATGGTGCCAGAGAGAACTGGGGCGACATGGTTAGTCTGCTCAGTTCAAATGTACCACCTCAGTTCGGAATAAAACCCATTTCGCTATTAGCATGAATCACTGGGCAAAAATAAACAAAACAGCCTGACCCCTGAATCTGTTAATACAGACACGTCACATACATGTTTAAAGCACCAACCGATTGAAGCAACCCGACCCTGATCCCCAGAATTTGTCTGTAACCTAGATAAAACCAATCTGTGACTCAACATGAATCGGCACACGCGGCATCAGCCATCCATACAGCTACGCTACAGACGCTACGTAACAATGTATGCCGTCTTAGGGTTTGTGTTTACACCCCTCCCGCTACCAGCCTGATGTTTCTATTTCTTCCTAACATTAATGACATGGTGTGAAATAGACAAACATATTGTCTGGGACAGCTATGTGCATAACAGCTAAGGGGTGGAAGACACCCATCAATTGTAATTAATCCTTAATTAGTCAGGATTAGGAGCTGGGCACGGAGACTCCCATCCCACTACCCTGAACTAGCACAATCCAGCTGAGACTTAATTTGCATATCTTTAATTAGCGATATGCTGACTCCCCTTTAAGGGCAGAACCTAAAGGTAGTTTGAATAGCAGATATATTGCAAATGGAAGACCAAAGTTACAAATCGGGGGGTTTTGTTCGCAGTTTAATACAGACACGTCATAGAAAATAGCTGTTTTTACTTGCGTGAGCTAAACATGTGCCAATCTGTATTGTACTTAGCTAGTTATACCAGTTAAGAGCAAATAACCTAAATTGCCACAGGATGTGATTTGAATGGAGATGTTTGCTTTACATAGCGCTTATTTTTTTCACCATGAAACAATAGGATAAATAAATAAATACAATATTGGTGTCCAACCTCTAACATTGTGGTAAACTGAAATAAAAATAAGTAATTAAAGAAAAATGATTGTGTGTCCCAAACAGATGCAGCTGTTCATTTAGAAATCTAAATTCCTTTCTGATGCCGCGTTATCACAAACCAAGTCAACGTCGTTGGTAAAACATCCCAGTTGATACGCAAAAGCCTAGTTCCTTCAGGAATAAGACCACATGGGGAAACCAACTGGCCCACACACACCATTAGGTTTATGCAAAGGTCTGGGGTGCTCTTGATCCCCAAGTCTGAGTTGGGGTGCGTGTGTGTCTGAGTGCGTGTGGGGGTGTCTGTCAGGGCCAGGGGTCTGTGTGATATTAGCCGTCTGCCAATCTGGCTTGGGGAATGGACACCAAGTAATTACTCTTGCTCTTACTGCCTCATCAATCTCTGTATCACTCCTGCACCCCCTTTAACACATTGTCTTTTTTCATCCTCTTCCTGAACACAGTAGGGGGAAAAAAACGTTAATGGCGGGATCTATCAATACACACAAATCTGTAGCCTATCGAGTAAAAGAAAGAAACTAAACAAAAGTGGTATAATAATCCCAAGGATTTAACTGAAGTAGAAATATTCAATGTGCAACAGAGATTAGCATCTTTAAGTTAAAAACCCTAGTGACAGTAAAAGTAATGTAGCTCTTCTTAAGGAAACCATTTTTATCCCATAAACATTTTAGCTTAAAATAGATTCAACACCCCATAAAATATAATGAAATACCTCACTCAGGTTCTTAACAACTCGTCAACTTTTATGGCTCCGTTCCAAGTTAGGCCGCTTGAAAACTAATAATAATTACGTTGTTTTAATGAGGCAAGTGATTCACATGACTTCATCTAGTGAGCTCAGCCAAAGTCTGTGGAACAAGAACGTCCAACTAAACCGCTGCATGTGATGCCGTTTTTCCTCGTGTCCCCAACCCAAAATCACTTGTTTGGGTTTTTGATCCACATTCAAAAACTAGGTTATTAAAAAGAAAAAAAGTATAAGGAAATGAGGCGTTATGTTCTAAATTTCCCTAGAGGTAAAAACAATAAAAAAATAACTCCTGCAGAAAGGCTCATGCCAGTGTTTGGTGAAGGTTCACTGATGCCTTTCCACCGAGGAGTGCCACAGCATCGCATAGGTCATTTAATTTTAGCTATTTATTGGAAAAGTGACTGATTACCTTTTCTGCCATTTTTTTTAATCCTTCAAATTTACAAAATAAATAAATTGACCAAATGTTACCAACATTTCAATCCTGTTAAATTTATCACATTATTTTCTAGGACAGATCTTTAGATATCTTTATGTTACTGTATATTTCGGACTATAAGGCACACTTAAAATCTTAAAATTTCTCAAAAATTGACAGTGCACCTTAAAATCCGGTTCGCCTTATGTATGATTACCGTACTTGTTGTGCTTACTGACCGATTTTACGTGGTACAATGCGCTCAAAATGTGTAAGTACAACTTTGGTTAGCAACGAAGCCGCTCCACTCAATGGATATTTGGAGCATTACGGTACCCTGTGTCACTACCTGATCAGACCTGTAACAGGACCACTGAGCGGTCTACAAAACTGCCTGACTGTAATGTCTAAACTAGAAGCGCATAAGGCAGCCCGCGCCCAGAGTACTAGCTAGCAGCAATTAACCCAGTAAGTTAATTCAATATAAAAGTTAAGTTTATTCTGGCCTTATGTTAGAAACAGGGCAGTGTAGTCCAACCACTCTGTCCTCCCGACAGAGATGGATAGCTCTCCCTCTCAGTTAGCGTGTGTGTACGTGGAGGGGCGGAGTGACAACAGTGATATTACACACTGTGGAAGAATATTCAATGCGTCTTGTAATCCTGTGCACCTTATAGTTAGAAAAATACGGTAAAAGGTTATGGTAATTTTATCCAACCTTTAAAAAAAAAAAAAAAAAGACGTGTTTATGGAGGGCCCATGAAACATTTTGTGACAAATATGGGGTCCTTTTAACATTGCTAATAGGAATTTCTTCACAGCAACTCAATGTGCGATGAGGTTTATTACCATCCTAAAAACTTTAGTCCACATAATACAAATAACCTGAGGGATAATACGGACAGTGGTAAAGTGGTAAAAATT
Source organism: Fundulus heteroclitus (assembly GCF_011125445.2). Lineage (NCBI taxonomy): Eukaryota > Metazoa > Chordata > Actinopteri > Cyprinodontiformes > Fundulidae > Fundulus > Fundulus heteroclitus. The sequence goes on from NC_046376.1 coordinate 16,869,027, forward strand.
TAACTAATACATTAGGAACTTTTAAATAGTGTCACAACTAAAAATTGTGAACAAACAAAAAACAGACAAAAGGACAACAGGACCTGTCAAGATAAACCTCCAACAATAACTGGTTCATCAAGTTCCACGTTATTCACAAGTTCAACAGGCTGCGCGGCAGTCTTTAGCTCCGTCAGCTCCCAGCAGGAAGCTGTCTGGTTTAAACCTCAGCTGTGCATAGACCAGATTGCCTAATGCTCTCTAGGTGCGTTTCCACCACAGGAACCAGGGCCAAATCAGACAAAACTGGTAGCAAAGTAACATTTTCTGGATGGAACCCGAGTTATAGGTGGATATGATTAGTTGGAATGTGCTAAACATTTCTTCGCGGATAAATATTCCCATTTTATTTCAGGCATCTCCTGGTTTAAAATGTTCTACAGTTCCCAATGTCCATTGACTTTCAATAATGTAACAAGTAATCGTTTTTTTTTCTTTACAAACAACCATTAAATGCAGCCACACATGTTAAATACACTGTTACACAGTGCTTAAGTTCAAATAGAATTTAAAAAGTCAGCTAACCTTAGCTTTATGTGATTAATTAATATTTCAACTAAGACTTTCCCTTCCAGAGGGCTGAGAGAGTTGCTGCTCTCGCCTTTTAGGGATTTAAACCAGTAATGTTACAATATTTTACAGCATCTGTGATCCAAGATACAAAATAACAACAACTTCTCTGGATTTTTAACAGATTTTAAGTCTAAATGGAGAACCACTGCAGCTGATGCATCCATGTATGTGGTTATTATTCTTTTGGGAAACAACTCGCAGCCTTTTAACTATTAAAGATATGTGACTTATTACATTTCTTAGAGCTAGAAGTGATTTTAATTGAAGTGTTTATAAAATCATGTCTTCAGATCACAGGCTGTAATCTCAACCAGAGTTTTCCTCTTTTATACCTATTTTGGCCCAAAATTAGTAAAAACAAAAGACTGCATCACAAATATCTGTTTCAAATTTGATGCAGTTACACTTTTCCAGGAGGTTTGGAGTGATGCTACATTAATTATAAAGTTTAATCTCTGTGATATATTTCCTGTAGCTTTATTGGTACATATTTTATTTTCCCCGAGTGAAACTCTCTCTCCCGTGCACATTCAAGAGTCTGGATCAGAGCAGACTACACATTCCCACAAAGTTTGTAGTGACAGTTCTTAGTTTTCAAACCATAAGCGCTGCCACACAATCTAATGTTATCGCTGTACTTCTCTGATTTCTTGTATTTTGTTTTCTGCTGTGGCCAAGATTGAGTCCCCAGACTATCAGCATCCTATCATCCTATCAGCTGGGCGTACTCCACATAACATTCCCACCTTTTGACCCCACAGCGCAAACGCGCATAAGAAACGGCCAAGATTGTTAAAAGGGTTGTGGGAAATTGAGTTCCAGGGCGAAATAAATAATCCTAGACGCCATACTTGAAATGCGCCTTTTGATTGGTGGGAAAGAACAATAGTTCAAATCAAGTACAGAAGATGGATGAACGTCTGGTTTAATTCTGAATAAGAAAAAAATATATACAGTTACAATTATGCCAAACAGTAAATCTGAATAAACAATTATTCTAATGACAATTTTCTGTTAGTTTGATTGTTACACAAAATGTAATAATGTGTGAAAGATTCCCCGACCAGGGAGTAAAGTTAGTGTGTTAGTTCACTAAGGCTGCTCGTCAAACAACTTACTTGGTATGATGATTAACTTTAACTTTACATAATAGCAAGATTACATAAATCGTTGTATTTCCCTTTTTAGACAGCTGAAAGATACACTATAAAGTCACATTAAAAGGGCCTATTTAAAGACAAATCTAAAATAATCCATATCTTTGCCAAATCTAGATTTAAAAACATTTCCAGTCAACCAACAACTTTGTTTCTGTTAAGGAGATGGTTATCACTTAAAAACACACAAAAAAACTGTCAAATGAATATCACTTTAAGAAATCGGTTGACTGTTCAATAAAAAGAAATTACAAGTAAAAAATGATCTATACCCCTCTGAACAATCTGTGAAAAAATCTTTGTTGCCATTAAAGCAATTAAACTATTATTATTATTATTATTATTATTATTATTATTATTATTATTATTATTATTATTATTATTATTATTATTATTATTATTATTATTACTACTACTACTACTAATATTATTATTATTATTATTATTATTATTATTATTATTATCATCATCATATTTGCTGGCCTGCTTTTTTGAGTTTTTGAATAAAAAGCAAAATAAAAAGTCTGGAACAACAACATCTTGGAAGTGATCTTTGTTGGCGCAGTTAAGTGGAACAATGATCTCACCATTCAAAGACGAAAATTTTATATAACCCTCTATCTGAAGAATAATTAGCTGAGCCAAAATGACTTTTGTTGTCCTCATATTGAACAGTATTTCTTTCTCTGTAAATAATAAAAATGGAGCTCAGAGAGCTTTATTAGCATGCTAATAATCAAATAAAATGTAATCCAATTAACTTAAGCTGCTTCTCTAATAAGCTCAAAACTGAATGGATATCTTTTTAGGCATTAAGGAATATGTTTACTTGTAAAAAATGGAATAAAGAACAACTAAAGGAGGAAAAACAACATTTTAGAGAGAAAAAAAAAAAGACTTCATAGGGCCTATTGCTTCAAGAAAGGATTCAGTCTGTGTGTGAGACAGACAACAATCAAAGCACAACAAAATGGTTGATGTCACCCTTTAATGACGAGGTCTTTGTAGCTGATGTTGTGGACAGTGTTGTGTTCCTGAGGAGTGATGGAATGCAGATTTGCACATATTCTTCCCACATCAGTACATTAAACCAACGTACCGGATACAAAACAACGCTGATCCTGTCAGCTCCAGAGAAGAGGCTAGCTTCCCACTACATCCACACATCTAGTAGATTTATATTAGACTTGTTAGACAGCTTATCAAGATGAGTGGGCTGATGGTTGTGAACCTGTTCAAGGGACGGAGGGGGAGGGGAATAGGCCTGTAATAATTTTGGTGTCTCTCAAAGTAAAAAAAACAGATCAACAGAAAACATCTAAAATACCAATTGTAACACTATTTTTAAAATCATTCAAAAACATTTCCAAAAATAAACAGCAGTAAATGTTCAGGCTTGAAAAGATGAGACTTGATAAGGGTGGCAGAGGAGAGTGAGTGACAGATTCACTTATGGCATGTTAGCAGCAGAGGGAATAAAAGTAAGGAAACACATGCCCGAAACTAAAGGAAAAACTTGGATTAATGAACTGCAGCGGCTTATCTGAGGTTTTGGTATTAGGTGTCCCACTGCACCGTGAGCTATTATTAAAACAAATACCCAGGAGAGCGAGACAGTTAGGGACTGATCTGAAGCAAAAAAAACCACAGAGTCTCATCTTTGATCATTTGCAAGAGTCCCTTCAAGTAATTTCCTCTCTTTCTTGTAACGCATCTTCGACAAAACATTGACGAAAGTTAAGAGTTCACACAGACGGAGGTCACGTTTCATGCCGGGAGCTTGGAAATAGCGCTGGAACCGCTGTTAAAATGGGGGGTGTTTTGGGGTGGCGGCGGCGGGGGTGGGGTGGGTACTGACATTTGCGCAGAACATTTCCTTTACAATGAAAACAATCTAACCAACTGCAGTACTCAAAGGAATTCACCTCCCCTCCCCCATGCCCCACCTCCCCCTCCTCCTCCAACCCCAACCATTACATTACCATATCAAAGGCCCGAGTTCAGAGTAAGTCTTCTCTTTCAAGAATGGGAGCGAGGCAGGGAGAGGGAGGAGGAGAGGACAAGACCGAAGCAGTAGGAGTAGACCCGAGACAGAGTTTGCTTTTTTTATCCCCTGTTCGGGTGCGTATGTATCAGTGTGTGCAAGACGTAGCATGGTTGTGGCGACACGTCTTTGTCTGTTAGTCAGAAGAAGGAGAAGGAGAAGAAAAAAACAACACAGAAATAAAAAATACCGAAAGGACTACTGGTTGTGTTTTCTGTGGGATCCAATGAGAGAAGTCATTTCACATTCCTCACACAGACAATGGGGCCTGGTTCGGAGGGGGGGCGCTTGTAGTCGTGAAATACTTAAGCAGGTACACTGTGCAGTTATGGAGCTACATGGAAGGTGGCCAACAGAGTACGGGCAAAAGCCAAAATCTTTGCACTGCGTGACTGGAATACTTTAAGCATGAATCCACAATTTGCTCAACGGTTTTCTTGGTCAGCTTATTCTCTTGTGCTCACGGGTCTACTGTCTAGTTTGCTGGGAGACTAAATGTGAAAATCAAAGTGAATGGCATTAGGGTAAATAAGACCACTGGTTGCCTGGGAAACAGTGTACCCAGCCCCAATCTCTCAGGCCTAGCCTTTACTTTCCTCCAATCACTAGAGAGCAATAATACATTATTGACAGAAGGCCACAACAGACAGCAGTGCAGTATTTTCAAATTGTATTTCAACAGGAGAGCCTTACAGTTAGCCTACGCACAAGGCCGGTGAGAGGAGAGGGCAAAAAAAAAAAGCACCAGGAGGAAGAGAATCTAGAGGAGGGCTTTGCAGAACCCGTCCCATTTACACAACCAGCACCGTCAGTCTGACATTCATATCCAGGCTCACCAAAAACCATTAAAAAAAATTAACAGGAATAGCAACACGATGACATAATTAGCTATTTTCCCCCCCAAATTGCAATTATCTAGTTAGTTGAGAGTGTTTACAACAGCAGTAGAAAAACCTTGTTCTGTTATAAAATAGCTAAACAGTTGCACCATAAAGCAATAATGCCGAGAGCATGCCTTCTCCACCTGCTGTGTGAAATACAGCGTCCAGCAGGTCCCCGCTCTCAGTAAAGTAAAACTACTGACAGGGATACACAATATATTACACTTAGCCGTTTTCTCAATATTTATGTTACATGGGCTGATATTTGAGCAAAAGGCTGTTTGGAATGCAATATTTCATGGCTATTAAGTTCCAAGTATCAGGGTGTAATGTTTTGTATGGCAAAACTATACCCAGCTTGGATAATGGAGTAGATATCCACATTAAGGCAGAAACGATTAATCGTCATTAATCGGTTATTGAAATAACCGTCAACTAATTTAGTAATCGAGTAATCGTTAACTGGAGTATACAGAATCTAAAAACAGGCCATTTTCTGAAAGAAAAATCCGCTCAGAGCAGTAATTAAGCCAAAACTGCACAAAATATACATATATAGTTTGCATTTAATATGAAAAACCTTCATTGTCTCTAAATATAGTCTATCTAGAACTATAGTGGCATAGTTTTAGCTTCACCTGGTTAAAGATCTGTAAAAAAAAAAAAAAAAAAAAATCATTAAGAACCTTTTGCTCTACAATTATTAATCTGTTAACTGAAAAAAAATCAGTTTAATCAATTAGCAAAACAATAAATAGTTGCAGCCCTTGTTGTATTTACTGTTTTACCATTAGTGAAACAAATACTATCCCTGTGTTGCTCTGTGATTGTGCTGTTCTTAGGAGCGTTTTTAGAGTTGTTGGATTGTTTATTTAATTAGCTTTCGGTGGCTAAAGTGCAGAGTGCCTCCATAGCTTCAGCTGAGCAGCTCTTTAGCTGAACGCTTATTACGTATACGCACACTTATACTTGTGATTCCTGTTGTTTCTGTGTAAACGTTACGCTTTGCATGTATATCCAATGTCACAAGTAAATCTCTCCATTGTGAGATCAATAAAGTTCTATCTTATCTTATATGATCTTCTTTACATCAAACACCACTTCAGAATATAAAACACCACAAAAACTCAACATGATACGTTACTTCAATAAAAACACAACTGTTGTTGCGCAATATACCCCGATTTGTCTTAGGGGTTAAAGCAGTGGAAACGCAATTATCAGTTGTAAACTTTGCTACTGTTCTACATTTCTACGTGTGTTTTAACTTTATCGATACAGCTTAAATACGTTAGTTACCAGATAGGGGAAGACCCTGCATAAGTTTTTTTTAACCAAAGAGAATTCAGTTATCATCATCATCATTATTTTAAATGCATATTATGTTCTGTGTTTTATATGTTGTTTAAAAAAGAAATGATTGGCTTTTATTGATTGCAAATCAATACCACAAAACCGTGATATTTTTGCCCAAAACCCAATATACTGAAGGTCAAAAAGAGTCGAAAGTATAGTAAGGACAAATGTGAAGGGGTGAGAAAAATGTGTAGCTATCACAACCGACATCGTTTCAATATCCCCATTGTGTTATTTTGTTGCTTGAGCAGCCTTAGCCGACATTCACCAATTACCGGTTTAGTGGTTTACGCATGAACCGACAAGGTTGAGGTCTACCAAGACTTTACAAGGTAAAGCAAATCAGCAAACTTGAAATGAAAACCTCAACTCATGCATTAGCCAGTGAACTCAAGAGTTGTTAGGGTTGCTGGCTTCCTCATGTTTCAAAAGTTACCAAGATTAGTTGCAGCTGTGAAGTCTGGATAGTTGCCAGGAAAGGAAGGGTTTTCATAAAATGCAAGATCAAAAGGGATAAACCGGTGCATATTAAGAGTGATGATGCTGCATTACAGCATGCAAAAAGAGCTAAATAAGTTCAACATCATATATAGACTTTAGTCCACATAGTCGTCAGAGAGGAAATGCGTAACAAGCAAAAAGGCACAGAAGAAGCTTGAGCAGAAAGCCTTTCTTTATCCCACTACTCAGTGCACACAGCCACAGCCCCCTGGAAGACACAGAGCGAAGTAGAAACTCACCTGTCTTTTCTTTGATCTCACAAAGAACGCTGAAGAGTGCTGGCTTCATTCTGTGACAGTTCAGGGCATGCTTCCTGTGAGACAGAAGAGGGAATACGACAAAGAAAGGAGAAATGTGGGATTAGGATAAACAGAACTCCAATTCAAGTCCTTCCAATCTATTCCATAAAAAAGCAGTTGTAGTAGTAGAGTAGCTGTATGTGCTGATTTCTTTTTGTGCCTTTGTGTCGACATCCTTGGAGCATCAATCCAAACTAGCAAGAGTAACATTGTCATTAGAACGCTTTGCACCGTAGAACAGGTAATGATGCCAAACCTCAAGGTCATCATTACCGAGAACCTGATTTCAGGGTTAATACGCGGTAATCTAATTTCTACCTGCTGGAGAATACTCAATCCATGGAACTAGATGGCGAGTTGACAGAGCCCATTTGGATAAGGAGACCATTTTAATATAACCAGAAATTAGCTTTATCACCAAACAAACTGGAAGCTTTATGCAGAGAAAAGCTCTTCTGTTGGAATAAGATCATCTTAGCCGTCCAGGGCTAAAACATTCCCATGTAACGACACAATCCTGTGATTCTTCGTGAAAATAAGAGTTTAACAATTAAATGTGTCAAGGTTTGATTTCACTCTTTAGTCTTGGGCTACGTTTACATGGCAGGGAACTGCGACCCAAATCCGATCTTTCTGCCCATATGCGACCCATATCCGTCTTTTTCACGGCAGTGTGAACAGCCCAATCCTCAACTTTTCACCCCCCCCAAAAAAACAAAAAATCCGATTTGTGCCACTTCCATATGTGGTACCAATTCGGATACGTATTGGTACCACATACCGCACGTACCGCAGTCTGAACGGTCATGTTGTATTTCATTCATCTGTCATGTCAGTCTCTTGGCTCCAACTACACATCCACGCACAGTAGTAGCAGTTAGCGCACCATAAAAGACCGTCATTAATAGCTGTGCTGCTTTCTACGTACTTTACCTCATCTTACGATGATGTGGTCTTAATATTGTTGGCTACCATTGCTTAACAGCTTTCTAATAATAACAACAACAAGGACAGATACCAGCCGATAACGTTTTATTTTTATGTTTTATTTTTTTTAAATGAGACTTTGTTGAACACTTCTAGAAACAATTTTTATCCGCACATGCAGGTCACTTTGCGGTCTTGAACCGTTCAGACAGAAGTCTGATGACGGCCGCATTTAATAGCTGAATGAATGGCCACCTCAAAAAAATAAAAAATAAAAATTGGATTATTTCAGCAAAAAATAAATAAATAAATAAATAAATTGGACCTGCAGTGTGAACGTAGCCTTGGCTGTTTAGTACAAGTAGTGTGCGGAGCACCCGGTATTTGTTTGTCACGAGGTGAGAACGTTCATTATGGTTTCTGAAAACACTATAATAGGCACCAATGAACTCAAGATTCCCGCCATGCTACATTTCTAATTTAGACCCTGAGCCAGTGACAATTTTGGCCAAAACGGAAACGTTTTGTTGCGTTTCTACTGCCCATTAACACTTAGTGGTGCCGCCTTCTTAAGCAGGGAGATTTTATGCATATGCGTACGTTGAGTTTCATAAAACACAACACCTACTAGTGGTAGGGAAATTACACCGTTTTTAAGGTCCTAGTGAGTTGTGCTCAGAAACTGCAATTAAAACGTCACACAGATGTGTTAACAGAAACAGAACAACAATCCTGTTTTTGATGGATCCTTGTCATGTGCACAGGATGTAACTTATCCCAGAGCACCCCAAAATTATATGCTTGAATTTCTCAGCTAAAAACAGCAAAACATTAACATATACACATAAGACATAATATAAATCGGGCAATATACAACATGGATTATGTCAAGGGCTCCGTCATATACACTATATTCAAATTAACGTGCATACAGCCTTCCTTTCTTGCTTCAAATAGAACAAATGTGAAAAACAATAGCAAGCCTTAAACTGACGCAAATATACAATTTCACATTTCATGTTAAGACGACACACTAATCCAAAGTCCATTCATAAATGCAACGTCATCCATATCAAAAAGTCAGAAACAAAAGGTTCCGACTTTGACTGAAATTGCATTTAAGAAAAAAAATAAAACTGCCTGAGCCAGGTAGTTCACTCATTCTAGTGAGACTGCAGTGAATTAAAAGCCCATACTTAACACTAGGCAGCTCTGAAGTTATCAATTGAACACAGCCAGGGTTTAGACATCAAATTGCTACAACTAAAGCTAACTGCGTTGTGTAAAAAGGACAAAAGACAAAGCTGCTGAAGTTATTAATGCTGTAAGAGAGGCTGTCAGAACTACATGAAGGTTAACAGCTACAAAGATTTGCATCAAGTGGTATGGATGCATACTCACACCAGCACGATTTTACAAGACCTGAAACAGTCTGATTCTATGGTGATGTCTATTTTTATGGCCATTTTAACAAATAACTCATATGAATTCAGAAATCTTCAGGCCAGCAAGGAGAAATCACCTCAGTGAAATGTTTTTTTGGGGGCGCGACATAGAATAATATTTGTTTGCTACTCCACCAACACTCAACACTTAAATGTCCCTGTTGTTTTTAAGTGTGCATGCTAAAAGTAGGTGAAAAGTCGAGATAATCAGTCTATATAAAAATATAATGTAATGTATACTAAACTGTAACTCATGTTACTCGATTGTTTAATGCCAAACGCTTAAACCTGTTTTTTCCTATTAGGCAGGACTGCATTACAGCTCGAGAAAAGAATGATGCAGGGGGAAAAAAAAGAAAAACTTTTACCAAGACACCTTAATATTGTATGTAAAATATCTTTAAATGTTACATTTTGTTTTAAGTTCTGTTCAGGACAACTACCATTTCTAGTCAATGGCAACAAGAGCTACAGTACGGTAATTATCGATTTGCAATACTCATCGTAATATCTCAATTGCAAAGGAATGCAATATTTGCCATGATATTATAAAATATTAGAAAAATCCTGCAACGGTGATAAGATTGGTAAATATTGTGAAATTTGCCATGATGATATCAGTTGTGATATATGCCTGTTTTCTTCTTTCCTCTGTGTTTCCATCACTTTGTGGCCTTTAGCATTTTGAACATTGACATTTGAGTCCAGTAAGAGCATCTGCTGCAGTGAGACACTGTCCAACTAGCTTAATATTACATTAGCATAAAAAATACCCATTTGTAACACGATGACCAACAATTACTACAATCCAAACATTCCTCTGCAATGTGGCTATAGCACATGCTTATGTTGCAATGGCGATACATCTTATCGATATATTGTGCAGCCTCAATTTCATGTGACACGCATTCATATTCTGTATAACAATAATACAGTTGGCCATTTGAAAGAAATCTAACTGCCCTTGATGGCAACACCTAACGTACTCTTTAATTGGCTGGAATGCTGAAGTTCATGTCAAGTAGTGAAAACATTAAGAGAAAGAAAGAAAAGCGTCAGGATATGTTGGTTAGTCATAATCAATATCGCCATTTTTAGCAGTATTATTGCAATTATTTATCTCCCTGATATTGTAAAGCCCTAATTACAACCATTAGCACCACAGCCTCCAGCCTTATTCTCTGGTGACAGGGACTGTCCCGATTTCAAATTCAATGCTGTCTATTATTAGATACTTTTTTTTTTATTGTGAGAAAAATGCTAAACTAGTAAACTGCATCATGATATGTTTAGTCAGTTGTAACCCCAAAACTAAAATACTGGGAACATCTGTATAAAAGAAGCCAAATTCCAACAAACTAGTACAACTGTTAAGTTTTTGCCGTTAGCTAAACGGTATAACAGATCACTTCGTAAAACACCCTGTTTATTACCCATGACACAGAGAAGAATATTGTTTTTAACCGTCAATAAATAAATGATTACATTATTATTATTATTATTATTATTTTCCCTGTGACGTTGAATTGAGACCTTGGTATTTCTTCTTGTCATTAATACAGTTAAAATGGCATAAGCACTATCAACAGTTCAAGCTAAACTATTTTCCCTATAATCTGGAGCCACTTTTTTACTTTGTTACAACTTGACTAATGTGGCAATTTAGTGAACAGCATAAAGGTGCTATCTCCATCATCAAATTATTTGTTTCTTCCATCCATTAAAGTTATTTTTACAACTCTACCGATTACACTAAAGTGCCTACATTATTTACTTGAATACTCTTTATGAAGAATTTTCTGGTACTGATTTGTTTGTTATGACTTTTATGAAGCAGAACACAGATCTGCTGAGACCATCTACAAACCTAACTCAGCAGGAGCTCTATAGCTCTTCTCTATAGCTCTGTTTCCATCCAAGGTACATGCGAATTCTGAGCGAACTTTTGAAATATCACAAAAAAGAAAATGCGCTTCAGACATGTTTCCATCTACTGGTTTATAGCGAATTAACCAGGCGATGCACAGCTTAATGTCGTCATAAGCTGACGAAAATAAACAGGAAGCAGGAGTTGCTAACTAGCATGGACCACGGATCAGTAATGGAGCGTGGCTTTAATCAATGTGCTGATTTTTATTTTTTTATGGATGAGAATGCTTGCGTCACTTTGTCAGTCCAAATGTACCGGTTGTTGCTTCCAGACCCGTTTTCAAGCGTTATTGGAATATCTGAGAAGACGGCGGCATCAGAGACAGCTGATTAGTCATGTGAGGTACCCGTTCACTATGTCAGAACTAATTCGACAAATGTGTTTAGATCTGCTCTTCAGCGCATTTACATTTTTCAAAAAAGTCAAAAACCACCTCAAACGAGCGTAAAAACTTTTTTTTTTTGCAAAATTCAGTGAGTTAATTAAAATTTTGCTGTTTACATCAACCTTTTCTAATGTGAGATTTCAAAATGCACCCTGAAAAAGGTTGATGGAAACACAGCTACTGTGAGCCTGAGAGGTCCGAACCAATCAAATTAATTACGAGTTTACAGAATCTACCATATGAATTAGTAGTTTCCTAGATAGATATAAACTTTCATGTGTTTTACCTCAACACTCATCCAAGTTAAAGATAGATTGTTATTCTGCCCATATCAGGAAGAGGCCATGGCATTAGACATAAATCTAACCTCACCAATATCTAATGCCAGAGCAAGTTTAAAACAACCAGAAACTCTGGACAATGACCCAGGTTTATCTCACCACTATGCTCAGTGAGGGGATGGGGGTGGGGTCTACAGCAGCGACTTCTAAATCGTAGCAGATGTTGTCATACTTATTTAACTTTAATTCATGTTGAATTTGGAAAGGAAATTTCTCCATGGCTTTGCAAGTACCATGATGTACTTTTGATTATGGAAAGGACGTCTTTGAAAGCAACTGAATTAAATTAATGTGTGCACATGTATGTGAAAAACAATTCTAGCCCATAGTAATTATAAATGTCATTAAGCATTAAAATATCAGATTTATACATTCTTCGTTTGGATTGGTTTGGTTTAGTGCGGTGTGGAGATCTGAGGAGGGGGATGGGTCAAGTGAGTGGCCTTAAAGTGGAGTGATAGAAAGGTGCTTGAGCAGTGAGCTCTGGAGCCAAATCCTTTAGGTTTTGGTTCCTGTGAATGAAAACCTGGCTAAAGTCTGTTTTGGTAACGTTCAGTCTTAATGCTTTTAAATTATAAACATGCTGTATTCTATATTTCTTATGCAACAACAATGATATCAGGGGAGAAAAAACAACAACATCATATATATACTTTAGGTGAAGACCATGAAATTCAACATTAAGCCTGTTATATACACGTAATGGGAAATTTTAACATGCAAAAAATAAAAAAATAAAAAAAAAAACACTCCAAAAACCGTTCTGAAATAAAACTATTTCTTATGGAAATGGCATGAAGCACAGAGATGCCAAACCATAGCGATGAGTGATGAATGTAGTCTGGCTATCCCTGGCCTAACCACAACACCAAATTTCTTTTGCGAATGTCCAATGCAGTATTAAAAGGAGGCGAGAGGCAAATAGTGCACCTACAAGACCCAGTCCAAAGGAACGCCTCTCTGTAAGAGTTTTGAGGAGGGAAAAAAAATAAATTATGGGTCTAGAGCTAAATGTCAACTTCCTCCACAAAATCTGTCACTGCTCAATTTGAGATGGGGAGGGTGTGGGGGTGGGTGGGGGGGAGAGGTGGGCTGTCTTCACCATGGAGGGTATGAGCAGGAGGGGGGGAGAAGAAGGTGTGCATGCGGTCCAGTACTGACCTGTGCTGGAAGTTGAGTGGCAGTCCACCCCCTGCCATGCCCCCCCCTGCTCTCCCTCCCTCTGTGGGGTCGTCTGATCCACCCCAATGCGCTGGCGATTCCTCTGGCCAGGATCTGAGCATATGGTGACACGGTGAGAGGATGAGGGTGGATGGTGTGCAGGAAGGGTACTCTGCAGCACCTGCAACTTCTTGTTCTACCCTGACCACTCCCTATCCCAACAGACTGCCACGTTGCACGACGGGGATGTCAAGCAACCGTAACGGCGACTTTACACATCAAAACGCAGACCGTCATGACCTAGGAGGTAATTGACATGTTGGCATGCAGTGACAAAGATACTTTAAATTGTAAGTCATACCGTTTAGTATTTATCAGGACTTCTATCTGCAACAACATCCACTGCCTTGTGTTGAAGCTGCTCATGTTTGCAGGTTTTAGCAAAAAGTCGAGCAAACGCAGAGTGTCACATGGGTACTTCAGTAATTTAATTGTCAAGTACGGTGGTAAAGTATAAAGTATTGGTGGAGTGGTTTATATCAAACAAATCCTACAGTTTTTAATGACAACACGACACATTCTGTGTTTTTCTTGACTTAAATATGTGTAATTTACCTGAATAAGTTCCCAACAGTTCACCCATTGTCAGCACAAACGCGAAACAACAGATGAAACGTCGGGCGGGAGATACCTCAAAGCAAAATTAATTGCGCCGAAGAGGTGTGATGGAGTCTCCAACGTAGTAGACAAGAACATGTAATATCTCAACATTCATAGGCTGCCAGTATAGCGTCAGTCCTCCCCCTCACCACCATCTCATTAATAGAAACTCGATTTGCGGACAGCTGCACTCGCGTACACATTATAGGAGAATTGATTGCACCCAGCACACAATGAAAAGGATGAACACCAGCCGAGGGAGGGAGTGAAAGGAGTGAATTAATTAAGAGAACCAGGTGGTCAAATGTTGGGTGGAAAATCACTAGCTAATGACACATCAGACTGTGGCCGTGGTCTTGCAGTGGACGCTCGTCTATTGTTGAAATACTGACGCTCCATTTGAAACTGACCTTATGCTCTGTGAGCCACATGGCAAATGAGTGAGTCAGTCACTCAGTGGATGCATGCTGTCAATAAGGACAGGTAAAGAAAAAATTATATATATATATATATATATATATATATATATATATATATATATATATATATATATATATATATATATATATATATATATATATATATACGCACACAAACATTATTTGAAGAGTCATAAATAGCTGACACATCACAGACAACACCTGGCGTGCATGACTGAGTGATCCCTCATCTTAAACTTTTGTCTTTTCACTTCACAGTTTGATTCCAGTGGTTATGAGGAACTATTTTGGACCTTAAAAAGAAAGTAAATCTTTAACTAAACAAGTGGTGAGCGTTATTTGAACAATGTGACCAGTTAGGCTCCTAATATAATTTTATTTTATTTATTTTTTTATATACACATTAGTATGTACTGTCTCTTGACAGTTTGGGTTTGTTTTAAAGGGGTAAGCCTAGCCTAGCAAGAGCAAAAGTTTTTAAAAACTTTAAATACATTTTCTTTCTTCATTCAGAGGCTAATAAACGCGACATAAAAGTACCAGATTTGAGTTTTGAGCGCATTTTTCCCCCTCTTTTCTCGCACTCTGCAAACCTACTACGATCATTTATATCTCCTTTTCCCCCCTCCTCTCAATCTAATACTTGGCTGCTAAACCAATTAGCAAAGCCAATCCGTTACTATTACAAACGCGATTATGTGTACTAATTAAAGTATTCAAGGTGGTGTAATTTGTAGCAACATATTTTTTCCCCCCTCTTACAAATACCCACACTCCGGATATTTTCTGCATTTACAGGCACAAAATGTACATTCACTTGGATAGTTGAGTGCAAATTAACATCTCAATCTAATCGCACAATAACACGATAACTTCGCTTTAAATCACACGCACACAAAAAAAAAAAACCCACACAAGACTTTAGCTTAGCTATCATGTGTGGAAAATGGCTCTCCTCACAAGTCTTACCTGGCCTGTGCCTCGTCCAGGCTTTCGTCGGTGATGGCCATTATTTGCTGTAGAATATCCCCGATGTCTTGTTGCGGCTGGCCGAGGGACTGTTGTTTCCGGACCGAGTCCGGATCACCGACATCGGGCTGCGGTAGTCCACCGAGTCCGGTGAGACCCGTCAGCATCCTGGTCTGGTCATCCATACTTTCAAAGAAAACTCGCCGTTTTCCCTCAGTCGACGAACACAATCAAATAGCTAGCCTATTAGCTAGCCAGCAAAGTGTTTTCCACGACAAATCATGCAACACTTATTCCCTCGCCCGACAACGGCAAAAAAAAAAAAAAAAAAAAAAAAAGGCGAGCAGTTTGGAGTTGTTGTTGTCGTAAATCTAAGAGCACGGCCGAGCTTTACATTCGCCTGTACCTTTTGTTTCTTTTACTAGTTAACGAGCGCGGCCAGGCTAATGGAGGCTAACCCGCCGTGTAAAAAAGAAGCAGCTAGGTTAGCAGCAGTAGCCCAGCGGAGAAGCAGCAGGGACACACATGCACAGCCAGTGTGAGCGCCTCGCACATTTTCGGGGGAAAAAAAAAAGATGTCCAACGCAAAAATGTAGTCACATACGTACGCGTCTTCTCGGAAGAAAAATAAAATAGCGCAGAAATTTAGAAGTTATATTAGGTGTGATGGACGCAAACGGCTTCAAGCCTTGTTGCGCCCATATATACGGGGAGGAAAAAAAACGTGTTACCAAAACAGACTAGGGTTTGCCATTGTTGTTGATGGGTATGTGGGATGTTCTTCAGCGGAGTGCTGCGCGTCGCTTTGACCATTTAACTCACAGCGGCGCAGAGCGCGATCTTGTGGGTGGGTAGATTAAAAAAACTTCTATAAATCGAGAGCATCTAATACAGAAGAGAAAACCCATCTATAGGTAACTGCAACTGCATATACAAATATATTTAATGTAAGCTTTAAGAACCAAAGCTGTTGACATTAATGTATGCAAAATAGAAATATTGTGTTGTTAATGAGTTTCAACTGGAATATTTTGTAAATCTCGTTTAAGAATGTGGAAAATAACACTTGGTTGTTACAGCTCAAGTCCAGACTAAACCCCAATCTATCAGCAATATATATATATATATATATATATATATATATATATATATATATATATATATATATATATATATATATATCTTTTTTCTACAGATCTCCCATCTAGCCCGGATAATCATAAAAGTGTATAAATAGCAGAAAAAGCTAATATGGCTGTATAGATTTATTTGCAACTAGTGCAAACAGTGTGTATATAAGTTGTGCACAGCCACCGACATTCATATGTGTGTGCAAACTGTGCCAAATTTCCAGAAGTGTGGAGTCCCAAAGCAGAGCATTTCGGGATAGTATCCTGTGCCCCTGATGAATGAAACATCCCATCAGTTCTCAGCATGAAAACGTTGACAGCAGATTGAAAACAAGTGTCCTTGCTTTTTGCAAACTGGGCAATTCTGATGTTGTTTATCACTCAGATCTCAGAGACAGCTTTCTGAGACAAATGGCAGACTGAATGGATGTGGAGGAGAGCAGCAGCCAGCCCTGCTAGGCTGAGAGGAGATGATGGGTGTGCATTAGGGAGTATGACCAAACTGCCAATGGTTTATGCTGACTCTCCTGCTATCCATCTACTACAATCTGTAACTAATCAATCTAAAGTTGGAGACAACAAATATAGCAAATCCAGTACAGTTGTTGCTCTGATTGTGCTTTTGAGAAGTCAAACTCCTTGTTATTTTTTTTAACATAATCTGTATCAGATTTTAGTGAATATGTTCCAAACAAGTTAAAGGAGAAGCGTCACATCTAAACCACCTCATAACATTTTCCCCATTGCTTGCATTTTACAGGTGAACCACTAAAAACCCACCTTTATGACATAATTTTCACCGAGCAGCAACTTAAAAAGTATTTCCTGTCACTGTCAAGACTATGTCCCTTATGAAAGCAAAAACAACTGTCAGTGATGTTTTCAACTTTTTGTGTTTCATGGTTGGTGACTCACTTAAGTACAATTTGTGTGAAACCTTAATTCATTTGGATGCTAAAGCTGCCCTCCTCTCACCCCACAAGCATCAAGCCTCATTTTCATCTAAATAAGAATCGATCTATCCCGCTGTGTGCACCATCTTCCCTTACCAGCAACTCTCATGGTCACAGCCCTACATTTTCCCTGTGCTTCTCCGTATGCTGTGCAGTCGCTCCCCTGAATAAAGCCACAAGGAAAATCCACCACAAGCCACTGGGGGATTGTTAACTCCAGTGCAAAGTTGTATTGCGTGGAAATAATCTGGTTTCTTATTGCTCCAATTTAAGCATATTTGTTAATTAATCAATAGGTCCAAAAGATTTGGTAGAAGGCAAATGAAGCCTTGACTGACTGGTACAATGTCAAAGCTTCGTTCTGCATCAGTGACCAAGCCAAGCAAGAGATGGGGGTGAGTCACTGTGGGGGGGGAGGGGCCTCCTTCTCTATGGTCAGGGGACACTGATGAAGTGCAATGGATGCAGCACCAAACAGGAGTAAGTGTGACAGAGGGTGAGCCTCTGGGGGTTGTGTATAAACTAAAGAATGTGGGCAAAGAAAAAGAAAAGAAGTAAAAATAACATTAATAAGTTTGTTGGTCTTTTAACTCTTGTTTTTTTATATATATTAACATTTTCAACAGTATATTGTGAAAAGCATTCCCAAATGAAACAGGGTTATTTTATCCTAACCAGACGTACACTTTCAGGGGATTTAACTTTGAGCTTTTATTTATTTATTTCTATTTTTTGCATTTTTGATACTTATGTTAATAATGATTAGGGTCAAATACCTAAAATGTACTACATGGTCTAAACCCTTAAGTCCTCATAGTCCACATATGTTACCGAGGGTGATACCCTTTGGCTCAGTCTGGTAATCCATTATAAATTAAGGTGACTGCCTTTATTAGTTTATTTCATTAACAACAAACAGGGAGCTTAATTTACAGGAAGGTGGCAACGTTTTAGCAACATTTGTTAGTCATTAGCTACTGGTCTAAACAGTTTCAGGATTTACAGATAAAAACGCATTTAATTAAGCCCAAAAGAATAATCTGCTCAGACAATTCACCACCTTTAATATGAATTGGTGAAAAGATAGCCACTGCCACCTGCTGGTTAAAAGCATGTATAATTTCCCACTTTATGAAAAATAGTTAGATTTTAAACCATAAAATTAACAGCTTTCTTTCTTTACAAAACAGGACAAGAAAAACAAACAAAAATGACAAAATGTAAAAGCACTTTTTTTTCCTTTTCTTTTTACAAATGTTAGACCAAGTCGTACAGAGGCATTATCTTTTGAGGACAGATTGGTTATGTAGTTGCCTTTTTTATAAGTGCCGACATCAGATTCGGAAGGTTTGACGACAGGTCTTGGAATCCCGCCTCCTCAGCTGGAAGCGAAATAAATACAAAAAAAAAAAAATCAGTCAATGTTTTTCCACTAGATCAACACAGTATGAGTCAAAATATTACAAAAACAATAATGGGCGAGCAAACTCATTACCTAATTGGCTGCTTGTCGTTTTTACTAAAAGTTGTGATTGGTCCTTGATGGCAAGTAGCTGCTGTATTATTTTACACTGGGTGTCCATCTATAGATGAGAAGAAAAAATAAATAAATAAATAACATGATAGTGACATTTTATCAGATCTGGTGCTTTGAAAGATTTATAGCTTAAGAGTTTTCTATCTGATAAACAACTAACACATTAAATACAAGTGCGTATACAGGGTTAGCACTGTTTCACTGGAGCAAAAAGGTCCTGGGTTCGGATCCCATCAGGGGTCGTTTTGCTTGGAGTTTTTATGTCCTTCCCCTGAATGCATGATTTCTCTCCAGGTCCTCTGGCTTCCTCCCACACTCCAACATGTCTAAATTTCTAAATTACCCTTAGGTATGGCTGGGGCAATGTGACATAAAAATAAAATCTCTGATTTTATTATACCAAATCCGATTAATCAAGTTTGTTTTCCTCCTTTTTGTCTCACAAAAAATAAATAAAATACATTATTTTAAAAACTTGCTTTTATGTCAAGCATTTTGTTTGGGATTTGACCTGAATTCAAAGTGCAACTAGACCCTTGCTTGTAAAACAAGATGGCGGCCCGGCCATTGTAAACAATGAAAATATAACAAAATGTTTGCTGCTAGTGGGATTACACAATGTTAATACACAACAGGCTTCACTTGTGTAACTTCAAACTAACTAAAAACAAAATAAGTAAATGAGTAAGTTAAAGTGCCTCGTATTATGGTAAAAAAAAAAGTTTCGTCTTGACAATATATTTTCCAAAACATAATATATATATTCAGCATTGCATGCTGTTCTCTTTACAGAAGCCCAGTGACTGCATTGGCAAAATAAAATCAAGATTTTCCAAAACTTAAATCTTAAAAAAAAAATTGTAACATTGAATTAATCGATTAAATGGATTTATCGCCCAGCCCTACCCTAAGGTGTGACCCTGGGTTTACAATGAATGTGTGCGTTCTGCCAGGCACCCTATTCCACCAGGAGTGTTTCAGAGCAGAGCTCCTCTGCGCGATTGGACTCGGATCAAGCGAGGATTGCGTCATCGTTCGATAGTAGTGTTCTTATAGGCTGTAAGTATTGTATAAAATTATGTGATTTTCCACCTCCTAGATAAATGTCTCGTTTTCTATGGTGTCAAGTATCAAGTGAGATCCTCTGGTGGCTTGGTGCTGAAGCTGCAGGTAATGACGTATTGATGTTTCAGAGCAAAATGCGATCTAAAGTCTACAAATGTAGTATTTTACTTGTAAACTTGACTGGATCCACTTTACTTTTCTTCAACAGGGTTTATACAGGAATTGCAGAGTTGAATTTACTACCTTTTATTCCTACCAACACAAGATCGAGAAGCAGCCTATTTTGGAGGGAGTGGTGGATTCACAGCCATGTACGATGATGTCCCATCTCTCACCCACGACTAAACTTTATCCTTATTACTTGAATTTTAAGAAAATTGTTAAAACTTTTATCTGTACAAGTTCAGCATTCATCAGCTGATACCATTTAATACTACTGTCAGACTGAGAAAAAGCGAGAGAGAGCATGCTGTGGAGAGCGAGATGGCAGAGGAGAACCAGACAGCGAGAGAGAAATAGAAGAGAGAAAATATGGACAGAGAAACGCACTCCCTCTCACACAGACAGGCACACACAAGCCGTGTTTTTATCACTCTTTTTAATGCGTATTTTTGAAACATCACATTAAAAAAAGGTTGATGGAAAGACAAAATTCTAATTAACTCACTAAATTTCTTTAAAAAAAAGTGTTCACGCTTGATCGAGGGGATTTATACTTTTTGGAAAAACAATAAACGTACTAAAGAGGAGATGGAAACATTTGTCGAATTCGCTCTGATGTAGCGAACATTTACCTAACATGACCGATCAGCTGTTTCTACCGTCGGCATCTTCCTGAATGTTCCCATAATGCTTTGAAACAGGGCTGGAAACAACAACGGGTGCGTTTGGACCAACAAAGAGACGCAAGCTTTTCTTAGTCTCATCCGTCAAAAAGAATAGCAACACATTCATTAAAGCCTCGCTCAATTAAATTATCAATGGTCCGTGCTAGTTAGCAACCTCTACTTCCTGTTTGTTACAGCATAATGTCAACATATGAAGAAACGCTTCGTGCCACCTGGTTAATTTGCAACAAACCAGTAGATGGAAACACACCTGATTTGCATTTTCTTTTTCTGGGACTTTTTAAAAATATGCTGAAACTTCGAATGAGAATTGGATGGAAATACGGCTGCAGACACAGAGTGTAAAAGACAGATACAATCAGAAAGTAAAAAAGATAGGAGACAAGCAAGAAACAAATAAACAGCAGTGTTTCCCCTAGGAATTTTGTCTAGGTGGGGCAAAGATTTTCCTTCCACTTAACTTTCCATTACTATCTCAGAATACAGCTTTAAATGAGCAGACAGCTTCTGTCTCTCTCCATTTTTACCTTATTTATCCATCTTTCGGTCTATTTTTGTGTTTCTGTCTCTATCGTGTAACTTTATACATGGTTATATCCTGAAGGCGTCTTTTCCTTCCTACTTCTTGATTGAATGAAACTCTTTAAATCTTGATCTGCTCGAGTTTAGAATAACATTTGAGTGTAACTTTATTGAGGGTTTATTTAATTAGATTTGGATTTCTTTCTGATCCATTCATGTGATCTACAAAAAATGGTTATTTTTGTTTCCAGCAGACAAACATTTGGTGATGTGCGACAATTGGAGCCAACTGTAATTTTGTAGGACACCTGAAAATGACCATAGAGCCATGCATTTGTTGAGAACGTGCTGTACTGAGCGTTAATGTTTATGAATCGAGTTTAAGCAGAAGCGATTATCCTCATATTTTATATTAATCGGGTCTAACTACGTTGGCTCAGGTCCTGTCATGTTTATGTAGTAATAAATAATAGTTTATTAATAAAATCTCAAATTTTTTCACTTTAACATGTTTTTTTTTTCACGGTATATAAAACGTGTTTGGATCTACAAATGTACCTTTTGAAATAATTTATGAATTTTAATACATTGCCTGAATCCACAGCACATTAACTATTTTTTACCAAAACAACTGTCATCGGAGGCACAGAGTGAACGAGGTGAATACGGGATTGAAACTGCGTGTGAATACAATTCAGGTAATTGTTTTAATGCAACAGTTTCAGAGAAGGAAAAACAAAACAACAACAAAAAAAAAATTGATATTAAAACATTTCATCCTGCTTTTAAAAATCAGGGCGGGATACGGTTGCAATGAGGGAACAAAGGCTCTCCTCTCTGCACTCTTTGCTCTGACTACAGGCGGGTTTCAAGACGAGGCAGCATCAGCTGTCTGTCTGTCTCTGAGACAGAGCTTGGAGAAGTAGGAAGGTGCTCACAGCAGCGCTTGTTGTTCTCCCAAGACAATAACTGAAGAACGATTGTTACTTTCATTGGAAGTCACCGATAACACAGAGGAAAGTCGCTAGATTTCACTTAAAAAAAAAAAAAAAAAGGTTGCTGGGTCTGAAAAGTCGCTAAATATAGTGAAAAATTCACTAAATTGGCAGCAGTGACCAGGTGCTTCCTCAGATTGAAAGTATTCCCACCGCTGTTCTTGCACTTTGCTTCTCAAATATTGCAGAGAGAGTAATCTGTGTCACATTTTGGAAAGTGGAGCCATACTTTCAACCCCTTTTCTATCAGCCACGCTTGCTTTGTTGGACATCTTCCACTCCCTCAGTGTCAGAGTAATGCGTTTAAGCACTAAAACATGGTACTGTTTGATTTTTTTTTACGTGAATCGGTACCCGGTAGTACAGACGGGATTTGGTCGGTGCCTATAAAAGTACCAAATTTGATACTCTTCCTTACACCATGGATGTGCAGCTGACAAATCTTTAGCAACTGAGTGATGCTATCAAATCAATGTGGAGCAAAGTTGAATGCGTTTTGTAGAATTAAAGCAGTCCTGAAGGCAAAAGGGGATCCAAACCACTTGTAGCAAGGTAAATTAGCTGGTGATTGTATGGGTCGCAGTTTTGCACAGGGAAGCAATATTTCAAATACACTATTGCAAGCCTACTATTACTATGACCTTCAGTTTAAGACTTAGGGTATGAAAGCAAGAGGCTACAACTTCTAAAAATATATGTAGTGACAAAATAAAAATAAAATAAAAAAATCCAACATACAGTCATGGCCATAGTATGCATCAAGGGTCGTTGCCTACATAGGACATCATGGTAGTTGGGTTTACTCTGTATGACAAGGTACTGCGAGGAGTGGACAATGGTCGTGGAGTTTAGAGATATGCCCGTCTCCTTTCCCATCTCCACCATCCTAAAGTGAACATCAACACATGATTAGCACAGATTTGAGACAAAATTGAGTCACTCACTTGTAATAGAAGTTCTTAAAGAAAAGAAAATGTAAAATTACTTTTCCAGTTCCTCTGCTTTACTCTTGTGTTTGTTTAGGAGTGCCTCCCAAGACTCACATTCAGTCTTGAGCCTAAGACAAAACCAAAAAACATTACCAAATCACATATAGGGCCCCATATGATATTTGTAATTATTCTGCAAATAAGTATAAATAGTATATAGATACTAGAAGAGAATAACTTGCCTGTTGATTGCTTTCTGGACATTTTCCTTAGCTTTTTGCACAGCTGGTTGACTCCAACTTCCAAGGCAATAAGGGAGATGCAAATGCAAAAAAGACAGAATCATCACGAATAACACTGAAAGTAAAGTACAAAAAAAAAGATTTAAAAAAAAAAAAAGCTCTGCATACCTTGCTTGAGTTGAAGAGAGTTCATGTGGTTCACGGATTACGTTTTTGGTCAAGCATCTCCACTCCATCTTGATGTTTTCAGCTACACAAACAAAACAAAACAAAACACAAAACCTAACATGAAAGAATTATTTAAATGGAAGCCAATTAAAATACAGAACATTATACAAAAAACTGCTAACCTTGTTTTTTAAAGGACTCGAGGGAAGCTTTTGGCACAGACTCAAGTGAATTTTGAGTCCTTTCAAGTGCCATCTAAAATAAAAATAAAAACATTTAAAAACACAAATTATTATACATTTGTGACCATTTAAATGTATTTAATATGTATTCTTTATTTACAAATTTTTGGTATTTTTATGGATCTACTTGTGTCTTTTATAAAGTTATAATAATCATATTCATTCTGTTCAGTTTATCTACACTAGGTTTGTCATGTTTTAGATTTTGATTTTAAGATGTCATAGTTACTTGTTTTGACCCTAATTTTGTTAACTCCTTTTGTGGCTGGTATTGCTAGCCCCTTTTCCTATTTCTGAGAGAAAATTTGGGAAAAAATATTGACAAAAAAAATTGTTCTCTATCATTCATAACATCTCCAAATCCTCACAAAATCGTTTAGGAGTTGATACCGACAAAGAGATAAACACGATCCATTGGATTTTAATTGGTTTCGGGGGGAAATTAATTAAAACAGTTTAAATAATCCACAATGCACTTGGTTTCTGCAGCTTCACTGAACACAGCCTACCTCCATGGAAGCCTCGAACAGCTTTTCAAGTCTCTCTTCTTGGGATAGTGATGGATTTATGCTGTTGCACAAAGCTAGAGCAAATTCATTGAAATTGTTATCAGTCCTGCACAAAACTAAACACCAGTGTTTTAACTGTGAGGATAAAAATAGGTGTGGTGGGAAGGGTCTCTCACCCTCATATGGGTTGGGAAGAGCGGGGAGGGAGCGTCGGGTTATGGTGGCTCTCCTCCAGGATTTATTCTGTTTAGAGGGGTCTCTGATTTCTGTCTCCGTGTGTAGTTTGATCGGCTCTGACTGTTCCTCTCCGGAATCTGTCGTCTGTGATGGGGAGTCTGTCCGGGAACACTTGAGAAGGGGAGCGGAGTCGGAAATCGGGGAGGAGCATCTTTTCTTAGCCGTGGAGGGGTCCTTGGCGTGAAAAACAAAGCCAGTAACTCTTCATTCGGGGTTTTAACAAATAATAATAACAGCTGCTATAGACCACAATAAACGCGTTTATTTCTCACCTTAACCGAAGTCTCGTTTCCATCGGAAGGTCCGCAGCTAAAGAACAGGAAAACAGATCGCTTATGTATTTTATGCAGAGCGAAACAAAACTCTCACTAAAACATGACAACAATATTGTTCGTTTAAAATTACCTACAGTATTACATTAGTGCAGTTGTTTAACGCAAATAAGTTTTATCAGGAGTTTAAAACCAAACAAAATACAGACCCGTCTTCATGTTCTGTCTTCTTTTCCGCCATTTTAATTTCAAATACTGGCTCTCACGGCGCGCGCGCCCAACAGACCAAACGCATCCTTTAACGTTACGGAGAATCATGGGAAATGTAGTTACGTAAGAAAGATTGAAGGCTAAAAAGTATTTTATTTCTCTCTCTCTCTTAAATTGATTTCAACATTTAAACAAAAATATATAGGTGCATATGCAAGTAATGTAAAAAAAAAAAAAAAAAAAAAAAAGTTGTCTGGGTGTAATTTAATAATAGTTGTGAAACGTGTTAACTTAATTATGATCTTCTCTTTGAATATAGTTATTCAAATGCTTGCCAAAAATTCTTCTAAACAATGTTCAAGTTGTTTCTTCAATTTTCTTGCATGAAAAAAATTCCCATGCTTTCCAAATACACAAAAAAGTTTTCCCAAAGCAGTGACAACAGAACCAGAATAAGTAAGTGAAATTGTTAAAATGCTGACTTTGTGTTGTTACAAAATAAAATCATGATAAATCTTTTCAAAACATTTTCCACACATGATTTGAGATTTATTTTACACACATAAAATGTACACACAACAGATGAAAGTAATATTGTTGAAGCACCTATATAGGTTGAGCTGGTATTTGTCACCATGCCACATCTGGACTCTGCAACATCTCCGCACTTTATCTTGGAAAGGTTCTCCAAATCTTTTCCATAGTCCTTATGTGAGCCCGCAAACTATTTGTCAAAATTTGTTGTGGACTCTGGCTTATTTTATTTTGTGAAGGTGTTACTTTATTCATCTTCTTATATGCCTGAAATCACTGACGCTGAAAAATACGATCCATCTTTATCTTTACAACAGACACTGAAAAGTTTTGAATAAGATCTGACTGATATTAGGAACTGCTCTTAATTTAGTCCACCTTATCAAAAGCCCCACTTCCAATTTGATGAAATGGAACTCCATGAGCATAGTCTTGCCCACGCCATGTTTCACTGTGGCGTGAACTTTTTCCCAAATCGTCAAGTTAGTTTCATCATAAAACACTCAACTGCAGGGTTTTAGAAGATTTTAGCCAAATTTTGCATGCCAAATAATCTTACGACATAGATACCCTCAAGTTCCTTTTTGCTTTACACTCCTGTTTTTCATCAGTTTCATTATATTTAACTATGTTGGCAGAACCCTTAGTTATTCTTCCCTCCGTGAAGTCTTCTTGGAACTTCTTTCTGCGTTTGTTTCAAGTAAGGAAAATTTACACCCTTTTTAAACTTCTTTGCCAATATGTAAAATTGTGAAGATTAAACCAAGATGGTATTCTGTTTTGCTCTCTGAATTTGGATGGTGCCAATACTTTTCAAGTTTACCCAATGATTAGGTATCTTTAAAATACAGTAATATTCAATAGATTAGAATTTGCATTTTTAAGAGGTGTGTTTGTCAGATTAAAAGTACCTTTTGAAAAAAAACAACAACCTTAAAGTCTGTAATAAACATACTTTTTCTCTAAGCCCCTATTTCAACATAAAAATGCTGCTTTTTTTTTGGTCTGATGCAATATTTTAATCCTAAACGGTGTATTTTCATTAGATGGAAGTGGGATAAAAAAAATAATAATAATTGACAGATGGCTTTAAAACATCATTCTATGTTATTCTATGTGTTTTCCTTTGTGAATATGGTAAATTAACTTTTCAATTATATTCTAATTTATTGAATATGACTGTATATTAAAATAATAATTTAAAATATATCCCTTAATGTCTAGTTATGGCACCAAAACACTAGCATACACTATTCAACGAATTTACATAACTCCAAAAATGACCAATTAATACAAGTATAATTATTTAAAACTGATAAAGATTTTGTTAATAGCTGCCCTTAGTCCAGTGGTATAAACCAATCATATGCATCCAACAAGAATTCCCTCATTATTATTCTGTTTTACTACTTTTGATCCAAATTCTCCAAAGTTTAATTTGACTCACTTGCTAGTAAATGTTTCCAGTTTTTATACAATAAATATACAAGTAAAAACTTTTTACAGCTAAAATATGCATTTCTTGTTACAGAAAAGTTTGGAATCTGCATTGGAAGCTTTCATAATTTAGAAGCTTCTGACAATTCAGATCCCTCATGCTTAAAGAAATATTAGCATATCTTTTGGTCAGAATGGTGCCTCCCATGATATAGACAGTTTGACAAATAATCATTTTTCCACGTAAATTTACATTGTATTCTCTTATCTCAATCATCCCAAACTCACCATTTCCCAGGAAAAGGAAGGATTATCACCAATATGACACCCTTGCATTCTCACAAGAAAATAAAATCACATAAAGACAAAGTGAATAATTTTTAAGTTTAAATCTTTATAAGTCTGTTAAATTTCTTTTTCACTTTTTACAAAAACAAGGGAGGGGGAAAAAAATCCAAAAACACTATTGCAATTCTCTCAGAGAATGCCCTTTTTGTGCCTGTAGATTTCACTCTGGCTAGCACAATCGGAAACTCCACTCAATACTGCTGTCTTCATGGCCTTTCGCACGAGTGGGGAGGGGAAAAACAAAGGAGAAATGTAGAAAAATGGACAGTAATAAAAAAACATGAGAGTTAAAACAAAGCAAATCGGGAAAAAAAACAGACCCACAGAGTTTAGGAGGAGAAGAGTAGGGCAAAAAAAGGGATACACAGAGTGAACAGTCCTACATGCCATGACTATCTCAGCTGTCTTGTGTTTGGAACAACAGCTGTAATATTCTTCCTCTTCCAAAGTCTTCTGTCCCTTTACAGTTTGGTTATTAAGGGCAGCATTTGCTGTTGGCACTGAGTTCAAGAAGGCAGCCTGAGAGTTCCTTTGCCCAGGAAGAACTGCAGGACACGGTCCACAAGGAGAGCAGCAACAAAGTCCACCACCAGAACCTGGGCAATTATTAACTTGAACTGCAAGGAAGTATACAGAAAATATTACACACACTTATTGTGTCAATTATGCCAAGGCAAATAAAACAAAACATGGTAAAATAGCGTTAGCTCACCTCAGTCGGGATGTCTACGAGGGCAAACTGTTCATTGAATTCTGGAGAAGAACCAGAAAGAAGTCCAACGATCGCTAAACCTGAAAGTGCGATGCTCCACAGTAGTGGTCGATTTTCACTGAGAGATTCCATGAATGGGTGACCCTATTGGACACAAAGAGGAATCCATTATGTAAATAATAAATACTATAAATATTAGTTTAAATAACAATACTTAGTCACGAATGGTAGCATTTAGAAAACGTACCTTGTAGTTAATGGCAAAGGTGGCCATCTGCATGGCCATGGACATTATATACACAGTGCTGTTAATTAGACTGGGCTCAAATTCTTTATACAGATCTACAAACTGCTCCTCTCTGTAATAAAAAGGAAACATAAAAAATGTAATCTATTCATATATAAGTGTCACTTATAAAAAGTACTGAAAATTATTTATGCATTTTAAAAAAAACAACAACATTTATTTTAAATAATAAAACAAGCGATTGTAGTTGTTTGAAGTTTTAGAAGCAAAATCTAAAAAAAAAAGACAGTAAATAGTAAACATTTTAAGCCATCTAAAGTTGTTTATATTTCTTTTGAGACAATCTTAAAATATCCAACATAAAGTGATACCAGTAAACAATGCGTTCTTGAATATGTCTAAATAATAAAAAAAACTGAAATAATTCTATGCCATCATTGCAATACATGGTCTTGGAAGCAGATTTTTGTCTGACTCTGTTGTACTTTTGCTTACCTTGGTGGACTTCTGCTTTGTGCTTCTTTATAAAGGTACACAAGACTACAGAAGTGAACAGCGAACTGCAGCAGCACAGTCAACACTGTATACAGGTTGAAGATGTTTGGTAAGGGCCGTTCTCGAGATAACGTTTTCAGAGGCTGCAAAAAAAGGAGGGGGAAAAAAAATCCTGATTTGTCTGATTTTCCACATAAAGAAATAATTGAGGAGACATGTAAAATGTGCATGATTAGAACAATAAGCAACAGTAACTTGTTAAATTTACAGTTAATATCTCAAATTCTAACCTTTGATCTAGATATAAAGAGAAAGCATCCAGCCAAAAGCAAGCCTTGCAGAGTCGCCTGGAAATCACTGAATTTGACTCCTTCGAGGTAGAGAACAGACTGACTGTAGGCCAGCACTAGCGCATTCAGAGCAAGAATCTTGAACATCTGGAGTGTTGTCACCAGAGTGCAGCGACCTTGTTTTATTACATGGCAAACTGGGGATAAAAATAAAAAAATGAGTCCAAGAGATGGTCACCAGTTTTATGTATGAATCTCAGCAAACCATTCAAACAACTAAGAACTGAAACCTGTGACTCACTGCACTGAATGGAGGAGAGTTTTGAAGTGAAGGGGGCAGCAATGGATGCGTCACCAAGCTTGACAACTTGTATCTGATCCTCTTCAAGCTCTCGTAGGACTTGACTGATCCTTTCCTGTTGCAGAGAAAGCCTAGTGGTTAGAGTAGTGTGTGTTTCTTCATGTTAAAGTGTAACTTGCAGATGGTGTTTTTTTCCAACTATAGACACATTATATTAGGGAAATGCTTTTTTAAGGAGTTACAGACTGCAAAATGTGAATATAGCTCTGTGACAACAAATAAGTGTGTTCGTGAAGCTAATTTTTTGCAGGACCTTTATCTATAGTATATTGAATTGCAAAGGCAATCTTTGCTGTACTTAAATAGAAAGTTTTTTTATTATAGGCAAGATCTGTTCTACACTGGATTTCCTTACACTACAAATTAGTTTCTCTTTGATGGCTTATATTACTCTAAATCTGTTCACTTTCTTCACTTTTATCACAAAAATTGTAGCTGGTTTAACTATAAAAATGTTGTGCATGTTAGAGCTGCACATTATATCTCAGTATGCCTGTACGCAATATGTAATTAAGTGTTAGCTAATTATTTAAGTACCATGCGTTCAGACCCTCTATGCATGTAACAGGCCTACACACTGCTCAAAAGCATAAATAAATAAATAAATAAATAAAAGGAACACTTTAACAACACATCAGATCTCATCTGAAAAAAAAAACTAAACAATATTGCTGGACACTGATTTGGAATAGGTTATGTGTTAAGAACCAAAAGATCCCCCATCATTTGATGAAAATAAAAATGATCAACCAAGAGAGGGCTTAATCCAAAATCACAGAAAGTGAAACTGAAAAACTGATGCAGCAGCCTGGTCCAATTGGCTGAAATGTATCTAAAGGGTACTTAGTAGTTTGTATGGCCCTCGTGTGCTTGTGTGTATGCCTAACAATATCAGAGTCTCCTCCCAGATCCTGACCAGGCCTTCGCTGAGCTCCTGGACGGTCTAACGTACAACCTGTTGGCGTCAGATGGACCTAAACATGATGTTCTGGAGTTGTTCTCTTGAATTCAGGCCAGGGGAGCATGGAGCCCAGTCAATGGTATCTATTCCTTCATCCTCCAGGAACTGCCTACATACTCTTGCCACAAGAGGCCGGGCATTATCACGCACCAGGAGAAACCTAGGACCCACTGCACCAGCAAGGGTCTAACAATGAGTCTAAGAATTTCATCCCAATACCTAATGGCAGTCAGGAGGCCGTTATTTATCCTGTACAGGTCTGTACATCCCTCCATGGATGTCAAGCTCCACGGTACTGGGCAGTGAACACATGTCCTACTACAGGACATCCGGCCTTCAGGCCACCCTCATGAAGACTATTTCTAATGGTTATGGCAGTGAGATTCCCACCAGAGGCCTACTGGAGGTCATTTTGGCTCTGGCAGTACTTATCCTGTTCCTTCTTGTACATTTGAGCAGATACCGGCCCTGCTGATGGGTTATGGACCTCTGAAAGCCCTGTCCAGCTCTCCTAGAGTAACTGCCTGTCTCCTGGAATTTCATCCAGTTTCTTGAGACCGTGCTGAGAGACACCACGCAAACTTTCAGGCAATCTCATGTATTGATGAGCCATCCTGATGGAGTTGCACTGCCTATGGAACCTCTGTAGGGTCCAGGTGTCGCCTCATGTCATCAGTGGCGATACTGACCCTGGTCAGATGTAAAACTACTGAATAGTCCAATAGAACCGAGGAGTGAAAAAAATGTCTGTGGCCTCCACTTCAAAAATAGCCATTTTTGGGGTTATCTCTTTGTTGCCCCTTTTAGTGCACCTGTTGTTAATTTCATTAACCAGAACAGCCGGCACTGATTAACAACCCCCTCTACTACTGAACCGACCAGATCAATACCCCAGAAGTTTAACTGACTTGATATAAAAAGGGTTCCTTACATTTTCTTTGGGCAGTATATTTGGTGACACTAATTCAATGCAGCATAAAAGGTTTCAGGTAAAGAGGTGGTAAGTTGGTAAGGTCTTTAAGAAACTACAGCTGAATGGTTTATTTGCGGAAAAACCACAGATGTAGGTCAAGAAGGGACTTTTCAATAAATCATTGTTGTTTAGATGGAAATATAGATTTTATTACATGAGCTGGATAACTGACCCAGTATCTAGAATCAAAGTTTGCTATGAACTCAAAGCATTAGATAAATTAGAATAAATTAGAATATGTGTTCCTCATAGGAGCGCATATTCCTCATCGGTCAGATTAAAAATACCTTTTGAAGATAACAGCCTTTAAATGGGTATTATACATACTTTTCTTTAAGTCCAAATTTCCATATAAATAATGTTTCTATTGGTTTGATAGAATATTCTAATCTTAAATGTTGTGCTGTCATTAGCTGCGAGTAGAAAATCCTTATAATCAACAAGATATAAGGTCTTGAAAACATAAACTTGTGTTTATTAATAATTCTTATGTGTTCCACCTAACGAATAATTAAACCTGTCACAACACTCTTCTTCACTCCTCTACTGTTAGTCACTGCAGTCTTCATTTTTACCTTGAAAACTCCAATATATAAAAATGTTTAAATGTTATTCTGGGGCATGTGGAGTTATATTTTTAGCAAAAAACTAGGTCTTGCCACCTGTTCTTATATTTTAAGACATCCCAGTTGTTATCTAGACGTTCCAATATTAATATAGGGCAGCGAGATTTTTTTTGTATCAATTGTATAGTTGTAACGAGGCAGAGGGTGACAAATCAGAGCAGGACAGCGGGTATCATTAATCACCACGATGTTGACATCCTGTTTCGAGAAGAAGACATGTATACTTTCAATAAATGATAAAGTAAAACACCTTTTGTGCCGCAAGTTGCTCCTCTCTCTGGGCCATGACCCGATGTCTGGCTCCCCTTGAGCTCAGCTTAACACCAGAACTAACAGGTGGTGCAGGCCTGGAGTCTAAGGTTGCCACCTCCTTGTCTCTGCGCTTCTTTTTTTCAGGCAACCGCTCAGGGGCATTGGCCAAGAGGGCTACCCCTGTGAGAGAGCAAAACATTATGGCTCACATCTGGAGGGATTAATGGCACATTTCTTTTTAGTACTTTTGAATGCATTTGAAATTACTTACCAATGTGAGCATGTTTAAGAGCCCCTACATCATTTGTGCCGTCACCACACATCAACGTCACATAGCCGAGCCCCTTCAGACTGGTGATTACAAATTCCTAAAACATACAAGATCAATAAACTTTTAGACAGCTTCTTATATCTAAAGTAGGAAGAGAGTGCAGAAATTGGAACTCCCATGACAGTAGTTATGTTTACATGGACAAAAGTAATCGGAATAAAATGCTGATCGGAATAAAAATGCGTCATGTAAACATCGGAATATTGTAATCCGATTAAGCTCAACTGTATTCCGAATGAGTGGTGTTTTATGCCGATTTACAATCCGATCGACATGCATGTAAATGCTTGTCAGGATCAAGTTATTCTGAATGTGACAAACTGACCTGCGCATGTATGCCCAACGTAAACGTGACGTATTTCTGCGTTGATGAGTGGCGGAAATACGTCGGGAAGCAAAACTGTCTGTGCTCCCGATCCAACCTTTCTATTTGAAACATTAAAAGAGCTCAAAATTTTTTATTTATTCAGTAACGTTTCAACCGTAATTAGAACCTTGTGCTAATGTGCGATTAGAACTCAAACACTACCGCTTTGTTTGCTATTTTTTGTTGTTCAGGAAAGGTGTGAGTACTTATTTGTCTGCATTTTTTTAAATGGAAATTTGAAAACTTTGCGTGTCAGAGTGGTTCTATTTTGAATAAAGCCAGGTGCATATACACACATATTATGATTGGAATAACTGATATATAAACGGTACAATCCAATTATTTTTATGTTTTTTTTTATCCAAATTCATTTCAATCCGACCCTGAAATTTTGTGCATGTAAACATAGCTTTTGCTGCTTTAGGACCTACCTTCTGTTTTGGACTGACTCGAGCAAATACTTGTATGTGTGGTAACAGCATGTGGAGTAGGTGGGGATCATAGCCCAACCTGGCCAGGCCTTCTCCTGTTACACACAGGTCAAACTGATGCACAAACGAAGAAACTGAAGGAGGAGGCAGTTCAACAGATACTGTGCCATCAATAGATTCCCAGTGCCACTGACCTGGGGAAAAATAATATTTATAAATACCACAGCCCTTTATGCATGTCAGGGGTTAAAACACAAATTTAGTGATAAAAAATTAACACTTACCCTGATTAGGGCTTGGCTGCAATATAAGCGTATGCTCTTTCTGGATAAAGTGGAGCTCTCTTGCAACATGGCACGCAGTTAGAGGGTTGTCTCCTGTGATCATCACCACCTGAAAAAAAAAAAGAAGAGATGAAAGAATTAACCGTTAGAAATTGTTGTCAATTTCAGTACGCTCGCAAAATCAGCATCATTGGCTATTTTTTTTTACATGATGAGATGCTTCTTGGATCTCTTTGATCACTGCCTTGCTGTCATTCTTGAGTGGACAAGAAACGACCATGAAACCAGCAAA
Source organism: Fundulus heteroclitus (assembly GCF_011125445.2). Taxonomy (NCBI): domain Eukaryota; kingdom Metazoa; phylum Chordata; class Actinopteri; order Cyprinodontiformes; family Fundulidae; genus Fundulus; species Fundulus heteroclitus. The sequence continues at coordinate 16,902,935 of NC_046376.1, forward strand.
CTGAAGATCGCACTCCAACGCATCGCGGCTCATCTCCCGGACCTGCGTGGCACAAAATATTTCAGTCACTTTGTATCAGATCAGCAGATAGGCGCTATAAAAAATAGAAATAAAGTGTTTTGATAAAAAAACCAAAAAAAAAAAAAACCTGTTGATGACTGAGGTGTCCAATTTCTTTGTAACCTAAAGCCAGGACTCTTGCTCCTTCCCTTGACATTTCTCTGTGGACTTGGTCATAATTTCCTGGACATTCTGTAAACTATAGACAGCAGTGTTAGGACACATATTTCGCATAAGGGATTTAGGACTCCATGAAAAACTTAGAGCTAGCAGTTACCATTCCTCTGAGTGTCTCTGGGGCACCCTTGACGGTGGAGATATAGCAAAGTTCGGTGGACCCGAGCTTCTCGTAAGAGGCCAAGACAGACATCCTTTTCAGAGCGCTGGCAAAATGGAAACGCTGGTGAATTTTGAGTCCCTGTGTTTTGATGCCTCGTGGGAACACCTTTTCGTCTGGTTGAAGAAAAATACAAATAAAAATCAATTTCAGTATCCATTGTACTGTTTATTCTTGAAAAAAAAAACCACTGAATCAAATGCTAAGTTTTAAAATTCAAGTGATCACACCGGACACCAGTCACTAGACACTCAAGTCCAATAATATAAGGATAACACTGCCTGAACCCCAATTATAACATAAGCATTTATTGTCCTCTCAGACTCATGCCTTGTACTGTATATTTAAGAGGCACCTTTGGTAAGTGTCCAGTCAGCAGCAGTCAGCATGGCCTTCTCTAACGGATCTCCCACCAGTTGCCCATCATCCAGAGTAACCAGTGAGTGACACGTAGCCACTACCCTATGCGTCTCAACAGGGATCTCCGAGACAGGCATCACCTCCTTTCCCTCTCTGGGGATGCAAACAAATAAATGGCAATAGACGTAAATATCTACAGTCCAAGACAAAATTATCATATGTAATGTGGTTGCTTCTCCATTTCACGCAGCTAAATGGAGAAGTGGTTAATCGGGTCTACCTGAGGCCCGCTACCCCTCGAACCACCAGGCTGTCACTCGTCAGAGTTCCTGTTTTGTCAAAACAGCAAATCTCTACTTTCCCTGCAAATGGTATCCTGAAGGGCTCTGTGCAGAATACATCTGAAGCAGAAAAGGTTTCATTGAATGACAGACGGTTGAAACAAGCTCCATAAACGAGACAGAAGCAGAAACATACTCACAAAGTTTAGCCAGGGCAATGAGAGATGTGTTAACTGCTAAAGAAAGCTCTATTGGTAGCTCTGGTGGAACCACCGAAGTGAGAATGAGTGTGCACTCCAAAAACAACTTGTAGCGATTTCTCGTGAGATCCTTGGTTCCTAGACAGGTGATAAAAAAAAGACGTTTCAGGTTGAAAGTTTTATTGGCTCTCAGCAAGACTTACGAATGAACCAATAGTTTGAAACTCACCTTCTACCCACACATATGCAGCAGCAGCAATGGCAAACACCAGGAGGAAGAGAATGAAGATAAAAGTCTCCAGATTGTTTGCCGTCACTCTTTTTACACCGAAGAGAATGGTCCTTAACAGTTTACCCTGTAGCACAGTGTCACGACACACACCAATTAATATTGGCCAGAAAAGTTTTTTGTTAATGGAATGATAAAAAAAATACACATTAACATTTAAAAAATGTTCCTGTTCCTTACCTGAGAGGTATAGAATCCTGTTCTCAGTACATAGGCCACACAGCCATTGTCTACAGCTGCAACAATGGAAAAAGTTTGAGATGTTAAGTACAGCAGAACAGACACGCAGTATTGATAAATACATTCTTGAATGCCTGTGAATATCCCTGTTGAGACATGAAAAGACTGAGGGATTAGCACTTACGTTTGAGTCCAGCAGTGGCCTTTAAAGGAGGAGTATGCTGGACCACTTTTGTTCCACCTGAAATGACGTGCAGGCGAGAGTCTGTCTGAAGGTCCAGAATTCGCTCTGGATCCAAGTCCTCTACTGGCTCCTGCACACAAAGTTTTAGAGGGAGGGTTAAAAAAAGAGGTTTAATTTACACAACACTACTAAAAATCCATATAACAAAAGTACCCCCCATGACCCCCACTTAGACTTCTTCTTTGTTTTTGTTTTTTTATCACACTTAAACAAAGATCCTCTAACAAATTTTAATATCAGACAAAGATAAATAAAAAAAGGCTGTTTTCAAAAGGTGATCGCATTAATTAAGACAGGCTGTCCAAACGAACATGATCCTATGTGAAAAAGTAATTGCCCTCTAAGCTCATAGCTAGTTCAGTAACTCTTGGCACTGAAAACTTGCTTTGAGCATTTGCGATAAGTGGAGCGAACGCTGTGGAGGAATTTTGACCCTCTTTTCTCAGTTTTTTTTAACATGTCCCGTCCGGCTGTGTAGAACTAAGAATTCCTTTCTTAATGCCAATGAGAACCCAACTTTTACCTGTTTTTAATTCAGCTAATGGCTAAAATTCAGCCACACTGGGTTTAAGGCATGGACAACATATTTAAGATCATCCGACATCTCAATTAGATCCAAGTTAGAATTTTTATGTGGAAACTCTAAAATGTTAATTTTGGGTCTTTTTAAGAGGAGCCTGTCAGGGATGGACTGGATGGGGTACTTTGGGTAAATGGACTGAAGTTATATATTGCTTTTCCAGTCATGCTAACCACTTAACCAGAGTTTACGCAACAAATTTCATTCTCATAGCCGCACTCACAACATTCACATATCAGTATGCCGGCTGGTAGGCAATTTGGGATTAAGAGCAAAGTAGGAAACGTTGACAAGTGGTGGAAGAAAGCTGGAATCAAACCCACAACTTTCCGATTGCAAGATTAATACGGTTCCCACTGAAACACAACCATCCCTTTATTGTCCTGCTGCATAAGCCAAATGCCCTTCGGCTTAAGGTCACAAATTCATTGCCGGATTTTCCTTCAGGATTTTCAGGAACAGAGCATAATTCATGTTTTAATTAATTACAGCTAGTCATCCGAGTCCTGAGGCACCAAACCAACCCCAGATTATCAGACGATCACCACCATGTTTGACCGTCAGCGTCATGTTTGTTTTCAGAAATGCTGTATTAATTGTACATCACATGTAACGGGACAAAGGTCCCCTTTGATCCCATCAGTCCACAGAATATTTTCCCTACAGTCTTGGGAATTATCAAGGTTTCTTTTAGCAAATGTGAGATGGCCCTTTTTGATTCTTTTTGATTAACATTAGCTTTTTACCTAAAAACTCTCCCATAGATGAAATCTTTGCCCGGTCTCTTTCTCAATCTTGAATCATGAACACTGACTGAACCAAGGCTACGTTCACACTGCAGGGGAATGTGACCCAAATACAACCTTTTTGCCCACATGTGATCCATATCTGTCTTTTTCATGGCAGTGTGAACAGCCCAATTCCAATCTTTTCAGCCCCCCTCCCCCCCAAAAGAAAAATCACATGTGGTACCAATTCGGATATGCATTGGATTTTTTTCAAAGCGTCCATTGTCTGAACGGTCATGTCGTATTTGATCCATCTTTCATGTCACTCTCCTGTCTCTCTCTACACATCAACACACAGTAGCAGCAGTCAGCGCTCCATAAAAGACCGTCATTAATAGCTGTGCTGCCTTCTTCTTACCTTACTTCATCTTGCTATGATGTGGTCTTAATACTGTCGGCTCTCATTGCTCAACAGCTCTCTAATAATAAGGAGAGATACCGGTCTGTATTCATGTTGTTTTGTTGTTGTTGTTTTTTTAAATGAAAACTTTATTGAACACTTCACCATTACTTCTGTAAACAGTGTGTTGCTCTGTGACGTCTCCTTCTCTTATCTGTGCATGCAGGTTGCTTTGCAGTCTTGAACAGTTCAGACAGAAGTCTGATGACGGCCACATTTAATAGTAGTGGGAACTACTACTAATTAGAGTAATTTTGGTAGGTTAAATACTCTTGGGGATGTACACCACAGGGCATGATTTATGCCTACTTTATGTTGGCACAAGTTTCTATTTGAGTGACTTCTTGATTCTACTGGTGTGACAGCAACCGGGTCTAGGTATGAGCAGTTTAGTTTAACTTAGCTTTTCAAATGTTTGGCTAATCACATTATTTTATCATTTAACGAGGCGGTTGATTACTTTTGTCATTTGAAAACTGCATTTTGTATTTATTCACTCAGGTTGTCTTTGTCTGATAATATTTGTTTGATAATCTGAAACATTTAGGTGAAGCTAACATTAGAAATATTTATGGAGGCAAATACTTCTGCCACATAACTATATTATTTACTTACCTTCATCTGTGGAACAGACTCTCCAGTCAGCATGGCCTCATCCACAATGCAGCGGCCCCTTAGTAGCAGCACATCACAGGGTACCAAGTTATCCTGGGGTGAGCGTCCTATAAAATAGAAAACACAAATTTTAACACACACACATACTAAGTCAGTGTAAGGTTTGCAGGGTGAAGTCATGACATTTGGGACTGGACACTTACCAATAGAGACAATATCTCCAGGAACTAGTTCATCACTAGAAATAGGCCTCCATTTCCTGTTGCGATACACCTATCAAAGAGTACATCCACTTATTTTGATGCTCGATATGAGCCTTGACCCACACTTTATTAATGGGAAACAGGTTGAAGCTTTAATATTTGGAAAAAATATGTTATAAAGGTCTAAGCCCCCCTAAAGACGCCAATGCCATTGTCACTCAAGTCTATCAAATTGCCTGATAATTACATCCACAAAATTGTAACTTCAAACAAAATCCACTGTCTTGATACTTGACTTTAAATTAGCAACAGAATAGAATTAGCAACAGAATAGATTTTAAAGTTGATCAAGTTTACCTGGATCATGTAGGGCTTGTTCCCCATGCGGCGTATCTCTGACATATTTCTCATTTGCTGTTGGACCAGGGAGGCCTCAAATGCAACCAGCATGAACAGAGTAAAAACGCTGTAGTACCAGTATTCGTCTAGACACCACAGCCCCACACAGAACACCTGATGAATGGCAGAGGGCAGATAACATCACACGGATGTAAAATCTTGAATTTTTTTCCCCCTAATAAACCCAGTTCAATGACAAGAAGTAAAAAAAAACAGGCATACCTGGAAGACAAAAAAAGGAGCTGTTGCCCTCTCTCTGAAGAGCTCCAGAAAATCTGGCACCACCATCTCTGCACGATTGGTGCCATATCGCTTTTCTGCAACTCTGAGCTCCGTTTCTTCCTGGTATCCGCGCCATGACTGGAAATAGCCCATTGGGTAGTTCATGGGGAATGCCACCGGAAGGAAACATTTCTTCTCTTTGTAGTCAAAGATGTAACGGATCTTTTGAAACTCAAAATATAAGATCTTTTCCCCATTCTCATCCTGTTGATAAAAAAAAAAAAAAAAAAAAAAAACACAGAACAAACATTTTAAAAATATCCACATAAAACAATTACACTCAGTGTTCCCCCAAGACATTTTGTGGGCCACTACAGCCGTCTTCTGTGTCTCTTAACATTTCTCTTATTTGTCCATTTTTCTGTCTCTCTTTTTATGTTTCTGTCTCTATTGTGTAAATCTATACATGGCTATATTTTGATTGGGCTACCTGCCTTTCTTCCTCCCTACTTCTCGATTGAATGAAAATCTCTTTAACATCTAGATCTGCCAGAGTTTGTAATATTTTTTAGCATAACTTTATTAAATTTCAATTTTGTTACATTTGAGATCTGTTTCTTGTCAATTCATTGGGTCCATCTAGCAACAAAAATGTCCTTTCCAAGTATAAAGCAGCCCTCTGTTTTATACTTGGAAAGGTGGATTTTTGTTTCCAACAGACAGACTTTTGGTGATTAGTGACAATCAAAGCAAATGGTATTTTTGTAGGACATCTGAAAATGACCATAGAGCCGTGCACTGAGCGTTAATGCTTATAGTAATCCAGTTTAAACATAAGATCATCATCCTCGTATTTATATTGGGAAAACGTTCTCAGTATATTGAGGTAATCGGGGCACCACGTGAAGTAAACAACTCGTCCTTTCTCAGTTGTAAAAACAGAAAAAAACTGACAAAGGACGCATTTATCCCGTTGGATCCCACACTCCCGACACAAGCAATACAAATTCTGTCGGGGATAACTAGCTGGTCCTTTATAAGCAATAAACAATAAACAATATTGTCAGCAGGGAAACACTGACATTTGTAGTGGCCAAAAATACATATTCAAATAATTAACAAGAGTCAAAGCCGAAATCTAAATTAACCTTGCAAGTTCCGTATCAGTAGTAATCAATTTGTAAGAACATAGACCTGTAATAGACGGTCATGGCAGGCTTGGCTTTCACAAACTTTGCCACATAAACTTTGAGCTTTCTAGGCAGATATCAGTAAAAATCTAAAACAGATTTCCAATCATGACAAGATGGGGAAACGAGTCACTAAAGATGTGAACAAACCTGTTCCCTCTGTAGTGTGACAAGCTCAGCAGAACCATTGTTGGGGGTTGGAATGACCTTTGCCAGCGTAGCCAGGTTGGGGTCTGGCTCCTGTGTTTATTCAAAGAAAGAAAGAAAAAAAAAAACAGATGATAAATTCATACGTTTTGGCAGGGCACTTCACTGATAAAACACAAATCTTTTCATCTAGCATTTGGTGATGTCGTTTTTGATACAATGTTTTAACACGGTGGTGCAATAATGCAGCAAAGCAAGAAGGGTTACCTGCAACATTTGTTGGATATGAATCACTTATTGTAAGACAAAAGATGACAAAATTGCTACTATTTCCCTAGAATAATGACAATGCATAATATTCTATTCAGCTTAAATCAGGTTTCATTGTTTTAATAGACCAAATAAACTGGTAACCAGGGACGTTTTTGAAGAATATATGTATGGTCAAAGTTTCAGGCATGAATAACGCAACAGAAAACTGGCAAAACCTTATTTTTAAGGGATAGAAATGCTATTAGTGATTTTATCTTTTCCTGGCACAATGGTCATTAAAAAACAACGCAATAGTCACGCCAACCATCTCTATAAGGTTCGCTTTCTATTGTGTTTTGAAATTAAACCGATAGAGGTGCTTCTACCTGAACAATCCTTTGCATGATTATAACTCCTCCTGAAAAGATTAATTTCATTGCATGCTTTGAAACACTGCCATGTGAAGACAGTTACATTAGAGATCATATCTTAAATAACTGGAGTTAAAAAGTTCAAGAGGTTTAGCTTATGAGACAAATAAAAAGTTCAGTGTCTGCTGAACTGTTTCTAATTTATGTCAATCTAAACACAACCTTTTCCTTTGTTATAGATCCAAATATTATGGAACATCATAATTTTTGTAAAACTGTTTTAGAAAGTTTGAGAAAATCAACACGCCTTGGAGCTGGAGCTTTGCTGAGATTTCTCATGGCTAAATTAATAGTCTTCTTAATTTGTCATTGTAACTTTGTACATTCCAGCAAAACTTGTCCTCTGCATTTAACCCATCTTATTAGGGTGCAGAGGACTGCCACCGTGCGGCGCCAAGGGTCTTGTTCAGAAACTCAGAGGGACAGTCTGTGGGATTCAAACCAGGGAAGCAAGCGCCCTGCTCTAACCACTAGAGAACAACAATTTTAAGTTTAAAAAGTCAGGTACTTCATGACTATTTGACTCACAAAATGATCTGACAGGTTCTTAAAGCAATTAAATTGATTATATATTGGAGTATCTTCAAAACAGATGTTAATTATTCAGTTCTTTGAAGTGTAATGAGTACTTCAGCTATCCAGGTAGTCATTATTTGCATCTACCGTCAAAATTTCTAATATCTCAAAACACAATTCTATAAAAGACTAATAACCTAGCTATTCATGGGTTATCACCAAGTGTGTGCTTACTAATCAGAACATTTATCAACATTTTATGATCATTTTAGCTTGAAATAATGTATTTATGGATATTTGGAAATAAAATCCCAATAAACTTTTTTTTGTCGCCAAAAGAATAAGGTTAAAGATGACTCTAATGCTCCCTGTAGATTGAACGATAGCCCATCCTAATGATTTGTTCTGAATAGAAACAATTGATTCATAGATATTTGTGGTATAGATAAAGTCTTACACAGTTAGTGTTTAGAACAAAATATGTGCTGTAGAGATGCGGATCAAATTACAACCAGTACTAATGCAGATGTTATTTGAGATGTCCTATTAACAGCCTGGTGACAATGTCATTATACAGAAATTGCTTCTTTTTTAATTGAGATATTAAGAAAGGAGGAAGGAGTCAGGTTGGGTTTATTTGTTCAATACTTGCTAAAAAAAAAAAACACCTGCACACATTTTTTTTATATATATATATATATATATATATTGTAATTTGTGTTTACCTTGGAACAAGTGAGCCAGCAATGCGCGTGCACGGACCAGTAGCCAGAGAGTGCCGTGAGGACGTGCGCGATCCCGATAGCGGCTAACGCAAGGAGGCCTGCCTCTGGATACTCGGAGGCACCGTACACCCCTAACCACACGTACACCCAACCAGGGTAGAGAAAAGCCAGAAACGGGAGGACAGTGCCATGTAGCAGCCGGGGCCTCCGTCTGTACAGCGTCACCGAGCTCACCAGCTCATCACCGGCGCCGCTATCATTCTGGTTGTGGTTAACAGAGGGGGCCATTTGCAGCTCACCCGGTCCTCTGATTCTTCCTGCAGCCATACTCCCGTCTTTCTTGGCGTCGTTCATCGTATCCGAATCCCTCACTTGGCCCCCTCTACCATCCGCCACCACCCGGTCTCGCAGTAGCCGGTAAAAAAAATACGATTCTACACACGAATCGGTTTGTTGTGTCCAGCCTTGAGCGCCAGTCTGTCGATTCTACTGTTCCCTGACCGTTGCTTCCGCATACGCAAACACGCAAAGCCACGTAACGTTTAGACGGCATCAGCGTCCCGCAGCTTGCTCTTTTTTTTCACCCTTTCTTTCCCTAGATGCCTTATTTAGGTTATTAAAATGCAACGAATATTTCAGGTTCTGGCAGTATGGCTATTTCAAAATAAATAGATTAAAGACTGGTAAAAGTAAAAGCATACAAATAAAACATATAGGTAGGAGAATAATGGGGTTAAAAGTGCAATAAATTTAAATTAATTTGTTCAATTGTGCTTTTTTTTTTTTTTTTTTTTTTTTTTACAAAGCGTGACTCTGTTAAAGAGGAAGGTTTATGTAAATACAAAAAATACAATTATTTTTTAACCCACTTTATACTATCCCTTTAAGTATTAACGTCACTGTATGGGGCGTTACCTAAATGTGTGACTGACACACAACTGCGCCAATAAAACTGAACATCACCAGGATGTTGTTTTTTTCCACCCTGCGTGTCATAGCTGTTAATCGCATAGATTTCGTTTCCACACGCTGAAGTAGTGGTAGTATAACCTTGTTTGCAAAGCTTTAATAGTCGACACAACTTCGGACAGCAACATGTAAGAATTTAAATTATGGATCCTTTTAGTAATACATTATATATTTATCATGTTTACTAGTGCGGTCACTAATGCTCCATCTGCAGAGTGCTGCTGCTTTAGCACGTTTTATTCAGATTGATATAAGACGACGAGACTGTAACCACTGTCTGTATAAATCTGTTTATTTTCAGGCAAGCAGCTATGGAAATATCGGCAAAGTACTGTTATAAAGAACTGGAGACATATGGGTCGTGCGTTGCCTCAAATCCCACATCATGGCAACACAAGTGCCATGACCTAAAGACGAAGGTTTCGCAATGTACATCGTCGCAGTAAGTCTACGCATCTATCCTAAGCCCCTATGAGACCTTCACACCTCTCCTGGAATTTGTGTGCCTATATGACCTCTGAATGTTTACAGTCCGGTGATCCAGAAGATCAAGGAAGACTGTTCAACAGAATTCGGGAAATTTGAGCAGTGTCTGAAAGAAAACCAGAGCACACCTACCACCTGTGCAGCCCACGTGACCCGCTTTCTGGGCTGTGCAGACTCTGTTGACCTCAGCACCGTGGGTAAGACCTCAAATTGGCGTCAAAGATCTCAATCTCAAGGTCACATATCAACACTGACTTGTAAAATGCTTCTGATTTCGTTTTACACATTATCCTTATTTCTCTGATATGTGTACATATCATATATATATATATATATATATATATATATATATATATATATATATATATATATATATAATCGTTAGTCTATGCTGTTTATTCAGTGTTTCTGTTACACACTCCCAATACCTCTTATTTGATCACAATTGTGCATATGGTACCTGGATTTTATGGCACAAGAAGTATAAAAATGCAATGAATGTGTGCTTCAGCCCTATTTGCCAAGGCAACTCCAAATGTAGATGGTTGTTTAGCATTACTTTGTTTTCATAAAGGGGAAGTTTCACCTGTGCTGATATGGTGGCACTAGGAGGGTGAATCATGTACAATTGACCTGCTGAAAAGATGAATCAAATTCTGCACAATCTGATTCATTGTTGGAAAAAAAACTTTTAACAGGCCACTTTCTGCTCTTTTACTCCCAGCATCCGATTCAGCTCCTGAGTGATCGTAGGATTCAGCAACTTCCATCGTCGGATAAAACCCCTGGCTATCAGCAGCATACACAAGCTGGATTTGGATGCGTCAACTGTGTAATTGTGTATATATAGAGTGTTAAATATATATTCATTTCACTGTGACCTACTGATATCAACTGTAAAAAGTAACAATGCTCCAACACTGTAAATTATAGCCTTCGAGTGGGTCCCGTAATAAGGGTCCTTATCTGAATACAATTTATATTTGTCTTTGAATTAAAAAAAAAAAGAGTCAGGTTTGCAATGTTTCAAATTTTCCAATTTTACTAAACTGATATTAGGTTTCTATTACTCATTTGGAACTATAATCCTCTGTTGTTTTGTGTTGTTTATTTCTGTCCCTCCTCCCAATGCCGTCTCCAGGTCATAGTCAAATATTAAACTGGAATGCATCGCTCCCACACAAACCCTACTGACTATTCGGTCACTGAGCAATAGGGAGTCTGGGAAGATAGGGGGAGAAAGAGGAGGTTGTTCACCTCTAATCAGCAGGACTACTGAGACAGACAGAGGGAGGATGTTGAGTTATGAACCTTGTGACCATTAAGCAGAACAGACATTTTCTGGTTCAATTATTAAAGGTTTTGGGGTGAGTAATGGAGGAGAAACAGATTCCTTTAAGGTGTATTCGTTCATGCCATGTGAGAAGTTGGTAGGTATTTCATTTTTTTTTATTGTATCAATGACAATAAAGCCAATTTTACTTTAAAGGCAAAACTGCAGATTGTATTTAAGATACAGGAACATTAAATTCAAAGCACATCACCTTGCTGTCACTGAACAAAATAGATAAAATGTCATCTACTACCACACAAATAAGTTACATTCACATTAATATCACAGTAAAAACACCATGTATTATCAGAAACCAAAAAAAATTCTTGAGAGTATCCCAGGCTCTGGCAGATCACTGATGTCTGAATGAGGCGGGTATCATCCTAATTCTTTTTTTTTTCTTTTTCTTTTAATGCTGTGCCACAGGATGGGTCTGTTCTGATCCTTTCTGCAACATTTGCTATCCAAAATAAAATTGGATTCTAGTTCTATAGATCTACTTTGTGGCACACAAATATCATGCTATAGTTTAAACATTTGCTGATTATCACAGAAGGTACAAAATGTCTACCCAACAGTGTCTAGTAGGATATTCTTGACAAAGGAAATCATTACAGAAAGTGATTGCAACAATTATGTGTAACACAGTCATTCTCAGATTTACAGTTGTAATTTATCATCGTGGACTTGGTGTCCTAAGATTTGGGCAAGAGTTTGTCTTTTGGTTGTAATTTACAGCACTAATATTATAAAAGTGTAAACTAAAGTAACGATCACTTATACAACCCTGTTTCTGCTTAAGGCTTTCCAAATGACCTTGAAGGGTCATCTATTTTCAAAATGCAAAAGATTGCGTTTTTGGTCCACTTCTTTTTTTAGCTGTTATGTGTCAAAAAAAAATGCTATTTGAAATACTAGGGAAGTTAAAGTTATCATTCTATCCAGCACAATTTCCTGAGATCAGACTCAGGTCACAAAAACATACACACTAACCTGAGAGCAAAACTGTAGTCCAATCCATATACTCTTGTATATGTTGCAGCCATCCACACATTGATTAAAAATAAATCCAGACAAAACAAAGTTATCTCACCAACGTACTAAAATAGTTTAGACTCCCAAATGCTTGTAACTAGTACTACTCCCTACATACATTTAACTTGACTGATTCCTTGAAATTCTGCAACTTATTTAAATGTAGGGTACTGATTGGTATATGCGTGGCCGTCTTTTTTTCTGTTGGAAAGGGAAATCAAATATGTTTCAGTGAGTATGGCATAAATACAATGGGGGAAAAAAATAGAAGGCCATTGTCATGGACATTTACAGTGTCTATTTTTCCAGCATATGATTCTTCTTAAGGAAAGCATGAGAGGACATTAGCAGAGTGATATTATGACCGTCTGACTTGTGATGATGTGTTCCAGTGATAAAAGCTCAGACGTATGTTTGGCTCTAGCCAGTTTAATTCAGAATAGTCCCATAGATGGGTTGCTTCTCTGGGGCGAAAGGTGGAACAGGAGGGGTAAAGAAGAGAGTTTTTAAGGGTCAGGAGGTGAAGTAGGAGTTCTGCATGGAGTAGAGACGGTCAATGGGGTTTCCTACTCGTCCTGCCAGAAGACCGCCTTCTCCTGTTGCCAAGAGACAATCACCAAGGTGACTGAGGCTTCCATCGCTGTCCAAATCATGGAAGACTGTCTCCGAGTCTGTAGCAAAAAAAATTAGAGAAGAATCCAAATATCTGTGGTAAAACTTAATGTCAAGAAGGCTAAAAGGAAAGCATTAGAATGTAAGTTTATGCCTGAAAATGGGATTCAAACTTGGGACTTTATGCACGTGTCTTACCATATGAGTGGATCTGCTCACTGTTTAGTTGAGGAGGCGTCAGCCCATGACGAAATGGCTCTCCTCCGTAGATGTTGGGGTCCAGAGAAAGTAGCTGCTGACGTGGCAGAGACGGGTATCCTAGCATGCTGTCCATGCCGTGAGTACTAGATCCATCTAGAAAGGGGGAAAGTTCATTTTAAACATTTCAGGGTTTTTGTCTGCTTTCCTAAAAATCTAATTTCTTGCTCTCACCCTCACTGTCATCGTTGCTTTGGCGGCCCCCTCTGCTAGGTCCTCTCCTGGTCCCTCCCAGTTGCTCTTGTTCCTGTTGCTGCTGCTGCTGTTGCTGCTGTCGGCGAGCTATCTTTTTCATCTGAGGCACAAAATTGGACGCTGTGAGGCTGTTTCTGAGGGTGCTAACGTTTAAAGTGACTGAATGCCCCTTCAAGAAAAAGATAGAGCCTCACCTTAGCTCTCTGGTTTTGAAACCACACCTGCACAACCCGCACTGTCAGGCCCGTCTCAGCAGCCAGTGTCTCCCTCACCTACAGGTTAGAGTTTTTCATTGCTTTGTGGATACACACTTGATAAATGTCTTTATCAGACAAGCAGGGGGAAAAAAAACAATGAACTCTGAAAGGAAAGTCGAGGTCTGTTTTTGGCTTGCGTTTCCACCGATAAGAAGCTGATCCACCCACCTTTCGGCATGGCTTGGCTGATACTTCAAAGGAGGCCTTGAAAGCTCGCCGCTGCTGTGTAGTCAAGATGGTGCGTGGTCGTTTCGAACGCTTGTGCTCTTTGCCTTCATCACCACCTTTCCCACTGCCAGAGCCTCCCCCGCCATCTTCATCCTCGCTTTTTACTGAATAAGATAAGGAGTTGACAAAGCTCAAACTCAGACCCCAGTGCAATGTGCTCAGCAAGACAGTTTGGCCCTGTCTGGTTGTCTTTCCTGACCTGACACAAGCTGGACACTTAAAATCATATTTTCCCCAATCATGCGACTTGGTGATTTGTTAAAATCTGATTGTGATTAGATCTGTTTAAAACTGTGATTGATCAACAACAGGGCAAATGACCAGAATTTACCAAAGAAATCCCTCGTCTATTTTGACTTCTCTTAGATGCAGTACAAGTTAAACAGTATTGCATCAAACACTACACCTGATTCAGTTGGAGCAGGACTAATTGCAGCAAGCATTTCCCTCTCCTTTTCATAGTCCATGCGGCAGAGCAGCTGGCCTTCTTTCAGCACAAACTCATCACCTCTCTGCAGTCGGCGTTCGCACTCGCAGCAGCTGAAGCAGCCCAGGTGGTATACCTGGCCTAGCACACGCATTATCAGCTCGGAGCGTCCAATGACCTGCAGGCAGGCACTGCACTTCCTTACAAAGAGCCTGAAAGTACAAAGAAGCACAGACACATGCCCTTCTGTGTTCACATTTGTTTTATGTCTGAAAACAGGAAAGGAGTGAAGGCAATTAAATATGAAGATGCAAACAAGGAGCACTAATATATTTACCCTCAGCTGCAATAAAAATGGAGATGAGTGAAGTCTCTTAATTAAAGACTGTACAGGCATTACCCAATTCACAGAGCAACAAGGTGAACATCTGTTAAGATGAGTAACAGTTGTTTCAAACAGTTTGTGTTTTTTTTTTCTCCCTGACGACAGTAGGTGGCAGTAGTTAGTTGATAATCTGCTGTATTTTCCAGCATAATCATTGAAGCTTGAGATCTTTTAACATTCTGGGTTAATTTATACAAACCACAATCTTAAAAATATATATGCGACTTTGCAAATTAGGCTTAAAATAGTCTTTGTTGGAGCCTCATGACTACTTGCATTCTTTAGTTCCCCCATTTCTCCCCCTCTGTGATGTTATAACCTTTCAATTGCTCTCATGCTTTACAATGACTTCCAGGGCCTATTTACATTCACAGGCCCAAGTCTCTGACTTCAAATTCCTCCCAAATCCCTGTTCTTGCACTTGGTTTCCTCCCCCTCCCTCAGCCTTTTCTGCCAACATTCCCAGTTTTCCCTCATGTCCTCCAAGCCTCCCTCCCCAGTTCACTGAAACTAATAAAGACAGGATTAATTAGATTGTTGTTTAAACAGTGAGATGGCCAGACAGACGCTGTAAACTCATAACCAGGGATTGGTGATAGCATGGGGTTAATCTCTCTCCTCTCACTTATGCACACAAATAAAACACACACATGCATGCACACACACACACACACACACACACAGGTACCACGCATACACGTGCATGCACACCGACATTAGGGCATGCAACAACTGCCTTACTTATTTACTTATATTCAGCATCCGTCATTGTGCTGGTGGTTTGAAATAACTCAAGCAAGGAAAGGGTTTTAATGCAAAAGAACACCAGTCGATCACTTCAGAAGAATGAGGTACTTAAGAGCAATAGGAGGGCTCTAAAATCAATCGAGCCTCATGGATACTGAAATAGCATCACAAATAAAGCTCCCACCTTGTTAAGAAGGGAGAGAGAATGAAAAGGCAAGTAAAGGGGTGAGGAGTTGATAAAGAGCGAAGTACCGACCCCCCCAGTCTGATTGAGAGCAAGGTGTTGCTTTCCAAATCTGGAGTACAAAGACGGAGCCAGGTCTGCACATTAGAGCTTCTAATCTGCGATTCTGTCTCAAACGCAGCTGCTGCAGCTAATCTTTTTCAATCCATCTGCCAAACACTCTCCTTAAATTCCCCAAATGACAGTGCCCCCAACTTGATATCAAAAAGAAAAGTGTTATGCCTATTGTCAACCAGATTACTAAATTGCCATAGGGCTTTACGTGTTACTGTTCTTTAACCTACTTTCTAACCAAAGCAACGCAACGCATTCCAGACGGATGATTCGTCTGCAAAATTGTGATATGTTAGTGGGGGATATCTGGACCATGAGCTACAAAGAAGAGCTCATCAGTGTACCTCTTCACACACACTGACCCTCCATCTGAATAGACACTTGAGCGTCTTAAGTAGTTGCTTTCACTGTGGACAACACTCAACAGAACAGAATTATCAGGGCTGCTTGACATGAGACGGTGGATGTGTGTGGTTAAATCCAACACTCCCTAATCAATGTGTACACAGCACGGTAGGAATTTACTCAACGTGGCACATGAAGGCAACTTGGGGTAACTGCCGCAGAGGGGGGTCTGTAAGTAGATCAGTCTAATCCCTCTAATAGAAGTATCACTGGCACATGGTCATGTTTGAGGGGCAGTTTACCAAAATCACAATGAACACGATCGAGGGAGGGCAATCCTGCACCTGAAGCAGCCGAACTTTAGCTTCCCCATGTTGATATAAAGAATGATTCAAATTGCGGCACATTTATCATTTTAAATATCTAAGTATCTGAAGGAATGCTTGATAATATCAATTAACCCGTAAGTGAATTTGTGTGAAAATACTTTAGCTGGAATCGCTTTAAACAAAAGAACAGTTTGTACATCGCAGTTTGTCAATACATTAACTCAGCGGCAAAAGAAAAGGGCATACAAGTGCACATCAGCCAAGAGTTTGTTTTGTACGAGATTAAAAGAAAAAAAAAAGTCCCTTTCATGTGTAATGCCATGGATTGTTGAGGCGATAGGGGGTTAGCAGGTTAGAGCTCAGAGATTAGAAAGATCAAATTCAGAAAGACAAAGAGTCGCGCTGCATTCGTAGAGTTCTGATATAATCGCGTTTTTCCTGTTTGTATTTTTCTAGATCCCAGGCATACAACCAGAGTCTTTGCCATCTCCCTAAGCTGTGTCATGTGGCATTGTTTAGCCTGTGAGCTCCGACAAGTTTAACACTGTCTGGACTGAAATACAATCATTTCATAAATATGTATATGTCTTAGAGCTGTTACAGTTTAGTTTATCCCTGTGTTGTCATGATTAATATTTATACAGGTATCGGTTTGGTTACACTGGCTCAGAATTATGCTTGGTTTGGGTTCAGTGGAACTTAAATAGCTGAATTTTAAACACCTGGACTGTTATTTACTCCCAGCGTATGATACACTCAGGTCTCGATGTGCTATATTTTGTTTCGCACAAACTTACTGACAGCAACATGTGACACATAAACGGCGCTCCCTGAAAATTAAGGTATAACAAAGGATTGAAGAGATACAGGAGAAAAGAACAAATCATATGCATCAATCTTACTTTTAAGTTCTATTTTGTTTTTTATTTCTTAGGTATGTGCGTGCGTGTGTGTTTGCGTGCGTGTGTGTGTGTGTGTGTGTGTGTGTGTGTGTGTGTGTGTGTGTGTGTGTGTGTGTGTGTGTGTGTACACACATGCGTGCACACTTTTGGCGGATATTGCTCTGTGGAGCAAAATGGCTCAGAGCCAGGGTTCAGTAATCACATCATCTCCTTTTATTAAATCTCCCTGCGCTGCTTCTGTGTTATTAAAATCTCCCAGCATTCCCCACGATACTTGCTACCCAGCCACCACTCTCTCACATACAGTTTGTGTGTGTGTGTGTGTGTGTGTGTGTTTGCGTATAGGTATAGCTGTATATTGATAAATATCAGCATCAATATATGTATATATGGTGGATATGTATATATCCACCATGTCTATTTTTGCCCTTCTCTCTCTCTCTCTCTCTCTCTCTCTCTCTCTCTCTCTCTCTCTCTCTCTCTCTCTCTCTCTCTCTCTCTCTCTCTCTCTCTATATATATATATATATATATATATATATATATATATATATATATATATATAGATAGATAGATAGATAGATAGATAGATAGATAGATAGATAGATAGATGTCTCTTGCACTCATGCATTCACAAATGCACTCAAACACAGAAATAAATGTGATGTAAACAGATAAGGTGCATGGGTGTGCAAACACTAATAAAACAGCAACAGATGCTGTCATTTGTCCATCACGTCAACCTTTAATATCAGTGGTCTTTGTGCTTAACGGCTGCTTTCCAAAACCAAAACCTCACATACCGTTTTATAGCTCCATTAAAAAATTTTCACACTAGTAACACCACCAGCGTAGAGCAGAACTGATTCTGGAAATATTTAAACAAAAAGTCACCAAAAACCTGTATGACATGCATGGTCTGCGTAGAATGTGTTTCTGTGAGCACTTGTGTGTCTTTGATCAAGAACGAATGCTATGTGTCAGGATGTAGATGTGTGTTTGTGAGCGTGAGTGATAGAGTGTGTGTTAGTTTAGATAAAACAGTTAATCCCCAGGCCACCAGAACGCAATATCCTGTCTGCCCGTTTCTCATTTCCTGTCTGACTCTGGCGGAGCGGGAAGCAGCAGGGAGGGGCTGGTGGGGGACAGTGGGGTCCGTTACCTCAGAAACAGAAGATACAGCAGGCTGGTTAGAGAAAAGTCTATGCCAATCTCTCTATCTCTCTCTCTCTCTGATGCAACCCCCTATTCTCACTCTTTTTTCCCTTCTCCCTCTCTGCTTTTATTATCTCAGATTTAATAAAGCTGAAGCGAGCAGCTTGTTCTGCCATGAAACATTTATTAGCTGTCTGTTATAAAATTGTTGTGGGGGAGGAAAGATGATGGGGTCTCATCTCACATTATGCAAAAACAGTGGCAATATCAAACGCACGACCCCTCCCACAGACATACTCACACAAACACACCGATATACCAGACAAAAATCAACCCATAAGTAATCCTTTTCTCATGAAAACTCTCAAATATCTCCTCTTTACTTTGTTTATCCCATTCTGAGCCCATTCTCGATCACTTGAAGCTTTGTTTTATGTTCCCATACCCATTTCATCAGATCTGATTTTAGGTAACAGCACATCATCAGGACAAAACAAAACAGGAAGACGTTTAACTCCCTCATCCCCATTTTCTTTTCATCTGGCAAATGTCCAACCGTCTTCTGTTGAACTGCTAATTTTGCTAAAATAATGGCATGGTAGTGCTTTAAAATTGCAATATATGAATGGGTGTAATATTCGGCTCCCTTGACTGGAGTTTATATACAAAAGACAACAGATTTGTTGGCAAATTATGTACAGATGAGTAAAGATTTTTTTTTCCTTTTGCAGTAGTCGTATCTCACACTGAAAATATTAGAAAAATCTACCTTTTAAGTTGAGTACATTTATTAAGTTGTGGAAAAATCCCATTATAAGAAATTCTTGCTTTCAACAAAACTGCAAGTGGCACAATTGTTGCTACCCTTGCTCTTGATACCTTGCCTAACCCCCTTTTACCTATAGGGCAACTCTTTGTCTTCTCTTGTTACATTTCACAAGTTTGCAGCATTTAGGGAAAGAGATCTTTTACCATTCTTTCTTGCACAAACTCTCTGTATCACCCAGAATCCATGGTATTCTCTTATGGTTTCTACTGTTTAACTTAATTTAAAAGTTTTCTCATGGATTTAACTCTGGGAACTGACTGATATTTTGTGAACCATTGTTGTGTTTACAGGGCCATATGTGTTGGCCTATTGACAGACACAACAACAACCCACTTATAGTTTACCAGCAATAAACAGTTTATAATACCATGCAAGGTTAACAAAATTTCCAGAACCTTTGCAAGAGAAACAGGCCCACAGAATCGCAGATGCTCCACCATACTATTCCTACATATTTAATTATCAATTATTATTAAAAATTATCAAGCCAAACCCACCTGGAGTGACTGGTGCTGAAAAAGCTCAACTGATGTCTTATCTGACCGGAGCAAACACTTCCAGTTTAATAGAGCAAACTTTACATGTTTATTTATGATTGTGGGACAGAGGAGGCTTCTTCCTGGCAGGCTTTTCAAAGTGTTGTTGCTATGTAGCGTCTAACGGTTGTTATGGAGACTTGGTGGCCCCCAAGATGTCAGTAGGTCTACTGAAATTACTGCAGTCTTCTGATAGTGAGCTGTGCAGATTTTTTTTCACTTCCCTTACTATCCTAATGATGCATAGTGGAAAGATAAATATGTGTCCAAGAGAACCGGATGTGTATCATGCTATATTTATTGCCCAGGAAGACGGAAAGCAATGAATTGCAAATAAGAAGCTCTCATAAACTTTAGTCAGCTTAAAAGGTGTCAGTAAAATCAATGATTTAGTTAACATGTATTTTGAAGGGATTGTTAGAGGTGCCAAAGATTGTATTGCCGGTATTTTGTTACAATTAATTGTTTCTTAACATGAGTTGTTTTCCCCACCAAATAAGGGTCTCCGGATTAAAAGTTGACTCTTTCTATATTTGTTTCTAAAGTTTTTCTACAATAAAGCATAAATTATTAAGGTTTTCATTCCACTTTACCATGGGTTACCAACAAATATATCCGTGTCTACAAATACGGAAGTTCTAATATGAAAAAAGCAGTTATGATTTACCTAAATCATAATCAATAAAGACAACTTAAATTTTTAGTTACATTTTATAGGGAATGTATTTTTTTTCAATAAACCATCAGCTTTAGTTATTGTCCTGTCATTCAGACCATTAATAAATAACAGATCTTGCAAGTTTGGAATTACTGGATGATTTATGTCCATAAACACAAGCATGTTTGTTTTCTAATAATACCAACACCACTTTAAAGCATTTTTTCCACTATTAATGGTCATGGGCAAGTGGAAAATACAAATAAAGGATTTTTTGTGCTTAAACCATTTCGAAAGTAATTTCAAATCGTATGTTCTTATAGAAATACACATTTGTTATCAGTTTGACATGTTACATAATTCTCTGTTAGTATTTCTCAGCAGCCCACAGTCTGATCTGTCATCAGGACAGCAAGAGATTTCAACAATTAGTGCAAAACCCAATCAGTCTCAACACAATTTCTTCCCATTCCCCTCCTGAGACACAAGGCAGCAAGTATGGTGCGGGTGGTGGGGCGATTAAGAGAAAACAAGGGATAAATGGGGAGATAAACTGTTTGGTGTCATCACTGCTATCAATCTCAACAAGAAGGAAATGAGGTTTGGTATACAGAAATATTATTACAAAGGAGACAGTGATGAATGAGGTAATGGATCAAGAGACAGGGAGAGGAATGGCTGATAGGGTGGAGGTATGGAAGGGAGAAAGCGGACGAAATGTATTTATCCCTGGTTTTAGACTCAGATGTTCACTAAAAAAACACGCTTGACAGAGTTCTGTTTAGGCTGTTCACAATACAGTTTTGCTTAGTTAACATAGTTTTTAATTTCAGACAGAATCAGGGGTTTTAAACTTCTCTCTGCCTCTCGAGCTACATTGTGTGGCATTAAAGACAAGTGAAAACCCACACTGGTAACCAGTTTCTCACTTGGCTGAAACTGCTTTTATGGTTATACAGGAGTGTTTTCTAGGCTCTGCACTGCCAGACAAGCTGTCTGGACTCAGTCTTATTAAGCAAGGAAAATCTGGGAAAGCCCGGCAATTAAGTTCTCTAATAGGAATGCATTGATAAACAAACCATTTTTATATGTAGAGAAAACCACTAGAGCTTACAGTTGGAGTCTTTTGCACATCCAATGCCTTGATTTGACCAATCAATGTTATTTATTTAAAAATTGTCTGCATATCATTTATTAACTATGTTTTCCATATATTAACGCAATAATTTTAAAAGAAAAACACATTTACTGCTAAAATCCACAATGGGCACCAGAGATTAGTTTATGCCTCTAAATTTTACAAAATATTGAAGCAGAAAAAAAAAGTCTATTTTGTTGGGATGAAGCCTCAGTGAACAACACTGAGAATAACATAAAATTAGAAAAGAATATTTGAATACTTCTGTGTTGTGCTCCAGCTGTTAAACCTGTAAACCTGATTATTAATAAATTAATCTGGTATGCTGAAAACCTTACATTCATATTTTGAGATTTGAAGCAACTATCTTAGAACAATTAGAGAAGCAGCCATTCAAAAAATATTAAATATGCAAATGCTGAATTAGCTTTTGCCTTCCAGGCAGTTTAGTAGAGATGAATTATGTGGGAGATGGGCTCATATTTCAATATCAGATTGGTTTTCAAATGTGAATTGTTTTATTTTCTTTGACATGCTTACTTTTTCATCCCCAACCAGTAAATCTATTCTACTCCTTTTGTCCTTTTGTAAGCAACCTGTATATTTAGCTGAGCTGTGAAGAAAACAAACAATGGCAAATAGGTGATGAAGGACAGTATGCTGTGAAGAGTTTGTATATCTTTGTGCACAGTGATGTCATTAAGCCAAAGATACTGCTTTAGAAAAAAACGAGCCAATCAAATATGAGCAGGAGATCTCCGAAGGTTTGCAAGATGCTGACTTAATATGAATGTGTGTCATCCGATGATGCTTTGATTATTTATCCTAATGTAATTCCAAACATGCAAATATAACTCATAAGTCTCGATCAGCGTCAGGCAAAAGATCTTTTCTGAAGCAGACGGAGCAATAATGAAACTGAGTCTCAAGTAAAAAGCAGAAAGACAAATAAGCTTGCACTAATAATTGTGGAAATTCCTGTAAAATTCTTATGCACGCTCCAAATTCCTGGACAAGCTTCTCTGTTGCAAGGCACACACCTGCTTTAGATGGGGGAGTGTGTAGTGTAAGGCGCTGATGGACAGTCTGCAGGGAAAACAACGAGACATTGTTGCTGATCTGCTGAAGGTCACAGACATTACTGTGTGCCAAGTCTGGCACCAACTCACACAACAAGGCATATGCATGAACAACTGAAACAACACCGTGATGGTTTAAGCCCTTACTATTGATATGGATGTGAAATTACATTCATCGCACCAGGAAATCAAACAGCCTTTTTCATTCCATCACTGATAACTAGTTTTGCCTCCACTTTCCCACTCATTTTTCCAGACAAACGTCACACAATGGGGCTTTGATCTTCTTCCTTCTCACCCTCTCTCCTCCAGATGCCAGGTACAGTGGGGGAGTCTATGCTGCTGGATGCCGTCTGACACATTTCAAAACAATGATAACAAGCTACAGGCTTTTCTTTAAGCGGCCCATCTCAGTAGCTTCCGCTGCAAATACATACCGGCAAGCAGCACAGAGAAGAAAACAAAAGAAAAGAAAGAAAAAAAAAACACAAAAGGGAAACCTCTCTGTGACCATAGGCGTGTAGTTGTAGCTGAATCGACAAGCCTGTACTGTCCATTTCACCAGCTGCTGTTTTATCACAACTGTTTTACACCTTGGTATAATATACGTATGCTTAAAATCATTCAAAAGTGTAGTTGAAGGTGCTAAGTGTGAAACAAATGGAAAAAAGGATTGTGAATACCTAGCATTATATATCAGCATTATATAAATTTAACAGAAATGTGATTTGGGCAGGCAAATTGCTACTGAGAGCTTAGACAATAAAATAGATAAACAAATCTGCCATTACAATTAAACTGATAATAACACAGCATTGATATAACATGGAAACTCTGTTTAATTTATATTATATGTTCTAATCTACACCATACCCACAGTGTCAGTAAAGCTTTGAATGCACCTAACCAATAAATGTATCTACACATCTATTTTTAGCCCGCACACACTCAGTCTAGTATCAGTTTTAATTTTAATAAAATGTAATACTTTTTCAGTGGCTTGACTGATTTCAGTGTTGCATGTGTAGTGTTGACCTGTCCCTTTGGTGCAGTTGTCCAGAATAATGGATTTATGAGAGAAAAAAAAAAACTTTTCTAAACCTGGTAGTAATGCTAAGGTTAGGACTGCCTATAAAATCATCTTATCAATCATGTTCAGAAAACAATGAACTAAAGCGATAACATACTTATTGGGTGCAAAATACTGGAATTTTTTTTCTTTTCCAAAAAAAAAACAAAACAAAAAAACATACACTAAATTAAAAACAATAAACCACAACTAACAGCAGTGATTGATGACGTGGCACTTTTATATTGATCATTTCTTCTCCTATACACAGTTTGTGCAACTATCCCTGTTAGCACTTTGCACCGACTTCCACATGCTTATGTAGGCTACAG
Organism: Fundulus heteroclitus; assembly: GCF_011125445.2. Taxonomy (NCBI): domain Eukaryota; kingdom Metazoa; phylum Chordata; class Actinopteri; order Cyprinodontiformes; family Fundulidae; genus Fundulus; species Fundulus heteroclitus. Next base: position 16,926,955 of record NC_046376.1, read on the forward strand.
CCTCTTTTAAACCCTCCCTTTGACCCAACTTCTAATCAAAAGGCCAACCAGAACCCGAACCTATGAATGACATTCTGTCTCATTTCCACCGGGGTTTGACCTTCAACATGAGTGATTACAGAGGAAAAAATACAGGCTATAGATAAAACGAGACACACCTACATCCAATAATAAAATAAATAAATAAATAAAACATGTCAGTGTTAGTAGAAGAGCAACAGAAAAACTTAAAACAATATTTTTTTAAATGCTTCGTCTAACAAACTTCGACCGTAACGTGTTAACAAATGCGTCTTACTTTTCATAGTCATGCTTGCAGTACAGCAGACGGTCCCTGCAGTAACAGGTCCCGGTGAGTGCGCTCAGACAGACGGCGCACTTGACGCAGGTCTCGTGCCAGGACCGCTCGTTCACGCGCAGCAGGAAGCGGTCGGCGATGGGAGACTCGCAGCCCGCGCACACTTCTCCCCCTCCTCTGAAATCGGCACCTGGTTGGAGCATATCACTGCCACAGTTACACCCAGAAGGCCAGAACTAGTTCTGATATAGAAAATAATAAAAAGAAGAAGAAGAAGAAGAAGCTTAAACCCATCATCAGGCGCAAGCCAACTGTTGTTCCGTCTGAAAGGAAAAGGGGAGAATCCCTTTTTGATGTTCCAAAGGCAAAAGGTCGCATAGCTTTTAATACGAATCTCATTTAAAATGTTGACGTTAATTTAAAAAATACATTTGATTTCTTGGATCACTAAACTGACTTTTTGTTGCTTCCTTTGCCGTTGCGCTTGGTTAAAGTTGAGAGCAAGAAAATAATATTGCTAAATCTTGCCTACGTCTTTCTTAAAGTCATGAACCTAAACATTTAAAAAATGATGAAGTACATCGGGACATCGATTGTCATTCCTACTGTGGTGCAACCTAGTTAATCTCGCAACATTTTACGTATAAAATTGTCCCTTTTTTTCCTGCGAGAATTTATGCACTATTTGTCTCAAATTCAACAGGCAATTTCAGATTCAATCTTTTTTTAAATCGCATTTATTATCTATTTATTTAAATCGACTCTTTTTTATATATATAATCAGAAATTCTCATCTGTCAAGCTTTCAAACTGATTTTTATGTAATTGTTTTTAAATACTGCAAAAGAAGAAGAAAAAACAACAACCATATTTATCTGAATCCTGTGTGCAACAAATAGCTCACCAAAAGGCGTGGAGGACGGAGGCTGTTGCAGACAGGACTGCTGGTTCTCTTCAGTTTTCATTCCCTCTCTCCTTCCCTCGGTGTGATCGCTAAAGAGACAAAATAAAACCATATCGAAGAAATCATCACAGCACATTCCCACCCCAAAGCATGAGCCAAAGCTGGAAAAAAAAAGCACCATTCCGTCAATTTTCTATGCGGCACCGATGTACAGATGATAAAAACCAAACAGAAATGGCAAAAACAATTATGTTGGACTCGGTTCAGGTCTTTAAATGTCAAAGCAAACTGAATGACAAATGAGAAGAAAAAGAAAATAAGTAAGCTATGTATTTAAATAATTTATTTGACAAAAAGAAAATAATCGAACCTGAACATCAAATGTTAGCTTTTGTTTCAAACGTCACTTTAGGTCAGCATTTGTCTCAGGAACCAGATTCAAACTGAAATTTTATTATTAAAGTTTTACTGTTTAGATTCTGCTTTAAAACGAAAAAATAAAAAGCTAACATGCCCAAACCCATAGGTTTTCTATTTCCTCTTCATCTTTTTTATTTTTTGGATATAGATTAAAAAAAAGCATGCTTATTGAAATAATAAACATGGGAAGTAAATTATGTTTAAATGTCATAACGCTTTTTTTTAGTGGCAACAAATACCTCATATCTTTAATTGTATTTGACAAGACCAATAGGTACAAAAGAAAAAGAAAAAGTAATTTTAAGTAAAAGCAAGGTTGCCTATTTAGATAAAAATCAAACGTGGAGTTTTCTTTTTTATTTTGTTTTGAAAGCACATCCATAGTAAAATAAATGGATAAAAGCTAAAGTTGTCATTTGATAAAAGAGATAAACTTATTTTAGGTTCTCTTTTGAAATTTATTCTGATATTATAATAATTTATTACGTTGGACTAGCAACTAACTAACGATTTGTAAAAGTAAATGATCATTATAATGCTTTTTACAATTAAAATGTAGAAGAGAGAGAGAGAGAGAGCGAGAGAGAGAGAGAGAGAGAGAGAGAGAGAGAGAGAGAGAGAGAGAGAGAGATTTGCGCTGTTGTTACACAAAATAATTAAACAAAACAAATAAATTATGTAAATGGAGTTAATTTGATTTGGGATTTTTCCTGTGTGCCTGAAGTAAATTGATGACATGATTGCCATGCAGCAATAGGTTGTGAAAGCCTGAAATGCTGTTATCTTTTTAAAGCTGGGACTGATCAATAAAACGTAGGTGTCATTCTGCCTAATTAGTAATTTAAGTAAAACCGTCGCATAAAATGACTAACAATTTAGTATTTTAATGAGTACTCAAAGAAATAATAATAATAATATTAATAATAATAATAATATTAATAATAATAATAATAATAATAATAATAATAATAATAATAATAATAATAATAATAATAATAATAATAACTTTTGTTTTCAACAACTGGATTTGATTTTTTTCCTTCAGTCAATAAAAAATACGTCCGTACATTGGCTGTATAAAATAATTATCGATAAAATCAAAGATGAGCTATATATGACTGGTAATAGTAAAAGCCTGTCCGCACCTCATCCATCCTCAGTCTATACATAATGGAATAATTCACCAAAAATAGGTCAGTGTAATTACCCTTATACGTCCTTTGTACAATTAAGGAGAAGAGAACATCCCCCCACCCAGAGACTGCTTGTGAATAAGAAGCATCCAGTCGAGTCTAACTTTTGCACAGAACCATGCCACGCTGCTTTCTCTCGCAACCTGTCCCCGAGTTTCGGAGTCTTACCTTGAGGTGAAACACACTCCTCCTGAAATCTCGGTTGGCAACATTTAAATCCAGCGGAACTTCCAGCTCTCGTGTGACTGAACAGAGGCGATCGAACGGATCGTCCACATCAGCTACCTCGCACTTTGCTCACGGACGAGATTCCAACACCATGATGATTCCCCCCAAAAAATATGCTCTATTGTGTCTCCCGGTTTCTCCCACAGCCGTGTGCGCGCGCTCCGGTTTGTTTTGTGCGTAAAAGAAAAAAAAAAAGGGAAGCAGAGGGAGGAGATGGACAGACACGGAGGGAGGGAGAAGGTGCGGAAGATGATGATGAGAGAAGATGAGCAATAATACGTGCCTATTGATAACTCAGGTGGGGGGAATCTCTTGAATCTGTGTTTGGGGTTAGATCGATATTTATAAGGGCACAGTTAATTAGGGGCGTATTGATATTGCCTTGTATCACGAATAAAGCCGTTGCTGCTTTGGTTCTAAATAATGTCCCGAAACGTCTTGATCCTGGGGTGAATGAGTGAAGCAGCAAAGGCGTATGAGCACTTGCACCTGAACACAACTTACGAAAGAATAACGCACAAATAAAATCGGTTTACATCACAATTCATCTAAATTGCCACAGTTCACTGGATGGAAATGGACATTGCCCTGGCTTGAAAAGTATAATTAAAGACAGACAAACAAAACGAAACCCAAAGAATGCAAATAATAAAAAGGTTTTATTGCCCTTGTGCTGTTGTTTCTGACATGGTTTTATCCTAAACCGAACTATCGCCCCCTTGTGTCTAAAGAAGAAAGGTGCATTGGTCATAAACCAAAACAGAAAATATAAAACAATATGACACTGATAAAGCCTATTTCTATTTATGTAGACAATGTTACGCTGGAAACTAAAATATTGAATAGAAAACAAATAGAAAACCAACTTTTTACAGTCAAAAAACAAACATTTACAGTCTTCATATGACAAAACATGATGCTTTTGTGCTGGTTTGTCATTTTTAAATTGCAAGCACCTGCATGTTACATTCAAATACTGAATAATCAACGGAGAAAATACATGTACTGTCTGGCTGCTGCATTATCCAGCTGGAAGTTTGACAGCTAAAAGAAGGTGATTTAGAGGTTAAGACGCCCGGGTAAGCACGGACCCTGATTTATTTAATGTATTTTGACGGTTTGAAAGTTTGAAGTACTAAACTTTTCTAAATGTACCAAGTATTGACAATTTAAACTTGCTAAAGTAGGAGGAATAAAAGTAAATAAGAAACAGTATATGGGAAAAATTTTTTTATATAGAACTACATGAATGTAGTCACCTTTTACTGTTTTAGTCACTGTTTTTTTACACACAGTGTAAAATAAGTGCAGTCCTTCAGTGTACATAAACGATTATGGTGTCTAAACGGGTGAATTTTCCTCAAACAAAGAGCTGCTCCTCTTTCTCTGAGTGGGTGCGTCTCAGCTTCAGAGTAGACAGGATCTTCTGGGCTGGGGAGGTCACGTTGTGCTCTGCAGAGACGGCTTTCGGACATGGATAATGAATGCGATTCTGTCCAACGCTGTGTTGGTTATTGCTGAAATTTACATTGTGATCAGCTTGACTCCACCTTGTCACCTCTTGAGTGGACCTCTCTGTTGTACCGGATGAAACTGCAGCTGCCGGGGATGTAACTGTGGAGTCCACTCCTAGCATGTACTGCACAACCTCTCGAGGGCTCAGTGGAACATCCACCTGACCCTCTGCTGTAGTGGTAACCTGGTGGGGCTGCTGGATAATCTCACAGCGGTCTTCCGAGTTTTGTAGAAATCTCTGTGATCCGAGCTCTGGAGAGGAGGTGCAGCTGTTGTCTCCACTCCGGTGATTGGCCCGCTTAGGGGTTGCTGGCTGTCTTGTTGCACAGTCTGTGTTAGAGAATCGGGTCCCCGCGTTATGATACCGGTGATACTTCACATGCTGCCTGGTAAGACGGTGATGTGGTTGTGTGCCTGAATCAGAGGAAGCTTTCTCTGCAGCTTTACCTTGAGGATCACTTGATGTTGCTCTCATAACCAGGACTAGGGTGGGGAAAAAAAGAACATAACTGTGTGATTTACAAAGTAAGCGAGAGCTAGCACAAGTTATTGATTATAAGACTGGACTTAGGTTATCTTGCATATTGTTTATCAAATTAGGCATACCTTGCCTGAATATGACTGTCATATCTATATTGTAGAAAGAATGACATTTATCTTATTAAACTGTCAATTGTTTTAATCCAAAATAATTTGCTGATTTAAGATCTACTGTGTATATATAGCGGTGTGAATGGTCAGCTGTGGATGAAACCACACAGAGAAACAAAGCAAAAGAAAAGCAAGCAAAGAGCAGCGTGAGATTTCTGTGCAGCAAAAAAAAAAGACAAGTCCCTTCATTCGTCTCTTGGTTTTCGAGAGTTAATGTTAATCATAAGTCATCAGTCTGTTAAACTGCTAAATGAATATGATTCTTAAGAAAAGTAAATGCATATCTGTTACACAAAACCACATGCCATCAAAGGTTCTTGGTTCTAAAAATAACTACAGGAAATGAGCTGAAAAAAGCAATGACGACAGAACTCGTGGCCGTCTACACGCACCAAGAGATGAGAAAGCTACTCTGTAACTCGACTTTAGCATCAGAAGCATGTCTGTGAGAAATTTAAAAATAAAATCGTGTGACGTGTAGGTTTGATCATTCAAATTTGCGTTTAGGACTGTGCTAATTAAAACATGCAATCTAGTGTATTACGCTGGCAGGTGGAAACGCCAATATCAACACAGGAGCATCTGCTTATCTTCACATCTGCCTACCTGCTCTCTCACTGGCATCTGGGCCGAGCTGGTCCACTGCCTCATTGGATGAAGACTTGTCAGATATATAACCCTCGCTTGAGTCTCTCTTGATAACTTGGCTCTGTTGGAATGATACAAGTTGAGGTCGATTGCTGGGAGTGTTTACTTCTAATCCTGTTGTACTTCAGTCTGAGTTAGACTCTAAATGGGACATTGTATTTGGTACAGTAATTTTGAACCTTTAATCTAAATTTGATTAATCTCCCAATTCTATTAGTCTTTGAATTAGTTCATCGAGCCATTTGAAATGTTTAAAGTGGGATTATACTCGTTTAAGCATTTAGCAAAGTTAAAAAACTAAAAGCTGAAAGGACTTTATGCAAGGCGGAGCTTCAAGCAGAAATACAGCAGCTGTGCAGTTTTCTGTTCTTCAAGAAATGAGCAAAAGGTTAGTGTGCTAAAGCTAATTAAAGCACAGGCAAAGTGAAGGCCAGGCAAATGCGAGTTATCCTGTGAAGACAGAGGAACTCACCTCTAGAGACCGTGGACGCTCTCTGGAGGAAGTGTCAAGTTCCAGGTCCGCGTCGTCTTCGTCCAGGGCACAGGAAGCTCTGGGAGGTGTTTCTGGGAGAGGTGCTGTGGGGGCTGGGGGAGGGGGTGTACTTATGCTCCGCTCCATGCCAAAGATCCTGTCATGATGTGTGATGAGGAACTCCACAAGCACGGACTGGTAGCTTGTCTCCAGAAGAGCAATCATTGACATGTCCGTAGACACCAGAGGGCGCAATAACGTGGGTCCAAAAACAATACCCAGATTGCTAGGGGACATCTTGTTATCGTAGTTCTCTGAAACCCTGTGGAGTGAAAAACACTGGCGGATGTAAGTACAACCTCACATAAAAACAAAGGGCCAACAGTGATGGTAAGTGGAAATACAGATCATTCATTCTGTAGCGTGCTTACTTTTGCAGATGAGAAATAAGATGCTGCAAAGTGTTGTAGTACTGTGAAGGAAGCTTTTTCAGTAGCATTTGTAGTTTGTGGATAATATCCTCTAAGTCGTTGGGGTCTGGTGAGGTGTCCTTTTCACTTAGGTGCTGAATGGTCTTTCCCACCCCGATGAATCCATTGTACAGGTCAAAGGTTAATAGAGGCTCTGGAAGCTAGAAAGCACAGTCGAGAAATGATTTAGAACACGCCGCTGCTGAGGATTACTGCTCTTTTTGTTCGATAAAAGAGCATTTTCTATTGACTTCTATGGCAACATCTAGAGGTACCTCCTTTAGGAAGTGCTTAAGGATAGAGGTGATGTCATGTGGCGAGAGATCGGAGAGGTCCACCTGGTCCTTTTGTGTCTCAAAGGACTGGCAGAGCTTCTGAATGCGAGGCTTGGATCCACTCACGCGATACACCCCCTCAGAAACAGCGGCAGACATCAGTTATTAGACGACAGTTCAGAAGCTTGAGAAGCTACACCTTCAGGGATAATCTTTATGAAGACGGTAAATAAATACCTGAACAGAGAGAGCACGGCTTTCAATCTCAGACGTGCAGCATCGGACAACAAATGGGACCTCGTCTGGCCTGTCTTGTAAAATCACAGAGAGGTCTACTCCAAACACCGTGCCTTTCTTTTGCTCACACTCTAGCTGACACACCTCCATACACTTCCTGTGGAAAGCCAGCCCACACTAAACATACAGGTGGGCGAAAAAAAACAACAAACAAACAATATCATTACAGCCGTTCTTATATTTTTTGAATTCACTTTTCTCAATATTAGTCAGCATCATTAGAGTTTATCTTTCAGCCATGGCTTCATACCTCCTCACATTCAACCCCACTGACAACAATATAGTTTTCGCACTGTTTGCATTTAACCATCTTGCTTTTTGTTTTTTTGAGCCGATGAGTCAGTGCAGCTCGAGAAAACATTTTTGTTTTTACAGAATGGCCATCAGCGTACTCTGTGGACATAGAAAGAAGACGGGTTTTGAGAAGTCCGATATACTGGTTCCAAATGCAATGGATGTGTGTAGCAAGGAAACTAACCCAATTCTGACACCACGTCCCGCTCATCCAGATCGTCTGACGACACCGTCAGAGTAGATCCTGTTTTTGGCAGTCTCCTGTGAGCTTAAACGGAAACAAGAGGAAAAATGTTAGACTTTGCAAAGTTTGCACTTTTATGCAAATGTTAAGTGACAGGAACAACTGAGGGCCTGTTCTTACCAGGGCTCGAAAGGGATTCCAAACTGCCTCCAATGCTCTCACTGTCACTGTGCAACGATCTCCCTAAAAAGCATCAAAATGCAAGTTAAACTAAAGAGAAGAGTTTGCTAAAATTGTCAAGAAGTAATCTTGTGGAGCCCTTACTGCCATCAATGGATCGTTTGTAAGGACTATCCTCTATCATGGGTATAGAGTCGGGCACAGGGCTGAGAACGTTGCTGGTTTTTCTTTTGTTGCTATGAAATTAAATAAAAAATATCAAAAACATTATTTTGATGAGTAAAGAAGTAGAAGGAGCGCATATAGACCCATAGATCCAGCAGATTTAAAATATTGTCCGCTGCAAATCTTCCAAGCTGACAAACGCTTTAGTTTGAGTCTTTACCTTTTACCCTGAGGAATGTAGTCCTGAAAGGTGAAGGTCTGGAGAACTTGCTTAGGGCGACGCTTGCTGAGGATGTAAAGCAGATAGGGTTCTCCGGGCTCCACATTTCTGCAAGTCAGCTCAAGGTTTTGATAACCGAGAGGCATGGCCTCTGTCTGCTGCCGCTGGTAGTAGAACATGTTGACTGTGACCTGAGGCAAAGAGACGCTGTTAGGTTTACTTTTGTTTCGGTAACATACATATAAGGGAAAAAAGCATGACATCCTCTTAGCTTAAACAAGAAAGGAGCTCGTTAACACAGTGCTGTATACGTACAGTAGAGTATATTAAGGCAAACCATTACCAATGGTACCTGAAGTAATTCATTTACCAGGCAGCTTGTCTACACGCATGCTGACAAAAGCAAAGAACTAATACCAACCTCCTTGAGCAAATTGTCTCCTTGACAAATCAGTTTGCGAATGTGAGTAATGATTCGTTCTTTGGCCTTCACTAATTCATCTTGGGTGAACTTGGCGTCGCTCACACACTGTCTGTAGAAAAGTTCTGTCTCTGATACCTAGAAGAAACACGGAGGGGAACTGAGAGCAGGTATGCAGCCAACAACCTGTTTATGTGGCATGTTCTACCCACTTTACTTAAATCACCACTGTCTTTTAAAAAAAGGTTAATGTGTAGATTTAACAGAGCAAATAAACGAGAGCCTCACTGTCCTACTATTAATAAAAGGCCTTGATGTAAAACTAAAGCAAAAATGTAACAGAAACATAAATCTGACATTACATACTGCACACTTAATGCTAGAGTGAATATTCATATGTCTATTCAAAGCTAAACAAATAAACACACTGATTAGTGTATTAAATTAGATATTGTTAATGAGTTGATCTTAACAAACCTTTGACTGGGCTTCATCCTTGGACTTTCTTCTCTTATCGAGTGTTTTTACTCCAACTGTGTCGTCCACAGCTTTCGCTGAGACTGCTTTCGCCTTTTCCAGCTCATCACAGCGCTGGAAGTATTGATGCTTGGCCTTTTTAAGAGCTGTTACTGCATCGTGCTGAAAATAACAAAACAGTGATACCCAGCAGAAGAAACAAATTATTATTTATTACTTATTTTTAGACACTAGCCCAGGAAGTAATTTACAATACAAATTAATTCACCTGCTAAATGATTTATAAAAATAAGATAAGATAAGAAGATAAGATAAGAATTCCTTTATTGTCCCTTCATGGGGAAATTCAAGTGTGACAGTGGCAAGGACACAGAGTTACACACAGGTTATAGTAATGAAAAAACAAGCTGATCTAATCTAAAGTTAGTTTTAAAGCAACATAGGATGATAAAAGTACAAAAATAAATACCAGAGTAAAATATTGCAAAATTACTGATTATATGGCATACTCAAGTAAAACAAAGAGATGAAATATTCAATTTAAACAGTAGCATTCCAATAGCAGTAGCAAATAAGAATCCAAAATATGCAAACATGCACGTATGCACATAAGTGTGCACTCAGACAAAGGGGTAAAGTGAGTAAGAGAACACAGAGTAACTTCACAAATATATAATGGTTATCATTTCATTGTATGCTAAAAGTAGACTGCCTTTTTATTTAGTAGAATGCCAATTATTTAGTAACTGTGTTTTGAATTGATCAAGTTCCACCTCAGCTACAAATATGAAACCTATTTCACTCACCATCTTTCTTTGCGCCCTTGCCCACTGCTCTTTAAACTCTCTGCGCCACTTATCGATCTCAGTCCTCTTGTCTGACAAAGCCTATACAACAAAACAATCCTTTACACCAAATCTGAGGATGGTTTATTGAAAAACACACTCTTTGTTGAAGTTTGATCTCTACCTGGTAGCATCGGTTGTGCAGGAGTTCCGAAGTCTTTTTAGAGGTCACACTGTTCTTCATGTCTTGTTCCAAAGCCATGGTGTAGATGTACTGTAGTGGCATCATTTCCTGCACAGGCAAGAAGAATTTTCCATGGTTTTAGCATAGATTTTGCAATTTAGCATAAAGGTCAAATGATGCAAACTTAAATTTGAGGTACGATAATACATTCAAAAACATTATAGCAATAAAAATAACACATAAAAAAATTACTGTAGTTACCAAAGCCGTACCTGTTGTACCACGGTTACCTTTGCTCCTTCAGCTGCCTTCATCACATTTTTTGCAAATTCTTGCTCTGTCAATGAAAACAAGGTGATATTGACCCTATATTTCTACTCCTGAGTATTTACAATTTGATGGTAAATAATCAATATCAAAGAAATTTGATCAAATTAAGTAACTTATTTGTTCCATCTGATAACTATATATATGTGTTTATGCCTGAGACTATAACGCTAATGCAAACAACCTGACTACTTAATACAATCATAGCTTAATAAAATTCAATATGCATAAACAGAATTATAATTTCATTTCACAAAAAGGGTCACATTTAGTTAAAAAGGAACTATGGAAAAATTAATGTTATCCAATACGGAGTGATTGGCTCTTAATAAAATTCTGTTAACCCTCTATGGTATAATGTTGCAATTTGGTAACAAACCCATTGAGTTCCTTCCACACACACTCAGTACCTCCACTGACTAGTCTGCTAATTTTAAGATGTATTGCACTGAAAGAGAGATGGGATCCTAAGAGGACCAATAGCAGTGGCTTTCTGGAGGGAACTTTGGCGCCCTTTACCTCTGCAGGGAGGACTCTTCAGAAATCATCAGAACAAAAAAAAGTATTTTTATGACATTTTTGATAGGGAAAAATACGTACTCCACAACAAGTGAGGTAAGTTCCCTATTCTGTGGTTTATTGCATTATATTTGATCATTTAATAATGTTCAAATGTGGATTTTGCCATATGGTAACACTGTACCATTAAGATCAGAATTGTATTACTAGCCCAGCATGTTGATGGCATGCACTGACTACATTCTGCTATAATAAAGCATTTTGTGAGTCTTTTCCATATTACATAGGACTATATCTGACACTACTTTTTTCTTCCATTCACAGAAAGAATACAACTATGTTTTGCAGTTTTTCACAAAAGAAAACCAAGCTAGTGCTTCCTGTACGTAGGCACTGATCACTGGCCAGCTGTCATGGCCAAAAGGGGCCGGTGCTAATACCCAGGCTGCATGGTATAGGCACAGTGTGAGACCCACCTGTGCCTCATACTTTAGAGAAACTGCATCATCAGTTTCCATAAACAGTAAGGCAAAGACGGCATTATTAAGGCACTCAAATCAAATGAAAACAATTATTCAAATGAAAAATTCAAATGAAATGTTGAAAAATATCTTTTAAATTGCTTTTAACTATTAAATGATTTGCATTGTTAGTGCTCCTGGGGCCTTTTTAGACTATAACCTGAGTAAGTTAATAAAGTTTTTTTTACAATAATAAACCAAACTCTCTTATTTTCATCCATTTCCACTATCGTACAGTGTTGCCAAAGGGCAACATCAACAGAAATAACTAAAAAAAAAAATATTTAAAAAGTAATTCTCTTGCTTATTTTTATTCGGTCTATTTAATGTCTAAAAAAACACCCCAGAAATTTTCTTTCCTAACTGGCATCCTTATGCGTACCGTAGAGGGTCTGTTAAACAACTGGTAATAATTAGTTAATGGCTGAGTACCTTCACACACAATTTAACAGCATCAATACAGCAGTTGATAAAGGTTCTAAATGTTCAACAAATAAATAAATAGCATTGGAATAAACAAACACCATGCAGGAAAATAAAACAATATCAGGTGATAAAATACAATTTTAATTTTCATAGTAAAACAGTGGAAATGATAAAACTATGTATGCAATAAAACATTTAAATTTAGCTAACAAAAGTATTCATAAAAAAGCTAATCATTTGTTAAAATACTATTTAAATGTAGGTATCTTGGTCATTCCTGCACACATTTTATCTCTTGTGGGGTAAACAAGGAAAGTGGGAGAAGTCTCTTCAGATTTAACTGGCTTTCTTGCGAAGTAGAAGGAGATAGAGAGGGTGCATTGCTTCAAAGTCTAAAGTTCCCAGTCTTTTTCTGAAATGAAATTTTATTTCTTCAGATTTGTTTGTGTTCAGGTCCAGGTGATATGGGGGCACCACTGTACCACATGCTTAATTCTCCAGGCTCTGTTGTTGTTGTTGTCATGATTCATGCCAAAATGGCAGTGTCGTCAGCAAACTTAACAAGGGTGTTTGTGGTATGAATGAGTGAACAGTCATGTGTGGACTTATAGTAGAGGTAGGGAGTGAGAATTCAACCCTGTGGTGCACCAGTGGTCAAGATAAGAGTAGCTAAGATGCGATAACCAGGTTCTGACGCTCTTTGGCTGGTTTCTGCAGAAACCCAGCCCCTATGCACATACTGATCTGCCCACCCCCAAACTGTGCAGTTTTTAACTAGTTTAAGTGGGATCAAAAGGTTGAAGGGTGGAATAAAAATATGGAAACAGTAACTTTATATAGGGGATGCATGCAGGGTTGTGAAGATTATATTTAACCACTGATCTATTAGTCTGATATGCAAACTGGTGCTGCACACTGAGGGGACAGCAACAGGAAACATTTAGTTAAAAGATCTGGTACATGAGAATTCAGTGGGCAAAAAAATTGTTCAAATATAACTCAGCATTTACTTTTACAAAACATAATAATTTACATGAGATTATTATCATGCAATAAACGACTAGCAAATTGTCCTTATTGGTTTATATGCCCTTATTTAAAAAAAGGAGAGTGTATTTTTGCTATTGGGGAACAGAACTTGCAGCGTTGCTATAAACTGTGTAAACAGCAGTTTTGGTCGAGCTCCACCCAGCATGACATGTTGTTGCTTTAGACTGCTTCAGACACAGCTTTTGTGGGCAACTCAGTTGTTTGATCACTTCCTCTAGACTTGTAATCTTTATATCCCTTTCTGGACACTGCACCTGTTCAGGCTGATTCAAGAGTAATCAGTGTCTATGTGCTCTGAATGAACCCCCTCTTCCTTATTACCCTCCTCTTACTTGCTAATCTTTAATCCTTTCGCTCCGTGGTGCGTTGTTCACTGGGGAGCCTACACATGATCATGCGGGATCAGTAGGTGTATTATTACAAAATAGGAAGAATGCATTCACTAAAGTAATGAATGTGTGTCATTTGTTGTCGCCAGCATCGTGCAAAGAGAAAACCAAGCTCTGCTTCTTGAGCTTCAGGAATTTTGGTGAAACACCAAAACCACCAAACGAGTGAAATACACTAAAACGTACAACCAAAAAGCGATGGTCATTTTCCAAACCCACTTCCTGCTTACACGTTATATTTAAATGCACCACCTGCATGATGGCGTAATCATTTGAATGTTACTCTACTACCTCTTTTTTTAGCTTTATGTGAACTCACCCAGGCTGATTCTCTTCTCCATCCAGGCAAGAAGGTCCTTGGCATAGCGGCACCACATCTTGGCGTACTGCAGCGCCGTCTCCACTCCCTCCTCACAGCGAAAGAGGGCCAAGTCTGCTTCCTGGGCTGTGACGGAGTACATCAGCATCACTGTAGGCTCTGTACACTTGGAGATGTATCCAGAGATGACACTGGGTCCACTGGGCTATACCCAAAGGTCTTTCTTTCCTGGAGGACTTAATCTACCACCAGCCTCAAAGAAGCGCCGATCTAGTCTACAGTAGTTAGCCCAAAAGACCGCATGCCAAATCAGACAAGACAAAGCTAATGAAAAATTAAACAAAGCTTTAAAAAGGAAAACAAACCCAGAACAGGAAAGATCGATTGCAAATGGAAAGTCATAGCTGTTCCTCGGGGTAAGCTGTCGTTTCCAGGCGGTCTCAGCAGAATGCAAACATGTCAACACAATTCATGTATATTTTAGGTGGCTGCCAAAGAAATTGGGGATGTGTGTCATAGAGGAGGGTTCCTATGGACCACAGACAAACAGCTCTAGCAAAATAACTTCCCTCCTCTCCTCTGTTCCTCTCTTTGCATGGCCCCTCCCCCTCACACCTGTTCATTTCTGGCCAGCTACTGAGAGCTGAGCCACTTGGTGAGAGCAGAACAACATCACAGAGCCTGTGGGCACCGTCAGACACCACCGTGTCACCACTCTACCGACTGACAGGCTGTTTATTTGCCAACCCCTGTGACTTCCTCCTCTCTGACTCATTCCACCACTGGCTGGATGATGTATGCGTGACAATCACATGCTCTAGAGAACGCTCTTCACAAAACCTTCTCTTCGCCCTCCTTTTCTCCGTATTCAATTTGTACAAATGAAATCTTGTAACTTTCCGACTTAAAAGCCTTTAAATCTTCCGAGTTTGCACATTATAGTTCATCGTTAGTGATTGCAAATGTCGTTCAACAAACAAAGGCCGTCGGAAGTATTGTCGCAACTTATCTCAGAAGTTCCTCACTCAGACAGGTAGATTTCATTATCCTCAGTGTTTCGACGTGGACACCAAATCCAATTGGAGGATGACAAAAATAAAAAAATCCAAATGGGGGATTTTTTTCCCTCCCCTGGCGTCAAGCAGAGTTCAAAAAGATATCCCGATGAATGAAAACATAAAAAAATAAAATGAGTCACGGCCTTGTGATAAATTAGAATTGACGATTTTGAAGTTCCTGTCAAAATATATGAGGACAGGTCGAGCTCCTTAACGTTTAAAGAAATCAGCTCATGTGTAATTCTGTGCTTCCAAATGACTACAGCCCGTGGCGCTTGGATTGAGGATTATCCTGGTTAGTCCAGATTGCTGAGTGAAAGACCTTACAGGAGCACTGAGTGAGGTTTACCCCCCGGGGTGTTGATTGAGCTCCTGGGATAAAACAGGGTGGGGGAGGAGTTCCTGAAGCAACAAGGTTTAGTTAGATTTTTATTTTCTTTGTTGTCTATGTGGTTAACCAAAATTATTCCTATCCCCAGGTAGATTTTTATTTGAAATTATTTTAAAATAATTTATTGGTTTTTATTAGCTTTAAAAAAAAATCATTGATATCTTTTACAGTAATGAATGGAAAAATATTTCTGGTATAATAGCAATCCACTGATATTTCGAGGATTTATCTTTGATGATGAGTTTGAAAGCCATCACTTCCTCTGCAGATTCTATTAGATTCAAGACACAACTCTGGTTGGGCCCCTCTAAAATATTAAATTCACCTCCAGTCAGAAGAAACACATTATTAAAATTAAAAGATCACTTATATCTAATTCTGTCAGGTGTATGAAAAATTTGGGGCTTAACCATATATTACTTGCATCGTCTACACAGTTTCTGTCTTCAAGTTTAAATAATCATTATGCTGTCTTGATAAAACATTTTCATTAAACCTAGAAGGTTGATTAGGGGAGCATTCATCAATGGGTGTAGTCTTTATCTGTTTAGTTTAAATTTTTTTCACTCAAGCCTTGCAACTCTGACATCTCCACTTAATTTTGTCGGTCCCTCCTTCTCGCGTGTAATAAATTTGGAGCATCTGCGTCCTGCTTAAATCCTCTCGCTTTATCCTAATCTTGTTAGAACAGGTTAACTGTAACTTACAGCTAAGAGTAAGGACATAACAAAGACTAAAATAGACCGTGTAGCTAACAGCAGCTCAAGGTGCTCCTAAGAAACTGATGGGATGACAGAAATCAATGACATGATGGTCTATGTTGAGGCGAAGACGTGATTTAACTAGTGACCTGACGTCCTGAAACCACATTCTAATAGATGTTGTTGCACGGGATACCAGCTCATCACCTGCTCCAGGTGCATGCGAGCCAGACATGATGCTGACACACAGCACAAGGTATATTTGTTGTTTACTAGTACTCTTTCCTTGTTTACTCTCTGACTTGGTCTCGGAAAGAAATCATACCATTTTGGTTTCCATCGCCTTCACCAGCCTCAGCACCAATCTGTGTATTAAAAAGAAATGCTTATATTACAGAAGAACGCAACAGACATCTACAGTCTACAGCACTTTGATAGATGGCTCATAAGATACATTTATGTTTTCAAGAGTAAATAAATCACCAACAGACTAAGAATTGGATGCCAACATATAATTGCACAGACATGAAGGGTTTTCATTAGTTTTGAGGAAAATAAATCTTACATGTTCATTGTTTTGCTCTGTGATCTGTGCGCCTTCTCCAGAGTTGGATTCTGGGATGAATTGGGAGTCAGTGTCAATTTCCAGATCCTCTACTTCTCTGAACACAGGAAAAAAAAACGTAACAGAAAAATGAGAAATGCACAATCCAGAACAAATACCTAAAAACTGCAGGTTTGTCATGGGATGAGAGCTGTTTTTATTACAAAAGGCAAATAAAAACTGCCACCTTCATTTAAGTTTTAGTTTTGTCAATATATATCCCTACTTTACAACATTTATACATTAGATGCTGTTAACATTTCTGTCTATGAAAGGAAATTCTGCAGTTCAGTCACATTTGTTACGCTAGAGCAGACTTGGCTATTTTACGATCCGTGGGCCACATCTGGCCCACTGACTACCTTTGACTGGTCCTGTAAGAGATGAGAGGGTATGAAAGATAGACAACTAATCAGAATACACAGGTTCCAGTGACAACTGTGTGTCCCACCCACCTCCTCCGTGTCTGTGTCTAGTTTGCGTATGTAGCTACTGCTGCTTGAGGAAGAGACATAAGATGAAGGACTTGATATAAGATCAAAACAAACCCTGCTGCAGTTCATTTCACCATTTTTTGGCTGTTTTCTGAGCTGAAAATGGCTGCCATGAGTCAACAGTGAGGTGTGATGCTAGCCCTTATTAGCTTTCATCTGCTGTTGGTTTCCTGAAACTTCATCTCATTCTACGCCCAGCAGTAACACTTAAAATACAATCTATTTTTATTTAATTTACAGTAAGGCTTCCTATTTCTGTGATTAAAGAGTAAAGAGATTCTTTTCTATGTTATTTAGAGCCCCATGTGTTCTGGCTGAGAGCCACCATGTCTGAGCTGGTTGCATTGAGACTGGTGAGCATATGCTTTACTTTTCAGTTAATTTTTTCCTTTTTTTGACAATGGACAAAAAGTGTTTGGATAATACTCTGCAATAATGCATAGTTTGTACAAGGAAAATGTTTGCAAACTGGGAGCATTTAAATTACAAATCGATGTCAAATACAATGTTTACAAAACATAAATTGGGGTTATCACAACAACAATGTAATTAATGTTGTATTATTCCTCTGACCCCATCTGTCAAGAGTTCAATAGTTTTTTGTTGTTGTCCTGGATCGTTCCTGAGGAGGATTCCTCCAAGGATGATGAGACTTCCCACCTGGAACTGAGATTCCCTTCTTTCACACCCAATGAGCTGTGTTGGACCGAACGATGTGGTTGGCCTATATAGCCCACACCTTCACACGCAGCAGATTTTACTTAAGACCAATGTCTGACATTTTCTCAATCTTATTTTTCACAACATGGGAATTTTTGGACTGCATCCTTGGGACATTATTTAAATTATATTTAGGATGTATAATAGGTTGCTGTGCAGGATATACTCCTCGTGTGAATGGTTAAAGAGAGTTTGATTTGACTAGAAGTTGAATTTGAGTAACAATAGTAAAAGAATTCAGAACTCAAGTTACCACGGGGAATACAGTGTTACAACTGAGCACTAATACTTAGCCTAGTTATTATACTGGTAGTTTTATGTATTTAATTTTCA
Source organism: Fundulus heteroclitus (assembly GCF_011125445.2). Classification (NCBI taxonomy): domain Eukaryota; kingdom Metazoa; phylum Chordata; class Actinopteri; order Cyprinodontiformes; family Fundulidae; genus Fundulus; species Fundulus heteroclitus. Next base: position 16,945,088 of record NC_046376.1, read on the forward strand.
TCTTACATAATTGTGTGTAATACTATACAACTGTTGTAGACAAGTCTGTGATTTGGCTCACTAAAGCCGGTTTGTTCTTTAAATTCTTTAAACACACCTCCGTGTTCCAATTATCAAACCTATTTATTCAATAATACTAATTACTGTGTTACAATATTACTATTAATTAGAGGGCAACACTCTCACTCACATGTCAACACCACACAAAGTCAGTGGAAATCAGCTAATAGGGTGTTTTCAAGAAGATTTCAAGACTTCAGAACTGTTGAGAGTGAAATTAACATTTTATCTCTCTTTACCTATAATGTGGACAATGCATCCAGAGATGTCAGCCCGATCTGCAGTCTGATAATCTACTGTCAGAGCATTTTAAGTCTGTATCACTGTCAGAGTTGTATTCTTCACTAAAATAGGAAATCTTTCCACACTTGAGGAGGCATGTTTAAAAGATTTTGGTCCTGCTTCGATCAACTCAAATCTCCAAACAAACATAGTCAGTGATGAAGTTTAACAAATCCAGATGCAGATCCTCACTTAGTGAAACTCACTTCGGTACGGTCCTTCGCATAGCCACCTCAGACGTTTAATCTGACTTCAATGCACTTAATTAACCTCAAAACAGGGTATTTTTATCCCACTGAACACTAGGAGAACTGAGGTAAACCACACAATGAACACATAAAGTTAAAGTGATGTTGCTCTTTGAAATCTAGTTAATAAAATTATTATGCTGTTTGATTAGTGGAGCAAAGAAAATGCCCATTTTCTACATTGCTTTTAGAAATGTTAAACAGTTTTGCCTTTATGGTTGGTTATCCATATAGGTGGATGCTGCTATTTTACATTAAGTAATAATTGCCCAGCCCTACACTAGAGGAACCTTTTTCAGATTTGATCAAAACGTAAAATTTCAAATCAGAGAAGATAATAAAAAAAAACACCCATGTAAAATAAAAAAATCTGAAAAATAGAAAGAACTCTCAATGTAGGCGTTGAACACTCAAGTCAACACTTTTAATAATCACTGTATTGTTCTGTAACAAATTTAAAGAAATAAGCCAGAAATGCCCGCTTCAACAGTTTGTAAATATGTAATACTTACGAGGAAATTAAAGAGAGATCAAGATTATCAAAATCCCTGAAGATCTCACTGTATCGCTTGGTTTCAGACTTATGAGGCACCCTTCTCACCTCTGAAATAAGAAATGAAGAAAAAAACCTAAGATGATTTGATTTATGTTACACAATATCATCATAAGTCTTTTACACATGTTTAAAGAACACAATGAATAAATAGCTTTGATCAAATCAGCTTTTACTCATACCGACAAACACCTTAAAATGAATAATCCAAATAGTCTGTTTTAATTTATATTACAGTCACAAATTCAGATTAAACTGTGTGAAACACCTTAACAAAAGAAAGTTTGACAAACATAATGAATCCTACATGCAGACGAATGACACACATTAGGATTATTTACAGAATAATAAACTGAGGTCCTCTTTTAGACAATCTGACAGCATTTCCTGAACATTTCTGAGAAAAACACGTCTATTGTTCGAATGTGAGCTGAATATACAATCCACAAACGAAGTGTGCATTTTGTAAATGGAAAACTTAAACTTTTGTGTGTATGCTTTTCAACTGCTGGCTCATCTTCTGACACAACAGGTTTTACCCCGATAAATTACAACAGATGCAGCAAATAAGTTAAAGAAATCTCCCTCCCTCAGAGGCGCCTCCATCTTGGTCAACCACATCCTGCTCACAATTTGTGTCACGTCCCATAATGCACAGAGTCCCTGTTTTTCACACTAGCAGCGTTTCACTGACAAAATGAGAACTGAGAGTAAGAAAGACATTTCAGCAAAGTTCAGAAATCTAACTGCCACAACTAGACACGAACCGGTTTCTGTTTGCTGATCACATGCAAGATTCTTTTTAAAGAGTTCATGTGATATCAACATGATTACATTTGGGGCATATTTTTTGCACGATTTCTATAAAGATATGTTAACATTTATAAAAATCTGCAAAGTGGTCCACCAGTTCCGATCGTATTATAGTGACCACATCCTGTTCAATTAAAATTCAGAAGTTAAACAGACAAAAAAAAAAAAAAAAAGAACTAGAATGTGTCAAAATGAAGGAAGAGTTCAGGAAGTTCACAAACCCTCCAATGACGAGCAGGACGCCTCAAAGCGCCACCACCTCTCTAACAGGCGCATTTAGGCCCACTGTGCATGCAACATGTGCATGCACCCAAATGCACCCTATTCCATTTTGGCACCACTGCAACACTGGCAAATTTCCAAAAGAGGTAGAACCAAATTTGCCAATATAAAGTAAGTTACTAAAGGATGAGTGGACTGCATATTTAGAACAAATGCATTTTTAAAAATCTAAAATATTTAATACAGACCTAAGAGAACGAAATGTAAGCGCAATAGAGGTTGCATCCTCACCTGTAGCTTGAGAAGAATCCTTGTTTAACACTCCTTCTTCCATTTCTCCTTGCTTTCCACAAACCAGTTAGACCCTAATAGACACACTCGCACATCATTGCACCTGCGTTCACTCAACAGTATGCCATTTTAAAAAAAATATATATAGTGTAGTGCCGTTGTAATGGTCGAAAATTTGCTCCAGACCTTGGATACGCAGAGTTACAGAAGTAGAAAAGTGATCAGGACGCGGTTCTGACCTTGCTACCGTTAAATCTCTCAAAAGATCTTCCTCTGTTAGAGTGGAGGTTGGCCAATGTTTTCACCATGAGGGGAAGAGGAAGTGTATCTCTGTGTCACAGTAGGACCCACCCACACTAAGTCACCAAATATAGTGTGAAGGTGCCACTGTGTTAAGTTTGTGTTGTCTTATTTAGATTGTTGACTTCTTAAAAATGGGTATGAATATAGCGTTCTACGGTAAAACATGTCATGTTCCTTATACGCACATAATGAAAAGTGAAAGTTGTCAATAGTGAGGCTATTGCAGCTGCTGCAGTAGTGGCATCTTATATAAAACATTTAAAATTTTACATCTGTATTATTTACAACACTGCCTATATGCACCAATATGGACACAGCAACAAGAGCAAACTGTCAATATTGTAAATAGTTTTATACCATCATTAAAAAATAATCACAAAATGTTCTTCTCTTCAAACAATAAACCACAGACACATTTATGCACAGTGAATAGAAGAATACTTTTTATTGCAACCGCATATGGAACATGTATCCAAATGTTTTTTATACCATAGTGCATATTTCATTTAAAGTGGTTTGCTAAAAAAGTTATCAAAAAATTTTCATTTAGAAATAAAGATTAGAAACAAACGTTGAATTGAAACCAGAATTTCTGCTAGATTTATTTATTTATTTTTTGGAAATAGTCTATTTTGTTATTCATCTGCACTAATAACACATTTGGAAAAGAAACATTTTACAGTGCAACATAAAATTAGTTAACCTAAAATGGCTGAGATGTACCAGTCAAACTTTATTTGCTGTTAATGCATCTGTTAACTTCTGTATGACAGACAAAAGGAGAGTACTGCAAATGCCATAAACAATAGCAAGTCTAGTGCCCATTTAAAATAATCTATGCAATCAATGTGTACAATAAAAGTCAGCCATGATCCCTTTTTAACTTGTCACACCTGCCAAATCTAATCCTTCTTTAATCTTTGATATCAGATCCATGCAGTGAAAATAAATCAAAACGTTAAGGTTAAAAAAAGGATCAAAAAACCTCAGATGGTATGATTATTGCATGTTTAGATTTGAAACTCTCACTCAGTTTCTCTTAAAGCTCGTCCCGAGTTGCACTGTCCAAAGGGGACTGGAGCACATCTGTGTTTTGGGCCTCGCGGCTGATCTCAGCCTGCTCCTGAGTTTTCCCGGAGCGCGCTGCTCTGTCCCAGTCCGTACGGATCGTATCATTGTCCCACACGGTGGAGGTCTCCGTGTCGCTGATGTAGCCGGGGTCGCCTGTGTAGTGAGTAGGATACACCAGGAGAGGCTCTGCCGAAAACGCCTTCAGGTCCCTGGTTTCAAACTGCTCCATATAATCAGAGCTGGGAAGGAGACGGAAAAGTCAGGAAAACAAGAAGCTGCCGTGACTCTGTGTGCACATTTACCAGCTGAAGTAAAAACTTACACAGGGTGTTTGTTGTACATAATGGGAAGAAACTCATCTACTGGCAATATCCTTTTAAGCGGTTCTGCTTTTAAAAGCTTCTCAGCACCCTGCAATGAAATCATATAACCTAGAGTCCAGTATGAATAATCTGCTTCCACTAAGTTGTGTATATTTGGCACCGCTTTCTCCTTGTGATCTACTTGCATTCTCTTCCGACCAATATATCTACAGGAAACAAACAAACAAACAAACAAAGAGGTTTGGTGGGGAAAAACTGCTGACTGAATATAAACGAGAAAAATGAAAGAAGAACAAACTCACATAAGATCCCAGTCCAGTCCTTCTTCCTCAACCTCACTCATCAAGTTCATTAAGCGGCGTTTGAAGAAGACCTCGAAACGCAGGTCATCTTCAATCACAAGGGACGTTTTCAGACGGCGGTCTACAACCTAAAGACGAACAACAATGCGTTGGTATTTGTCAGTTTCGAAACCGTTAAAATGCTCTGCTTCTGGGGTTCACCTCCTTCCAGATGTTATAGTGGGAAAGAAAGCAACCTAGCTCTCCCTTTGTCAGCGGTCGACCATGGTAGGGGTCCTTGTATCCCGGGAGCATGTGGATCCCCAAGTCATAGATTTCACTCACATTCATTGCTCTGAAATGGAGGCAATGGAAAAGATTTTTGTTTAGCGCCAATAAGCTACAATAAAGACAAATGTACATCAGAAGAGAAATGGTCCAATTTAAGCATCACATAAAATAACTACTTATTAGAATGCACATTTAAAACAAATAAAAAGGTCAAATAGGCGAGAAAAGCTGCAGCAAACTGTTATGTGTTTAGTCCTGCCTTAAAGGAGCCAAACGTTTTTGCACAACTCAAATTTTCAAGGTGTTGCTTCCAGAAACTTTACCATTAATTTAAAGCTAGTGAAAAACGAAGCATGCAGCAGTATTTCTGTGTCCTTAAACTGGTTCCAGCCTTGCCTGGAACCAGGACAGGATATTAGATGGACCCCCACCTCTGGCATTTTGTAACTAATAAGAAATTGACTATTTGTCCTGTCAAGATACTGCATTCTGACACCTTCTTCCTTACCCTCCTCTTCCCTTCTTCATCCTCCTATCTGCGCCATACTTTGGAGTTTTCAGATTTTCTCCTTAGAAGAAAAGGAGGTTCTAAATAATATTGCCATAGAAGTGTAACAGTGACACAAATAACACGTTAATAAGTTGCCTAATAAGTTTTTATATGTCATCATTTGAATGTAATAAGAAACATATAAATGTTAAATACTAATTACTTTCACTATATTTTAAAGTTGTCATGTTATTATTCAGTGAAATAATTAAAATGGGGAGTCCATTTAAAATTTTAACCCAATATATAGTAAAATCGAACAAAAATTGTATATTTTATAAATCATTATTTTTGCTTCCAGCGCTAAAGTACATCTTGAAATAATTTAAACTACTACAATGTCTCAATAAAACAAACACAACAAAAACACCCTAACATCTCAGCTGCAGTGGTGTTAGCTCTGCTGAGAGATTTGATTTGCACGGTGGAGAGATTCAATACATTCATGATGTTCACATGACCATGAAGTTAAAAAAACTACAATAACACTATATAAAATATTAATATCAATATAAATAAAAATATATGTTTATATTTTATGTATTTAGGATAAAGATGAATCTTTTTTATGTTTTTCTTTCTTTAATTATAAATATACATTTTGAGAGGTTTTAATTCATTTAATTTAAGCTTTTTTGGCTTCTATATAACATGCTGGTCCAAATCCTTCGTATTTTAGGATTCGGCTTTGTTGACATGTTTGAGCTCCAAATGTCATGGGCAGAGCCTTCGTATAGCGTTTCAGGCCCTACAGCAGTATCTTCATTTCATTCACAGCCGCCCACCTCTATCCTAAAATCCTGTGTGTAGGACACGCCTGGTAGTAGTGATAGTCTACAGCAAGATATGAAACAGTGCAACCATTAAGGTTTGCAAGCCTCCAAATATTTCTAATTGGACCTGTTCTCATTAGGACAAAAACACACAACAGGTCTGCTGATTTTGCTAGCGTCATCAGAGGTTGACAGTGGACTGGAGAGCGAAACAAAGGCAAGCTACACCTGGGGATGAGGTGCATTCCTCAGGTGACATCCCTGTGGCTCCCTGACCCAGAGCAAACGGGTACATTGAGGCTGTATGTGTTCTGCTCTCAGATTGTAGTGCAAGGACTAGACATAAATAGTAAAGGTTCTATGTAATTTAAAGATAAGGTTCATATATTCTTTTCAAAAGCAGGCCTATGAAACAAAAAGACTTCTTGACCATAACTTAATGGTTGGAGGGCCTGGTTCTGCCTAATTTTGGTCCATAAACAAGATTTTTAGCACGCTTTCTGGTCCTCAACCTCATTAGGTGTCGGTGAGTACTGATATCTAATCTTGGGACCATTAATAATAACTTTAGCATTTATGCGGAATTTGACTGGAGGAAATGTAGACTTATCCATTAACTGATAATAAGGGCATGCAGACTCAGTGACTACAAGAAAATGTGGCCTTGTAGTAACACAGAAATATAGTTACGCATCATATACAGATGCTAAGAGATAAAGTAATGAATTATCTAAGATGGGGGTACATATAGATGTAGAATAAAAGAGGCCAGAGAATCGAATCAAAATCTTCAAAAATTCTCCTCAGAAAAAGTATTAATTTGTGTTAACTACAGACTGAACTGTGTTATTAGCTATAGAAGCGTACACTTACTTTCCATCTACAGCTGCAATGACCTTGCATGCAATCTTCTGCTCATACAGGGCCTGTAGCATACGTTCTCGGCGGTCAGTCCGCCTCTCCAGGTTTATCATGAAAACCTACACATAAAATAAAGCCATCAATTGTAACCTCTTGTCGGCAGGGGGATGTTTACAGAAAAGAACTGGACAGAAGGCCATTTTTGTTTTGTTTTCCACCTTCACATCACTCTACTCACCTCATCAAAGCCCATTTTGTCAAGTTTTTTTCTAGGAACACGGATGTATTTAGAAGGTATTAGAGGAGAATTTCGCACTGGAAAGTAAGAGAGAAGATGAATGCAGAAATGGTTAAAAATTATATTCTGTATAAAGATTCATGCCGAAGACAAAGTTACAGAAATAGATTGAAAGAACTGAAGCCAGAATTAAGGAGGAGCTTGGGTGCAGATAACTTACCATTAACTTCCAATAGCGAGTGTAAGAAGCTATCAGCTTCATCTTGCAACGTATTATGGGAGCGTAGAGGTACAGGAAGATAACCATAGGTCTCCCTATTACATACAAACATTTGAACATCTGTAAAGAGGAAAACATCCCATTAAATGAAATATAACAAGTCAAATGAATAACTTGCTTATGTTTATAAGCTAAACAATCACATGTTAAATACCTGCCATCTGAGCAGAGAATGCAAACACAATGATATCATCAAATGCCCAGCTGTATTCTGGATGTGGCGGGTGAAAGGCTAGCTGCCTGGAAGCCTGTTTCCTGAGGTCTATGAGGAATGTGGAATGCACCATTGGAACAGCAAAACAGCCTTTACGGACTTGCTTCCTCATAGGTAGGTAGGCAGGGGTCCTTCTATAGTAACCCTGGTGAGGAAAGGCTTATGAACATGTAAATGCCAGACATAAATCATATCAGGTAAATCTAATTATTTGAGGAGTACCTGCGAGGTCATTCCACACCAGAAGTTTGAATAGGCGCCACGGGATTCAAGCATTGGAGCTATTATTGTCTTGTTCTCTTTCATTAGCTTCCAGAGTACATCTTGATCTGTAAGAAGGTTGTCACAATCCACGAACTGCACAGAAGAGAGAAAATTGGGATGTGTGTTTAAAATGAAACAAAGATGGGGAAAGTCTAAAACTAAGTACACCCCAGGATCAGTCCCTTAAAGGACCACACTTAGCAGCAAGAGATGAATGACTTTACCAGTTTCTTGCACCATTGGAAGGAATGATGTCTAACTCTCCTTTATAGTATTACATCATGTCATTGAACATTGAGCATGACATTCAGCTGTTTATTTTAGCCCTCTTGGGGACCTTTTAAAACATTTAGACTGAGATCTGGACTCTGAGCATTCCATTAAAGCACCTACATGGTTTTCTTTTTCAGTCATCTTGTTATAGATCTGCAGCTGTTTTGAGATAGTTATGCCCTTAATTATCAAATTATATATAAATATAGACTGAACCAGATGAGCAAACATTTGACTCTGGAATAATTAGGTAAATTTGTAGACTCAGTGGATACCTGTGCCCAGATCTTGTTCAAGACAATGCTGAATCATATGCATTCCACAACCATGCCTAACAATTTGTATGTTTGGTCTTTATTAATTTTTGCTTCCATATTTGTATTTAGAAAGCACGGGCTTTCTCTTAACAACCCTTCCAAGAAAGCCTCTTTTTTCCTTGAACTAAGTCTACTGAAATTCAATTAAAAGCAGCATGGGTCTACAACGTTTTCTCATGACTGTTAAGACTCACAAGCTTTTTATTTCCCATAAATGCAAGCACAGGACACTGTTTTAAAAAGAAACAGTGAATTGTGAAACATGAATGGGGCTCTACTAATTACCTGTAACGGCCCAGTTAAAATGGTCCATTTTTTTTTATCTTTACAAGAGAGAAGGCTGAGAAGCAACGTAAGGAAGACGAAATTACTACAACGCTACATCTGCGAAACCTCAGAATTATACACCAGTGAAGCAAAACAAAGAGGGCGAAGCAGGAGAGAAACTGAAATCTCCACACGGTTGTGCTCACGGTTCAAAACATAGACGAATCATATTTTAATATAGACTTTAGGAGGGACAAAGGAGTGTCACATTTGACACCATGTGCTCCTCTTAAAATTGCTGTGGTCGTAATTGAACCTTGATGGTATACTTATCCATGGGCTGCTGCTATAAGATAAAAATAGTTCAAAAGCTAGCTCAGTCCTAGAAAAGTGGAGCTTGTGCACTATTGTGCTCTGATTTGTACCCACAGGGCAATGCGTTGACCTACCATCAAGTAGTCTGCCCACATTTCACGAGCAGACTCCAGTGCTCCCTGCCGAAGCTTCATTACGTGCTCGTAACGGAGATCTGTCCAGTCTTTTGGACCATCTTCATCCTTGTAACGACTATGAAAGACATGTTAGAGTTATTGATTGACATATTCAGGGCTTATTAACTGATTCTGTGATTGCGTTAAGCAACACCATTTCACCAGAAGCACCATGTAACCAACCTGGGCTCTTCTTTTGGCCGCCACTCTACATAATGGTAGAGGTTTTGCACCTTTAAAAGCCAGTCACGTAGAATTACTGTGGTGTTGTCCTCATTGTGGTCAGTTGCTACCCTGTAAATATGCAAGAAATGCAAATATCAAACCTATAACATCAGCAGGTTTGATCAAGAATTGCAGCAGGTGAAAAAAAGGTTGACACCGTTTTGCCAACTGTTGGCAGACAGAGTTAAATAAGAGACTGGGTTGAAAGAAAACACCCTGACTCAAATAACAATAGCCCTGTGTTCACTTTTTGTAATTAAGCTGTGGGAACAGACACAAGTGTCAATAATCCCAACATCGTGCAACAAAGACAGTGAACTGAGCTCACTTTTTTTTTTTAGGTTAGCAGTTCCGAGGAAGGTTTTGTAAAAGGAATTATAAATAAGCATACAAAAAAAAAAAAAACACAATCGAGAAGTGAAACTGTTGTCTGTAAAACCTTAGAAAAGAAGGGAAAGATTTGAACCGTCTGAGGCAAATGACCCCATGTTAACAGGCAAGTTTGACGTAATTCTCTGGAAGAGAATCCCACCCAAAAAGACTTGCACCTAAAACTGCAGCAAAGCATGGCTCTTGTGCACTACATTATGTTGGTCAAACACATAAAACTTACAATAAAACACTAAAATGTTTGTGGCAGTAGCATAATAAAACTCTCTTTTTATTGTTTTGTTTGATGACCAAAATGGCTACAGGACATCGACAGGCTAATGATGGACATTGGAGCGACAGCACCAGTGGAGTCCAGCAGTGAGAGACAGAAACAAAGGAGCTTAAATATTGTAGAGATGTGACTGTGTTATAGAAAGCAGGTGATACCTTTATAAAAACATGTTTGATATACAAAAAAAATTTGGTTAGGCCCTCTGGACGGGTTCTTTGTTGAAACGTTTCGTTTCTTGGAGAAGAGACGAAATGTTTGTTGTATTTTTGTTGGTAAACTCAGCCTTGAATCACGTTTGCAATTACAGCGTTGTAAGAGGGGGACAATTGGACCCACAACTCTGCAGACTGAAGAAGTCTCTCGGAGAAGAGACAAAATGTTTCAACAAAGAAGAACCCGTCCAGAGGACCTATCCAATTTCTTCTTTTAAGTATGCTTCTACCAGGAATATTGAGATGTTTCATTTGATATAATTCTGCAGGATAAATTTCTGCCACATACTTTGTTGAGAATACATGCAGTATATAAAAAAATGACAAAAACCACAGTGTCTTTGCTTTAAAAACAGCTCCTGCCATCTGGGTTTAGTATTATTATTATTTTACTTATTTGGATATAACCCATAATGGATGTTCTGAAATGATTTCTTGTGATTATGAGAATCCTTCACCTTCTTGCTAAATTTATCTGGGCTGGCACATCCCTCAAGTGACCCAGCCTTATGCTTAATTTTTTTTCCATACATAAACAGATTAAGCAAATCTAGTAAGACGGATACAAGTTACTTAACAAGTTATTGTACTTTAAACGCATATTCATAAGAGCTGCTTCTCTATTATCTGGTCTATTTTTACTGTGGTATCGCAGACGGCAGCGCTAATTGCAGACACCAACGATTTAAAGGATTCTGAGGTTTTTGGCAAAGTTACAAACAGCTGTACAGAGTCAAACGCAAAGAGCATAAAGTGTTTACAACATAACTAAACAGTTTGTGCCTGCGGAACATGAAACTGTCAAACACTATTTCCTGCAGAACTTAACAGCTACCCAGCAGCTTTAAAAACCCCAACAAAAAAACACTAACCCATCTTACCTGGAAAAAAAAAACTCACTCATTCTGTTGAATTACTGCAAGGAGATGCTGAGTAAAGAGCACACATGGTGCAAAGATGAGCTGCTGAAACGATGAGCATGCAAATGTGGGTGGGCTGTCGGGACATGTTATTTACTTGTTTTTTATGTGAGAAACCCCTCACTTATTCCCAATAAGGGTGGCAGACAGATGTGTAAATTACCTTTAATGTGAGTTTGCGCAATCTAAAATAGCTTCAAAAGACGAGATGGTGTACTGTAGCCCTCTACAGTACACCATCTCGTCTTTTGAAGGCCCTTAGAACTGGCCAAGGAAGTGCGTTTAATTCGACAGGACAATTGTATAACTGGATAAAAATGTCTAAATGGTCAGATATAGTACATATACACGCACATGTATTTTTAAAGGTGCTTGATCACGTTATTTTGAAACCTTCCTCATAATAAAAAAGTGACTGATCACATTGTTGCATGCATCATGATGCCTGATCCTTCCCTCAGCTTTGGTTTCAGACATGAAGGGAAATGGACCGAAACAGCTCCCCTCGTGGCCAAAACCACCTCGTCCCCTCCCCTCCACGTTTACAGACCAAAAGTTTTGCGCGTGAAGTCTGATCATCTATGTCCAGTATTTATTTATTTTTTTTTTCGTTCTGATCAACTCCTTATGTCGGCTTGTATTTATGTATTATCAAAGCTATCCTGGATGCTTAATCTTTCTGATAGTACATGCTGAAATAAATGTGGCTTTGTTAAACTCAGTCAACGCTAACTTCGCGTCTTATCGTGCAACCCAGCCAGGTCTGTCTCTTTTATCCATTGTGCGTTCGCTTATTTAGAAATAAAGTTTTGTTCCCCCCCTAGAATATGCAGTTATGTCTCTGTTGTTTCAGTATAATCTGGCCTTTGCCTGTGACAACTTACCAGAGAGCCATACGGTCCTTGGGGTACGTGAGTCGCTCTATGGTTCCCAGGAAGTACGGCAAAGAGTGCTCGGAGTTTCTGCAGATGAGGGCGAGAAGAACCCGAGGAGCCAGGAGCGGAGACTCGGGGCTCCAGCGCTCCTCCGCGAAGTATCCCCGGACAGGGGAGCAGCAGGAGAGGAGCAAGAGGAGCGCCGAAGCGGGGAGGAGGGCGACCTCGTGCATTGCGACAAGAAGTTTTTTTTTTTTTATGCGTTACCCTACGGCTGCGATCGTCTTATATGATAGATAATTGCAGCTTTATGTTTCGCTCCCATCACAAATAAAGCAGAGTCTGTCCAGAGGACCCTGATGTTGCGGTGCCAAGTTGAACGTTAAAGGGGTGGGATGTGGCCTGGTCTTAAAGGGGAAACATCCAAACGCAAAACAGATTTTTTTTTTTTTTAAACAATCAAAGGCGTCCTTTATTTGATATTTCCGCAACGTAAAACGCATTTGCAGGCAGTCAAATGCTGAGGTCAGATTTAGGGTTGCAGTGTATGGTAACTTAGCCAGTTTAATTAACTGCTTTAGAGGAAGCCAGAATACAAATGCAAAGGTTTTTTTGCACTTATGTTCAAACAGAAAGAGGAACACTTGGAGCAGAATATGATCTCAAAAGGACAAAGGATAAATATCATGTCTAAAGCTTCACTGAAAAGTTCATCACAATTGTGCCCAGCTGTAAAAAATATCCTCAAGTGTTAGACACTAAAAATACATTAAAATAACAGCAAAGTGTGTGTTGTACTGTAAGTACGGTGTTCTTGAGTGAAATCAAACATTCAACACATTTCCCAATCCACATGACATTTATACAGTAAGAAACACAAATGCAAATATCCAGAATGTGCTAAGTTACAAATTTATGCCTTTTATGATTGATAATCTATGTATCCTAAATCAGAATTTCATCAATACAGTAATGTAACAAGCTGTATTTGCTTGTAAGCAGTGTCGATGTCCTGGTTCATCATCAGACTGCGAGCTTTACAGTTTGGCTCCTGCACCTGGCCTTTCAACCTGAACAGTCAAGGCAGCGGCTGCAGGGTCATCAATGAGCCAAAACAGTTCACCGCTGGTTGGGACAACACGAGCTGCTGGATACGGTGAAGCTTTTCCACCCTCCAGAACGTCCTGCAAAAAACAATGAGCTCTGAGTTGTGATCCAACAACATAGGTGCACAAATAAGTGGATTAAACTGCTCTTATTTTCTAGTGTGTCAAACTAGCTGATGCTTTTATTACGACACTGTTTTTAGTTCTCTGTATATATATATATATATATATATATATATATATATATATATATATATATATATATATATATATATATATATATATATATATATATATATGTGTGTGTATATGTATGTGTGTGTGTGTTTTGGGGTATTTTGTTTTACTGCGAGTTAGTGGAACATAAAAAGATGAATTTAAACTTTAAAGTAAAACAAAACTATGCAACCATTTTCATGTGAAATGTGCCGTATTCTTAGTATAACACATTGTTGCATTCACAATTAATTGCATGCTTGCATCTTTTGATGAGTCAGGAATATTGAAAAAGGACTTCTATTTGCATACATGGTTTACCTTTGCAACGGTATGCCTGACGTTCCAGCATGTTTAGATCTATTGCATGTTCTTATAGGATAGAGTAAAGATCGGGCCGAGTAAATCCAGCTTGACCCGTGCCTGCGGGCATGAAGCCTGACCTGACCAGAGCCTCACCAATGGTCTTAAATTGTGGGCCCACAATTTAAGACCATTCAGCCCAGAGAAAACCTGACCTGAATAAAAATTCTATTTATTAGTTTTTGTTTATTACTAGATGTAGTCAGTTTGTGTGCCGCGCACCACCGCACTGACTGTGCTTGCAAGGAACGCTAGGTTAAACTGCACTCAGTCAGCACTGCACTCCACAGCGAGCACTGGCCCAGGGTAGTGCTGGCCCAGATGTGCTTGGTGTGCAGGTCACATAGAGGCGCCGTCTAGGGGGTGGGGAGTAAGGACAATTCCAAGGGCCCTTGACTGACAGTGGGCGCAAAAAGAAAATTTTAAAGCATACATATGTGCTTTCGGGATGATTTAGATTTTTTTGTCATGGAGCCCAAAGTTTGTGGCGGCACGCCTGAGGTCACGCACAGGGTGTAGCAGACCAGAGCAGAGGCAGATGTGCCATCTATCCCCGGTCCCACAGGTGCAGGATGGGCTCATATAACACATGAGAGAGAGAAAAAAAAATCTTAGAGCCTGACCCAAGCCCAACCCACACCCAACCTCCCTGCGTGACATCAATGCCCGACCTGGCTAAAATTTAGAGCTGGCCGTTGGTCATAAAATCTATACTATGTTTCGTGGCCTGGTGCAAATGGTATGTCACAATTATGGATATACTCGCGTGATTTGGATGTCAAGATGGCAGCACCCATGAAATCCACAGAAAGGATAGAAAATATTGTTTTACTCTATATAGGAGTGCTGTGGTACAAAATTACAAGTGATAGTACCTCAAGTTTACAAATATATAATTAATGAAAAAATATATATATTTTCAGGGTTTTGTTTGACTTTAAGAAATACCCTCTATCGACAAGTGTGTGAAGACTGTATTGTATCTGATAATAATGTCTGCATTTTTCAATGTCTGCATTTTTATAGATTTCTGGATTACAATAATATGATGTTGATATGTGCACATTCCGTAACTTTTTTTCAATCATCACCTTTAAAACAGTAGCTTTGCTTCCACCTGTTGAGACGAAGGCCACGCAGCGTGCAGAGTTCACCACTGGGAAAGTCATTGTGACGCGCTGTGGTGGCGGTTTGGGAGAATCACTGATAGGAGCCACAATCATCTTTGTTTCCTGCATATAGCATACAGAGAAAGCAAAGACATAGCTGTAAAAAGCATAATGTAACATGAGATTTATTCACTTTTAATTCTTAATTTTCTATATTTTAGGTGTGTCATACTTCATATTTTACAAGATATGCATAATTGAAATGAGTGGAAGAATATCCAGTTATCATATATCAGTTCCAGTTTTACTGAAAAAAAAAAAGACTTCATGTAAAGCAATTTACTTTCTTCCAAAATGGCAACTCCCATCAGTTCTAATTAGTAGCTGACTTCAGAGTGGGTTGGCGATGGCTTTTATGACAGAGACAGTTCAGTAAAAGAAAATATATAATTGCAAATGTAGCTCCAACCCTGAGATCAGCTGGAAGATGGGACCAGCAGTCTTTTACTGCTAGTGGCAAAACTTTTAATTATTCTTAGTGGTAAAACTGTATGGGATACGTTCTATAAATAGTACCAACGGCACTTGTGTGGAATAGATGGTGCTGACTTCTATTTGCATACATGGCTTAAAGTGTGTCTTTAAACACACATTTAAAGACAAACTTTAAATGTGTGTTTAAACCACACATAAAGTATAGTGCAAAAGCTCCAAACCACAACTAATTAAACTTCGGTTTGAGGGAGTCTGTCACGTAACCAAGACAGAACATTACAGATGCTTCACTGCTTTAGTTTACACTCTGCTTTCTGTTGGGTTAATTCTTCAACTAATATTTCCTGTCATGTCTTACTTAAAGGACAGGGACTTCTTTGTGTCAATAGGTAACTTTACATCAGAGTTGACAAAGAACATATGCGGGGTTCCCCAAGGTTCACTTCCTATTTAATATCTATGTGCTCCCACTAGCTCAGATTATACAAAACAAGAAGATAAGTTACCAACTATACAGGCGACACACAGTTCTACATTACAAAGTCCCCAGGTAACAATGAACCCATTCAAGTGTTGAGAGGCATAGAACAATCATAGTGTGGATGTAAGATGATTTTCTTTTAGAAAATCATGAATCACTGGCTGAAAATAATTATATGTGTAGCCAATGCTAAAATAAACTTTGGAAGAGTTTAATAAACTGCAGAGAAATGCAGCTCTAAACTTCCATGAAAGATTATAAAACAGCCTGACTCTTTGGAAGAAAAATACAAAGAAATGAGAGACAATTTGAGATTTTTAAACGGCAGTGCAGTTTTCATAGACGCCAACCTTACATGTTACTGTTGAGTAAAATGCTGCAGTAGCAAAGCCCTCACCTCCAGCAGCGGATGATCTGGGAATAGAGAGCATGTGTGTCCATCAGGTCCCATACCCAGCAGTAGAAGGTCAAATACAGGAATGTCTTCTCCTGGGAAGGCCTATGATTTTAAATGTAGAAATCTAATAAAGTAAAATAAAAAAAATATTTGGGGACTAAAATATTAAAACTTGTGATTAGTTTGGACCTCTTTCAGTTTACGGGTGTAATCTTCTGCACACTCAGTCACCGGCAGAGAGGGGTCGATGGTTAAGATTCCACTATTCGGGATGTTTATCTTGGAAAACAGCTGACTCTGAAACAGAAGACAAGTCTGCATTGCATTTAAATGTAATTTAACGCAAAAACACTTTAAGAACAATCAAGTCTGCCAGGACAGGACATGCAACCTTGTAAAGCCCATATGTGCTTTCTGGATCAGTGAAAGAAACCAGCCTCTCATCGCAGAAGCCAACGACCCACTTGCTGCAGTCCAGCTGGGGCAGAGCTAGCAGCTCTTTGCTGAGCATTGACACAAGGCTTCCTCCAGAGAGACCCAGGGCGAACCTGCCGTGAGAGGCGATGGCCTTCTCGGCCCGTGAGGTCACCAGGTGGGCCAACACTGGACCCAGCTCTGCCGAGGAGGGAAAGACAACAACTCTTCTTCCAGCCATCACAGCACTGCAAGAAGAGAGAAGGGTTGCAAAATAAAAGGAAGTCAACTGCAAAACAGTTTTGCATCTGAAACTGTATGCAAATGCACATAATAAGACCAGTGTATACATTAAACCAACATGTTCTTTTATGATAAAAGCTCCAGCTGAATTAACATGAAAGGCTACATGTAAATGTACCTGCTTTAAGTAGTAGACAGAAGAACTGCTACTCGAAGTACGTTAATACAACCCTGTATGTAAAACCAACTACAAACTTAAGAATTGCTTTTTTAATATGGAAACAAATAACTTGTCACACCTTTCAGAGAAAAATCTAAACAGCAGATTGGTCGTGCGGATTTTCAGTCGGCAGACGGCAGAAGTTTAATTCCATGCACTAGTTCCTGAAACGACGTTTCATCAGCCAATCACAGCTTTCGCAACGCCGCACTGCATTCTGGTCGCTGCAGTCCCTGGAAATATAGTGACCCACGTGCTCCAATACGACTGCAAAGTTGACCTTTGGTTATCATTTACCAAACATCAAGTCCCGCTTTGAGTTTCTAAGTAACAAATGTAAATATTACAGCTCAATATTGCAGTTCTTCGCGTATATGCGATGCTTCCGCCCCGCCGCTAGATGGGGGCAAAGTTTGCATTTAAACAACTTGAGTTTTACCCCTAAGCATGCCTGCAGTCTTCCTCTCGCACCAAACAGTGTAACTATATTTTATTACGATCATCCAGAAGGAATCCGGACTGGGACGACTCGCCTGCGGGAATTTTGCTTGTCACGGGAGACCGACGAGAATCATGTCCACAGCCTTCTCCTTCCAGACGCAGCTCGTCTCCATCATGGATGCGCTGTCCAAAACAGCTGTGATGGAAATAAGCAAACTCGTTGAGATTGAATCCAAGATGTTGAAAATAGAAATAACAAGAGGGCGAAATGAGATCGCTTCTCTCACGGAGAAGCTGCAGCTGATGGAGAAGTTGCTCTACATGGCACAGGGGCGCAGACACGACTCAGCAGCAGCATGCTCACAGTTGAGAGAGGCTTCAGGAAATAAAGCATTCTTGTCTTCAGACAACTCAAAGTAGGTTGACATCGTGTTTTTTTTCTGCCCGCGGCAGGTCTTCATCTCGATTGTTGTTGTTGTTGTCTTTGATCTGTGGTATTTTGTATTTAATTAAGTGCATTCAATAGCAGTGGAACCAAATGGGAAAACATAAGATCCTCAACTGAGATGAACAGTTTGCACCTAAGTGATGAGCACACTTCAACTGAAGTAAGTATATTATAAATCATAATAAATAAATAAAATGATATATGGTAGCTCGCCAACCTGCCTTTAAACAATCATTTCAAAACTTTTTCCACATGTACTGTGACATTTATTCTGTTCAATCCAGCTAGAAAATAATGTTTTAGATGTTAAAATAGAACAAAGCTGCATTGAGTTTGCTGCATAAAAGTGCACACCGTTAAACTAATACCTTGTTGAAGCACATTTTGATTTATATCATTTCAACATTCATGTTTATTGAGTTCACATTGGACCTCAATCATAGTACATTCAATAAACCCTAAATGAACTTTAGCAGCCCTAGTACTCATTTTCATCCTTTAGCTAAAGCCGCTGTTTGTTGAGAAGCTAGAAATGGTCAAAAGAATCAGTAAGGAGAAGGATTCAAAATTTCCACAGCATGATGTCTAGGCTGCACAATCACAAAGGGAAAGTGGTCTCCTATAATTGGAAAATAATTAAATATAATAGGAGAAAGGGGACATTACAAAAACTGGATATTTTTCTGAAACTGATAAAAAGATGAGACTGAAACTGGCCCAAAAGGTGCTAGGCAGCCGACAACAACGTCCAACAGAGTCCAAAACCTTTCCTTCTATTAGGTTTGCTCGTTTTCGAGTTAAATTGCATAGGATAAATGTCACAATATGTGTGGAATAAGTTTTCAAATGGGTTATTACAGTCTGATTTTTTTATCGTCATAAAAACATGGCGTTTTAACAGAGATTTGCACTTTGTAACCAAGTGTTATTTATTATTGTTCAAATGTATGCGCTTTAGCTTCCAAACCCACCGAATGACTTGTCTGAGCTGATAGTGATTAAAGAGGAACCATTAGAGGTGGATGACAATAACACTGAACAAGGCGGAACAAATGAAACAAGTGAGCTTTTGATTTGTTTTTGTTTAGCCTTTGCCACATTACCTTTTGTCATTAGGAGTATTTAAATTTTCACCTTCTGCCAACAGGAGAGGATACACTCATAGACACCCAAAAGGCTCCGGATGTGATGCAGCATCCTAAATCCATTCCAGGACACCAGCAGCCTCTTTTCACCAATTGCTTTGTGAGTTTAAGCTCCCAACAGCCTCGCACTGACTCCAGGAGACAAGAGATGCAGGGGAATCCACAACTAGCACCTGCACACGGACCCCAACAGGACGGGAAACACGTGGCTCAAAATGTTGCCTCCCAAAACTTCAGTGCACCCAGGAATGTGAAGCTTCATGGTTTTAGGAACTCGTCTGCAAAGAGGTTTGGCTGCGTGCAATGTGGCAAGAGTTTCAGATGCTTCAGCCAGCTTGAAATTCACCAGAGAAGTCACACAGGCGAGAAGCCATTCAGATGCACGCTCTGCGGAAAGCGCTATGCCCAGAAAGGGCACCTGTACACACACCAGCGCACACACACCGGGGAAAAGCCCTATCGCTGCACTACTTGTGGAAAGGGTTTTATCCAGAAGTGCACCCTCGACATGCATCAGCGCACGCACACGGGAGAAAAACCTTTTGTTTGTGTCAGCTGTGGCAAAGGTTTCACAAAAAATTGTAACCTGAAAAAACATCTAAGTGTGCATCTAGATCCTGGACTGAACATTTATGGTGGAGAGTCATTTAGTGGAACAATTATACACAGAACGACATAAAACGCTAATTACCAATATTTGTATCCCATCTTCATTCTGGTTTAAACTGCTAATGGAAAATAAAGTTTACTTGGCTTAAGATAAGAGTTTGTGTCTGACTGTGCATATTTTGAACACACCATAGCTTTCTTGGCTTCAAAATGTACCCATTCACCCATTTTCTCTGCAAAACGTCCAAATCTGATGTTACTGCAGAAAGCTAATAAACAATTTTAATAGTCTGGCAAAACTACAAATGAAGACTGGACTACAACTCTGTTTCTAGCAACGGAGGGTTTCTGTGTATAATAAAACCTCTATACAATAACCATGACCTGCACAGATAAAGAGCGAAAAGGGCTGGCACACAACGAAAAGGGCCGGCGCACAAAACATAATAACACAACCAATAATTACAGGCCGATGAGGTTCAGCATTACACTTTTACAAAGCTTTTCAATAGTGTGTATGAAAGCTTTTCAGTAGTGTATATAAAAGCTTTTCAGTAGTGTGTATAAAAGCTTTTCGATAGTGTATATGAAAGGTAAAGCTTTTCACCAGTTTATACAAACAGTTCTCACTACTTTGTATGAGAACTTTGGAATAGGTTATATAAGAGGTTAATGTTTTCACTAGTGTATGTGAGAGCTTTTCACTAGTGTTTATGCACGTTTTTTAGTATATTATATGGAAGAGTTTAATTTAACATGTGTATATGAAAGTTAATTTTGATTTATGTCCCTGGGAGCACCCCATAAAATACCACTTTAAATTTTTGAATTGAATTGTTGATTAATTACATTTTTACTTCTTGAAATGCACCCCTAAACAGTGCCTCCCAAAGGTCCACACAACCTTGTTAAAATACCAGATTTTTCTTATGTCAAAAACTGAGACCATGATAAATAATCTCCTGATTTTTTCACATATAATTACTTTGCATTTATCCTACATGCATCTCAACTAAAATCTAAATAATTATATTAGAAAGATGAGGAAAAATAAATAACTGGTTGAATGAGTGTGCATTAAACAACAGAGTTTTCAAGTGCCTTTTGATTTAATTTTAGCACTAAGTCTTCTTCTTTGGTCAAAGTAAATCAGCATTCAAATCCTGGTAATTCCCGACCCGACCTCACAAAAGTTCACTAAACCTATTAGACATTAATTTTGAGGTGACATTAAATTCCACTGAAAAGCTACAAAAATTAAAATCTTCTCTGAGATGTACTAAGGAAAAATAAAAGAAAGGCACGTAGGTTTTCTCACGCTTAAACTATTACCTTGTTAAAGCAGCTTTTGGTTCAGTTTCAGCATTTAGCCTTCTTGGCTTCCCGCCGAAGATCAATTATAGTGAATCTGATTAATCAGACATAAAGTTCAACTATCCAACAGGAATTTTAATTTGCAAGCCATAGTTTTCTGAGGGAAACCACAGCTCTGAAGGATCTCATTGTACAAAAGTATCAGGAGAAAGGTAAAGAAAACTCCACAGCATTATATTTATATACCATGGCACAATAAAGACAGTCGTCAACAATAATAAGAATAAAAAAGGGACAGTAGCAACATTAAAGAAACTTGATTTTTCCAAAATTGATAAAAAGATGAGACAAAACCTTGTCAGGGTGGCTGCCAATAGGTGGACATCCTCACACAAGGAGCTGAAGAATATTCTGCTAACAACTTGGGTTCTGCATGTGAAAAAATTCTCCTGTTTCTCCATATATCTGAAACAGGAAGTAGTGGTGGTGCTTTTTCTTTCAGAGAAAACACCCAGATCTTGCTCAGATATTCTAAAGACCTGTTGAGAAAACGTATTATGGTCTAATGAAATCAAACTCGAACTTTACAACAGGTAGATTTGACACAAAAACCACTCACAATGTTACCAAAAAGATCACCGTGAAACATAGCATCCTGCTCTGGGTCACTTTTCTTCAGACTGAGCTATGGTTTTTGTTGAGGTGGATGAAAATCTGAACGGGTCACGACATCAATTAGTTTTGACACAAAACTTTCAGGTATCTGCCAGACATCTAAAGATGAGGAGATATTTTATTTTTAAGCTTCATACTGAGACTAACCATACATCCAAATCAACAGATGACTTCCTGAGTGGGGAAGCAAAGTGCTGGTGACACGATTAGAAAATGATTTTGAATTAATTGATCATCGACAATTTGTGTACACGCCAAAAACCTGGTATTTTAAAAGGGCTTTTTGGAAATGTATTTGCATCAGAAAAAAAAACCCTCACTTGTTGCAATTCTAAACAATCACCACTAGATGGCAATCATTCTCACCAATGTCTACTTTGACGTCTGATGTAGGTTTAATTGTGCGTGGGCTAAGAAGTAATATAACAACTCTGGTGTAAATATGTAAAACAGGTGAAGTTTCTCCTTTATTCGAAACATAAAGAAATAAATAATGTAATAATTGTTTTTTTTTTAACAGTGGCTGATAAGGTCCAATTATCTTCTTATACATGGCTAAAATTTTACACTAAAGTGTATTTTTAGCCACTAAGACGTTGTGCAGTACTTTTCCCGTCTGCCTCACCCTCACGTAACATTTCATTCCATATATTTCAAACAAACGCCACATAAATCGAGGCGATAACGCAGGCTGCCTGCCTTCACCATACAGTATACATTGTGGTGCGTTCGCCTATAGATTTCCCACAATCCTTTGCGGTACAGCTGTATCACATATTTGATTATAGGGAGCAGGGTTATTTCGTGGCGGGGGGGTGGCGGTGGAAAACGGTGTCGTTTTTCG
The DNA here is from genome assembly GCF_011125445.2 of Fundulus heteroclitus. Taxonomy (NCBI): domain Eukaryota; kingdom Metazoa; phylum Chordata; class Actinopteri; order Cyprinodontiformes; family Fundulidae; genus Fundulus; species Fundulus heteroclitus. The sequence goes on from NC_046376.1 coordinate 16,967,770, forward strand.
GAAACGCTGAGACTACTTTGGCGACATGATGTGCGACGGCGCTAACAGGAGTTTTCGGACGCAGCTGGCCGTGATCCTGGACCGGCTAACAAAGGCGGCTTTGGCTGAGATCAGCAGCCTGGCTGACGAATGCTCCTCCGTCCTTCACACCGAGATATCCCTGCATAAGACGGAGAACGAGGCGCTGAAGAAGAGGTGCTACTCTCTGGAGGTCCAGCTGAGGGCAGCCAGAGAGGGGCAGACCTACCCTGCACATGTCAGCAGCGGTGCCAGGCAACTTTCAGGTCAGACACTTGAATCAAGCATTCTTCAAGCTGACATTTTTTTTTTTTTTTTGCTGCTGCTGCATAACATACCCTATAGGCTTGTATTATCTTTATTGTCACTTGCCATTATTGTGATTATCTGTATATAAACCCCTATATGCATCAAGCATACACGCTCTGATTTCTCCTCTAGATCAGCACCAGTCTGCTCCAGCCATCGAAGGAGTGTTTGGCAAAGACTGGTGCATGGACCTGTGGAGAGAAGACAAGCTGAACCCTCAGAGAAGACAGCCAATGGAGGCTGCCATGGCAAACCTGGGAGCAGAGGTCAGCTTGTAGCCTGCCTTTATTTATATTTTTTTTCCCCCCTGCACTTCAGTCATATGATGGTCTGAATCATGAGTGCTGTATTTTTAGCTGTCTCTCTTTTATCCCGTTGGTAGGCAGCTCACATGATGGGCAGAGAACCCGATCTCATTTTTGTGAAAGAGGAGACATATGACGATCACCCCATCGGGCAACAGATGAGTCACGCCGCCAACAGAAAGCGTAAGAGTGGCGCGAAAAGCACACACGACACAAGAGATTGTCGCAGCCCTGTGCTGCCCATGACCTAACTGGATTCATTTCCCCCCCTCCACAGTTGTTGGGATGTTTGAAGATGACGCCATGCTCCGGCGATCTGTCGATGAACTGCAGCTCCACTCGGGGGAGCTGAATAACTTCCCCATGATGTCGGAGGGGCAAATGCTACAGCGGGCGCAGCCGACCATCGCCGACAGACTAATAGAGGACGCGGCGATGAGCAGCCTCGTGCACAACGCCAACCCGCCTCCGGCCTCGGTGGAGCCCCCCACCTACCCAAGCTGTCTCCAAACGAACGCGACCAAAGAGCTCGCCCTGCCGCCCAAACCCGTCAAGGCCACGAAGCGCTTCGACTGCTTGTTCTGCGGGAAAATCTTCAACTATCTAAGCAGCCTAAAAGTCCACATTAGACGCCACTCCGGGGAAAAGCCTTTCAGCTGCTCGGTGTGCGGGAAGCGATTCGCCCAAAAGACCTACCTGAAGCTGCACCAGCGGGTGCACTCGGGCGAAAAGCCTTACAGCTGTCCAGACTGTGGCAAAAGTTTTTCCCAGAAGAGCTCCCTGAACATCCACCTTCGGACGCACACGGGTGAAAAGCCCTACAGCTGCGTGGGATGTGGCAAGTGTTACGCATATAAGTACGGTTTGAATCACCACCAGTGCTTCAACTGGATGGTCAAACCAGAGGTATTCGATACAGGTCCCCTCAGCGCGGCCCAGAGCGACTCAACATGCGCCACTATATCTTTATTAACACCCAGCATGGAGGAAAAATACTGATTTGAAACAAAAAAAAGACAATTTGTATGACCCCTTGTTACCTCTGCTACTTTTTGCCACGTTTTTAGCTTTAGCGCAGGCTTAACGTGGCTGTTTTTGAACAATAGTCGAGCTTATGAGTCCAACTTAATAGAGTATTTATTCTTACAGGTCCCAGTTTGACTGATCAGCCAGCAAGAAAATGGAAACATTTACCCTTTATTTCATTTTTTGCATGCGTTTGTTCCTAATATCTCAGGCCACAAAAGCACCCAGGAAATACCAAATTATTGACTCTGGGGAAGTGGTCCTGGCCAACCTTTAAAACTACCTCCTTGGAACAAACAAGATGAAAGACTTTTGTTCCTTTGACCTGCTCTTTATTTTTCATACATTATATTTACTTCATTGCGAATTAAATTAAACCGAAGACATTTTGCCTTGAATATAACCGCAATGAAAGTGTTTATGTCTTGGTCATACATTTAAATGAGTTTCACAGTCTGTTATTGCTAACATTGCGTTACTGTTTGAATATGTTATGGTTCCACCGTGACGGATCAATTAAAGAGAAATTGTTTTGTCAATATTCAGTAGATCCGATTATATTCCTTTTTTTAAATTTGATTCTAATGAATAATACAAATGGCTTACTGTGAATGTAAAGCTTGCCTGAACTGATTTGGTTTCAGAGACTGTTCTGGCAGCTTAGATTTTATTAGTAAAACGATAATAACTGCAATTGAGTTTTATGAAATAAAACCAATAAACACAATTGTATGTATGGCTTTATTTTATTAGAGACAAAAAAAGACGACATAAAACAATTTACTAAAACACTGATATTTCCAACTTACCTAGCACAATACTACTTATGAAAAAAAAATCTCAATTTAAACGAGTAAAAAGTGAAATGATGCTCTCCACAAACGTAGTAAAAAAAAACAAAAAACAGACATTATCGGCCAAGATCCACCGGCTCTTATTGGCTCTTACAGGTTCCTCCAGCTCTGCTGAAGACCAGGGTCAAACTGTGCCAACTTAAGAAATTTTGAGTGAACACCCCTCTTTTCAGTGTATGGCTGCTGGGTGAAGAAAAATAAGGGTTTTCTACGAGGAACTCCAGAATAACTGAAGAGCGATGACATTAATATTAAGAGCCACTAAGAACAGAGTGGGTCAAACTGATATATAATGTTATTATTCTTCAAACCATGAACCACGCCTGAAGAAAAAAAGAAAAAGGACACTTCAGCTTTCTATACCCAGATGCGCTGAATCAGATCCGAGGATTTATCGAGGCTTTCTCTCATTTCACACCGGTTCAGGTTGTGTCCCGCTCCTGGACCCTCCTCCGACAACCTCACGATTTAAGTGCGCCATTAAATGATGAGTGAGGTTGATCTTCTGCGTGAAGGTCCTCCCACATTTACCACACAGGAAAGGTCTCTCGCCGGTATGGATGCGTAGATGACATTTTAAATTGCCTTTCTGGGTGAACCTTTTGCCGCACAAGCTGCACCTGTAGGGTTTCTCGCCTGTGTGGACCACATAGTGAATCCTTAGAGACGAGTGGTTGGCGAAGGTCTTGCCGCAAAGCTCGCACGACTTGCTCATTCTCTGAAGGTAAACAGGAGGCACACAGCTATGGGATTTTAACTTCTTCCTTTGAGGAAAGTGTTGCTTACAAATGCTGCAGTGGTTCCCCTTGTGCGACTTCATGTGGTGTGTCAGTGTGCCCTTGTGAAAGAATGTCCTGCTACATATTTGGCATGTAAATGTCTCGCTTTTTGGAGCTCTGGTGGTTTCTGCGCTGACCGTGTTCATGTTTTTAGGGAAGTATTTAACCAGAGGGGAGCGGTTCTCGTTGCCGTTTGCCGGTAAGGTCTGCTGTTCATCATGACCGGGCCCGACTGCAGGGCTCGATGCTGCCTCGTTTTGGCTTGCTCGGACAAACTGAACGTCGTCATCCTCCTCATCATCGTCTTCCAGTTTAATTGGAACGACATGGGTGCTAAAGGACTCTTCTGTTGTGTCGTTGATACTCATCAACTGCGCGGTCGTTTCTTCGGTACCTGCTGGTGGCATTTCCTGTTGTGCATCCTGATCAAGTGGCAAGCTGCAAGTACTGCCGTCGACTGAGTAATCCACAAATGACTGATCTGATTCCTCAGCCGTGCTTTCTTCATGTTCTGATGTACAAAAGCAAAGAGTCAGACTGTTAGAAAGCAGAAAAAAATGGTTTATTCTGCCTAGTGTCTTACTCCCTTTCAACTCCTCACATCTTTCTTACCTTCATTGCAAGTTGTTTCCTCACCATAGTTAGTCGCAGCATTTGGCATCGACCCCTCTTCTTTCAGCTCGGCAAGTGTGTCATGGTCCGACCGAGTTGCTGAAGGCTTTTAAAACACAACATCTTGGTTTAATCTGAAGTTCAACACAATCTTTTTTTAAATGAAGTACAAACTCAACAGTTCACTAAAATGGTACATAAATGTGGCAGAGTTTTATCAATACTATTAATAATAATAATAATAATAACAATAATAATGAACATTTTAAACCAGTTTACAGATGCTAATATGCCCAGCAACAAACCTGTCAGATTCCCCTGAAGATGAGTTGATTTTTTAATCAACCCCATAAGTATGTCAGATAGTCTTGTCAGTAACTATCTTTTATATGCTTATAAAGCCAACGCAATCACAAGATTGAAATTATTTATAATTTAACATTGTTTACGTTACGTACAATGTAAGCAGAAGTTCTTTTTGTTTTAAAGGCAGGATGCTCCCTTTTATTGTTCTTATGGTTAAATAACAATCTGCATTAACTCATGGCTGAATAGAGGGACTATTACAAGTTAATAACAAACATGTATCCCTTCTTTTAAAATGGTAAAACTTTCATCCAAAATACTTTGATGACAAATCTTTTAAAACGTTTGAACTCAAGCTTTAATTTTAGGGCCCAACTTTCCACAGATTTCAAAGTAAATTAAGGGACATAAATTATACTTGCATTCCAGGTTTTAGAACACTATAGCTTTGCAAATTAGTAACCTGCAAACAAAGTTGTTGTTGTTTTTTTTTCTTGACTTTTCAAAAAAACCTCAAAAGACACTTTACAGGAATCAGACAATTATATCAGAACACTGGGGTACACAAACAGGACATAAAACAAAATCTAAAAGTAAGACACTTAAATACACATCCCTGGGTATCACAAAACACAGGATGAGCACAAGACAGGTCAAAAATCTGAAATCGGTGACACGAGAACAAAAATATATGATCATTCTAGCAACTAATTAACTGTTCATGTAATTTATCAAATACATTTTAGATATGTTTTTTGTAACTTTATTAAATGGTTGTTTTGGACGCCACATTCTAAACAGCTATTGTACAGCTTTTAGACATTTATAAGCACACAAGGCATATGGATTTTCAATTTTAAGTTATAGTTTACATTTATTTGTATATTTTATGTACAAATAATCATCCGTGTAAAAGTACTGCAGCGATAGTTTGATCATCGTGCCAAACTGTTTATATATAGTGATAAAAAACGTGTTATGACGTGCAGTAATACTTATTTTAAAGCACTTCTTTATAAACACGCAGGATGAATTTGTGCAACTTGCTCTCACCTTATCGGGAGACCCAGGTGAGTCTGTGCTTCTCCGGGGACTGAACGGGTCTCTGTCCTTCCACAGATTTATACACCAGTCTTTCCCAAAGATCCCATCTATGGTAGGAGGGTGGGTCACTGAGAAACAGAATAAAATATATATATATAGAATATAAAAAAAATGGTAAATTAAAAGCCGACCGTGTCCGCTCACACGGAGCTGCTGTATTGTTTTTGGGACACTTAGAAGATACCGTCACGGCGTTCCTCGTCACTGCAGCGGACAGTTTGCACACCTACGCTGCAATAACGTCTACCCTTCTCGGGGGGGTGTCCCCTCGCGCTCGTCAGTTCGCCCTGCAGGCTGTTGACTTTCTCTGCCAGGGCTGAGTTGGCCGACAGAAGCCGGGAGACCTCCGACCGCAGCTCGGCTGAGTCCTCGTCCACCAGCTTGCAGACCTGGCTGAACGCGGACTTGGCCATCGCCTCCATGATGGAGGAGAGCTGGGAGTGAATGGGGAGGCGGCTCGCCACGGCAGAAGCAAGCGCCATGGTGTCCTATCGACGCGGAGGGATTCACGTTTAAGCAAGGGGTAAAGGAGATAAATATAAGACGTGCAACGATAACATAAATCAAAGTGGGCGTTGCATATAGCCGACGGGTCTAGTTTAGAGGGGGGGGAACGCTGCTCGCTGGCTCACAAAGCGGGACCCAAATAAAAGGGGCACCGGTGACGTATTTCCGGCGGATGGAACTGGTCAGCTGAGTTGTGTTACGGCGCTTCCTTGTCAACGACTAAAAAGCTCCAAAACAGTGGTGTAGATTCATCTAAATGCGAGCCGCTCGCGCGTCTTCCTCCAGCAGACGGGACCCGGAGCCGCTTCAGCCGCGAACATGAACCAGGAGAAGGACTTTTCGCCCCTCACGCCCAACATTGTGCGCGCTCTGAATGACAAGCTGTACGAGAAAAGGAAAGTAGCGGCTCTGGAAATAGAGAAGCTGGTGCGCGAGTTCGTGGCCCAGAACAACTCCACTCAAATCAGACATGTGATCCACATCCTGGCGTCGGAGTTCGCCCTCTCCCAGCACCCGCACAGTCGCAAGGGGGGTCTGATCGGACTGGCCGCCTGCTCCATCGCCCTGGGGAAGGACTCGGGTCTGTATCTGAAGGAGCTCATTGAGCCTGTACTGACGTGTTTCAATGACTCAGACAGCCGCCTGCGCTACTACGCCTGTGAGGCCCTGTACAACATAGTGAAGGTGGCCAGGGGAGCCGTGCTGCCTCACTTCAACCTGCTTTTCGACGGTCTCAGCAAGCTCGCCGCCGACCCAGACCCCAACGTGAAGAGTGGCTCTGAACTCCTGGACAGGCTGCTGAAAGACATCGTGACAGAGAGCAACACCTTCGACCTGGTGTCGTTCGTCCCCCTGCTGAGAGAGAGGATCTACTCCAACAATCAGTATGCCAGGCAGTTTATAATTTCTTGGATCCACGTCCTGGAGTCCGTGCCAGACATCCACCTGTTAGACTACCTCCCCGAGATCCTGGACGGTCTCTTTCAGATCCTGGGGGACAACAGCAAGGAGATCCGGAGGACGTGTGAGGTGGTCCTTGGAGAGTTTCTAAAGGAGATTAAGAAGACCCCCTCAAGCGTGAAATTCGCCGAGATGGCCAACATTCTTGTCATTCACTGCCAAGTTGCCGATGAAACCAAGCTCACGAACGATCTGATCCAGCTGACGGCGATGACCTGGATGAGGGAGTTCATCCAGCTCGCGGGCAGAGTGGTGCTCCCTTATTCCTCTGGCATTCTCACCGCCGTGCTCCCGTGCCTTTCCTACGACGACAGGAAGAAAAATACCAAAGAGGCGGCTGGCGCCTGCAACCACAGCCTGATGAAGCTGGTGACTCCTGAAGACGACGAAGACACCGAGGAAGAAAGAAGCGGAGTCACTGGATCGCCCTCTGCAGGGGAGGGCCCGCCCAGGACGGAAGGAGACAGCGGCGACATGCTGAATGCGTCCCAAGAATCCGTCGGCTTGAGCAGCATCAGCTTCTTCACCCCGGCGAGCTCTGACAGGCCCCAAGTAACGCTGGACCTCGACGGGATCGTTCAGGTGCTGGACCGCCACCTGCACGACTCCTCCACTGGCATGATGACCCGCATAGCCGTGCTCAAATGGCTCTACCACCTGTACATTAAGACGCCGCGCAAAATGTTCTGCCACACAGACAGCCTTTTCCCCATTCTGCTCAAAACCCTGTCCGACGAGTCGGATGAAGTCATCCTGAAAGACCTGGAGGTGCTGGCCGAGATAGCGTCGTCTCCGGCCGGCCAAACGGACCAGGCCTCCTCCTGCGACATCACTGACAACAAGCTGGTGCTCAAGGTGCCAGAGGGTCCCAAAGCGGGACAGCAGCCCGCCGCGGGCTCCAAAGCGGCGGACTCCTCCCCCTCCACACCCAGCATGAACTCCTACTTTTATAAGTTCATGATCAATCTGCTGAAGCGTTTCAGTCTGGAGAGGAAGCTCCTGGAGAACAGAGGAGCGTTCATCATCAGGCAGCTTTGTCTCTTGCTACACGCGGAGAACATCTTCCACTCGATGGCCGACATCTTGCTGAAGGAGGAGGACCTTAAATTTGCCTCCACCATGGTTCAGACGCTCAACACCATCCTGCTCACCTCGGCCGAGCTGTTCCAGTTGCGCAACCAGCTGAAGGACCTGCACACGCAGGAGAGCTGCGCTCTGTTTTGGTGCCTGTACCGTTCCTGGTGCCACAACCCCGTGGCCACCGTGTCGCTTTGTTTCCTCACGCAGAACTACAAGCACGCGTACGATCTCATCCAGAAGTTTGGCAACCTGGAAGTGACGGTAGACTTCCTGATGGAGGTCGACAAGCTGGTGCAGCTCATCGAGAGCCCGATTTTCACCTACCTGCGCCTGCAGCTCCTAGACGTGGAGAACAACCCGTACCTGATCAAGGCGTTGTACGGTCTGCTGATGCTGCTGCCTCAGAGCCAGGCGTTCCAGCTGCTCTCTCACCGGCTGAAATGTGTTCCCAACCCGGAGCTCATGAGAACGGTGGATGAATCCAAGTACATGGAGTCCAAAAAGCAAGCGCCAAGCAAGCGCTCCTCTCACACTCAGGTGGACTACAGCGAGCTGCTGCAGCATTTCGACCGAGTGCAAAGCAAACACCTGGAGGTGCGACACCAGCGCTCTGCTCGTGCGTCCGATCACCACGACAGGAAGCTGATGTGAGAGGCGTGAGGACAGAATATAGTGTGCAGTACAGAAATAATATACTGAAGAAAATAATTGCTGTTAAATCCAAAAAGTATTAAGTATTTAAAATTATTTCTTGGAGAAGCACTGGATATACACTGTCAAGGTCAGTTGTGTATATTTTGGTATTCCTTATTCTTGTGTGACAACAACAAAAAAAACTGGAAAAATATCACTATGTAAAAAGATGCTCTAAACCTACTACCCTGTTTGACAGGAAGAACATATAAGAATTAGTTAAACAGGTTGTCATTAACTTTGCGTGCTAGTCGTGTGTTTTCTTAATGTGTCCAATTGTGCAGCATCCCTACTAAGCATGTGTTCACGGTTGCCTTAATCATGTCTTCACGTGTTTAGCGTCGACTCCGAACTCTGACATAAAATTCGAGTACATCCATGTTGTTACGTCATTGTTTTTACATCTCTGAAACGTTTGTTTCTTGCTTATATATTGAACTTTTTTTTTGTATACGTAAAGATCTTCTATTCTTTGTGATGTTTCACTGCAGTCATTCTATGTGAAAATAAAGTGGACCATGTAATAAATGTTTTTTTTTTTTCCCCCTCCTGTGGTTATATTTTGCACAACTCTGGTGATTAGAGTTACTCGGTCAAAATGTTTGAGAATCATCGCTGACCACTTCTCTATTTTCCAATCCTTTGTAACTGACAGTATAATTCATATTATTAATATCCCATTCTACCATGCTATTGTCATAAATGAATTATACAAAAAATATTTTTTGGGTCAGTAAAGCTATAATATCTTTTTAAAATTCACATTTTGTTATGTGCATAGCATTATATATTTAAATTAAAACAACTGTCTAGGACCAAATTAGAATAGATTATTGCACAACAGTACATACAGTTATGGTAAAATGTTCTGTCTTCCAACCATATTTATGGTCATAGATAAATGATCTGGTCTTTAACAGGTTATAAAATTATTCAGATCTAAGCTCAAATGGAAAAAAAAATAAAAAATACTGTACATAATAAAGAAAACTTGAATGTTAAAGTAGTCACTTTGTAGCAAATAGTCAATACATAAGATAAACTGTGCTGCAGGTTCCCTGATGGAAATAGTAACATTGAAATGAACAGAAAATGATGAGTCACAAAGTCCTTAAACTTAGTCCAGCTTTGATTTACAAAACTAAAAGTAAAGCGTGTAGAACAGGCGTGTCCAAACTTTTTGGCATGTGGACCAAAATTATAATGTCAAAAGTACTCGAGGGTAAAAAAATTAATTGAAAAAGATATTAAAAATAGCCAAAAAATTATGTCATGAAGATTTTTTAACCTGTTCTATAAAGTATGATAATTTTAATCCAACAAATTTGTCATATTTTCTGGATTTGTTCAAAAAACCTGACTATCTTTGCTCTAGCAACATAAGAACGGGATATTTGGGTCCATATTTCTTTGAATACACTTGCTATATTAAGTAAATTTTAATAAATGAATTCAAAAAAGATTTTAAGACACAAAAACCCGCATTTGAATTAAAGTCATCATATAAATGTAATCATATTTACTATGAAATTAAAGAGAATATAAAAAGTGTGGTTATTAAAGGTGAATACCTTGTGTCTAAAATTTTCAATTGTAAGATCTTAACTTGTGTGTAATAATTTTGCCTTAATTAAACATAAACATTTGCCATCTTCATCAGCCTGGACCAAATCTTTCTTGAAATGCAGTTTGGTTGCCTCAATAAATCAGTCCAGGGACCACAAATGGCCCCTGTGCCACACTTTGGTTGTGCTTGTAAAAGAACATGCTGTTTGTTGTCGTGTTTACAAATGCAAAAAGGTGGAACTTTTCAGTTTCCATGAGGAAAGACATCAGAATTTTCAGTTTTTCATCTGATCACTAGTCAGGGGGAAATTTGGCCAACTTTGATTACAAACTTATTGATTGGGGCATAATTTATTTTAATAAATCTGAGACTTTTTGATTATTGAGTTAAACCCTAAAATATACTGTGCAGTCATACAAAGTGTTAAACTAACTTAAAACATCTAAATTGTACACTTTATGACTAATTTATGTGTATATTGTCATTATAATGCCTTTACATCTCTCTGCTTCCTTATTTTTCTATGTTTTTGTCACCTTATATCTTTTTCCAACATGTTCCTTGCCTAAGTGGAACTGCTGTTGAAATATTTCCTTTCACGTGCATGGCGATTTATAGTGAAACCAGAGTGCTTGACTCTCTCTCCCCCCTCTTCTCTGCAGCAGGACTAAGTTGAACACTAAAGTGCATGCTAAAAAAGTAAACAGGTCTCCCTGCCTTGTTGCAGACCCATGACTGCTGCACCCAGCGTCCACAGATGGAGGCCGACATCGCTCAGCGGGTTGTGGACGAGTCTTGCTGCGTTGTGTGTGGGGAAACCTTCTTCGCTCCCGTGGTTCTGAGCTGTATTGTGTGTGGTTGGAGCTTTTGTGATATTTGTTTAGAGGAGTTCTGGGCACAGCTTGGTGCTAAAGAGTGTCCCCTCTGCTTTAAAGATAGTCTTGGACTTCCACATAAACCATGTAAAATACATGGCGAGAGGATGATTCTCTTCTGTGTGGCTGATTTGGAGCCAGTCTGCTGTATTTGCAGCAGATCAGGCCGGCATATGAACCACAGAGTGTATCCCATGAAGGAGGCCTTCAGGGACCGTAAGGTAAGGGGAACACAAACAGCAGTCATTGTAAGCCCCTTTTGTTTCTTTTTTATTTAGCTTTACTTTAAAATGACATTTATTACATTTGATCCGTCAGTCCATGTTCACATAAAAGCGGCAGATGTACAGCGTGTTTAAGATATTTACCTTTGCAATTTTCTTCAGAGACACGTCATATTAGATTAGAACAAAATTCCTTTTTTCTAATCTACAAATCAATATTCAGGTCTTTTAAGCAGGTTTTTCATTTGCATTGGTCTAATTTGGAGATCTCAGACTTTGAATCTTCTGGAAAATGGTTCTGCAGGTGGAGAAACACATGCATGGGTTAAAGCAGCGCTGACTTTAACAAGCAGGAGCGTGTTCCCCGGGCTTTCGCTCCATCTATGCAACCTATTTTTGTGCAGCATTCCTGTAAGCTAACTTGGCCAACCAAATACTGGGTTACAAGGCAAGCAAGGTCAGGTTGCCGTTAAATGCTTTTGAGATTAGCAAATTAATCTTGAGGACAACTATGCTGAAGTGTGTCGCCTTGGGTTTTGATTAATCATCTTTTTCTCATTTAAGCTAGTGATAGTTTAGATCAACACCCCACATCCACAGATAAATATAATAGCCCAAATCAAAATTGTCCAGACTAAAATATCCCTGCTCTTGATTTGATTGTTTTTTTTTTTGCTTCTTTCATTACACTCACTGGCTCATTTAACAACGTTCTCGAATAACCGCAGAGTCACCGTAACATGACTGTAATTCAAGAGCCACAGTGTGAAAAAACAATATTGCATCACCATCTTACTTTTTCCTGTCATGCTCCACTTTTTATCATTTCCACTGAGCTGTAGATTCAATCTTTTTAACGTAAAGAGAGGTTTTTATTTTTATATCCCGGAGGGGTGTTTATTTGAGAATGGGCAATGTTCCCTGGAAGTGATCCCGTGTGGAATTACACTGGACATGTCTTTAAGATCTGAAGTATTAACAGTTATTTCTGAGGTTAAGATGAGGTAGCTTGGTGTGGGAGGGGCATTAGAGCCTGCCTCACCACCAAAGCACTGGGAGAAAGAATGGCCAGCAGACATGCTCGTTGTGAAGATGACCTTTCCTGTCCAGTTTGTGGACATATTCTGAGTCAGCCAGTGCTCCTCACCTGCAGACACAGATTCTGTAAGGCCTGTCTACAGGACAGCTGGGACGCACAAGACCGCAAGGATTCGCACTCCTGTCCTCTGTGCTGCCGTCGCTCTTCAATGGATCAAATTGTGGTAAACACTGCGCTAGAGAGGGCCTGCGAATCCTTCAAAGACGACAGAAGAAGGAATGACCCGGAAACTTGTAACGAGCATGGAGCAAACCTCACGCTCTTCTGCTTGGAGGACTTGGAGCCCATCTGTGGTCTTTGTGGCAAAGCAGCTGCACATATTGGGCACAGGCTCTATCCCATTGCAGAAGGCGCCCATGACTGTAAGGTAAGCATATATTGTCACAGGGCTGGTCAAACCATTGCTTCACATGAGCAGACAACAGGCTATCCTTCCCGTAATGTACTTCTGTGCTGTCTAAATATAACCCAGTTGGATGCCCTTTCTTTCAATGCCAGTTTTTACGGCTGAAATTAATTATTTTTAGCAGCCTGTTTATTGCATTTTGTTTCACAGCGTTTGGACATTAACTGCAACCTGGGCGGTCTATAGGAAAGGACACATGGTATTTAAATAACATTATTTCATACTCTTTGTTTACTTTAACAAGCTTTTCATTTTAAGTCTACGATCACTGTGGAAAAGTTGCATTTTTGTTGGTTTTTCAGCCTCTTCCCCCCCTATTGCTGACTGATACTCTAATACAAATTACATTAATATTCTAATAATAGAATCATATATTTGGTTTCCTGTTGCTATTCAGGTCCAGAAACTTGACTCCCACAAGGTTTTATGTAGTGACACGGCATTCATTCAAATCCTGTCCTGGTCTTCCTTCACTGAAGGCTACTTAAAAACCCAAAATCACACAAAAAGTTTTTTTTTTTTTTTTGGTATGCTGTAAGATATCTTTAGTCTATGCACTACCTCCGTTTTGCTGATGTTACCAGCTCAACAGATCTTTGACAGACATTCCTCTCGATGCTACTGTATTGTTAAGCTTTCCATTGAGTTGGAAGGCTGCTATGGAAAAGTATGTGGCAGCTGAAAGCCCCACACTGTGCTGACAGCCTGGCCACCTGCCAGACCGACCTTGTAGAAGAGTTGATGCCCTGTCACTGACATTTCAGGAGGAGCTAAAGACTGCACTTCTGCCCTTGAAAGAGAAGCTAAAGCTGTACAAGAATGCCACAACCGCATGTGAGGAAGTGGCTGAACATGTAAAGGTACGGCCGGCTTTCGGTGTCAGATCTGACAGCTAATGTATGGAGACCCATTGAACATGTCCCTTTCCAGAACCAAGCTCAACACACTGAAGCGCAGATCAAAGAGGAATTCGAAGCTCTTCACAGGTTCCTTAAAGAGCAGGAGGCTGCGAGGCTTGCGGATTTAAAGGCTGAGGAGGATCAGAAGAATCTAATGATCAGTATAAAGATTGAGGAGATGAGCAACGAAGTGGCATCTCTTTCTAACATCATCAGAACAGCAGAACAGGAGATGAAAAGTCAAGATATTCAGTTTCTAAAGGTAAGGCCTTTATAATGACCTCCTTACATGCAGACGTGGATGTGCATTTTGCGTGTCAATCGCTGAAACTTGTTTAATTTTTTTTTTCAGAATTACAAGGAGACAATCAGAAGGTATGTTTTTAAAAATATATGCATAGTAAAACTTATTCCAGAATTAACTTTACATAAAGAATTCCAAAGAAAATTCCCTTCTGTCGTGTCTTTTCAGAACCTGGAGAAAGTTTCCTGATCCAGACATGGTGTCCGAGGCTCTAATTGATGTGGCCAAGCACTTGGGCTGTCTGAAATATAAAGTGTGGGAGAAGATGAAAAAAATAGTTAAATACAGTAAGCTTCATGCTCCATATCTCAGCATGGTCAAAAGGCTTTACAGTTTACGTGATAAACTTTTTTTTTTTTTTTTTTTTAAAGCTCCAGTGATTATGGATCCTAATACAGCAGCAAGTTGTTTCATCCTCTCTGAAGATCTCACTGTGGTGCAGAACTCTACCCAGATCTTCAAGCTCCCAGACAACCCAGAGCGCTTTGATATCAGCGCCGAGCTGCTTGCCGCCGAGGGCTACTCGTCTGGACGTCACAGCTGGGACGTGGAGGTGAACGACAACACCTACTGGGTTTTAGGCATAGCCAGCGAGTCGATCAACAGGAAGGGTAAACACGTGCTGACACCAGCAGAGGGATTCTGGACTATAAGATACCGCAATGGAGAGCACAAAGCCTGTACAGCGCCCTGGGAGCCACTCAACATGTCTAAGAAGCCAGACGTGATAAGAATGGTTTTGGACATGGACAGGGGAAAGGTGGCATTCTATGACCCCAGAGAGAGATCGGCCCTTTACACATTCACAAATATCATCACACCCAGGGCCTTTCCTTATTTTTGTACTGCTTGTAAAGAGCATCCACTGAAAATCCTACCAGAAAAGATAACTTTGTCAACGGAGCAATAGTGTTCAAGTTTATTTATTTCTTTTGAATACTATTCTACCAAATGCTACCTTAAATCTGTAAAGATTTCATTTTCTTCTTATGTGCAAATATGTTGGCAAAGTCAGCTTTAAATAGGTTAAAAATGAACTAAACAAACGCATGTTGGAATTGTTTATTTGAGTTACAGCAAAACTAAGATTTGGGGTTGCACGTCACAAAACCCCCCAACACTTATATAATATCACAATGATGAGATTTGTTACATAAAAACAGTCAAAATGTGCGACTTAGCTTCTCTGCTGACAAAGACCACAATTAATTTAAAAATACTTTTCATTAAAAGCACAAAACGTGAAATGGATCTAAAGTTTAATAAAAGGCACATCCTATAATAACCTGTGTTGTTCGGAGGGTCAAGCCTGTCGAGGAGGTTTAGATATTCACTGCATTAAAAAAATAAAATAAAAATCACTACAGATTTTATAGCTATGTCAAGGTTAGTATGGTTTTGAACTTGTAGGCATTCATACTGCATGTTAAAAATCAGGTATTTCAACCTCATTCAAACATGGTAGAGTAACAATAGTAATAGTTAAACCTACACAGTAAAACCTAGCAGCATTTAGCATTTCCTAGATGGGTAAATGCCCTATGACAAAGTTTCACTTAATACTACAAGTTATAATCTAACACCATTAATGTAACATGTATCCTACTTCAAATTAGCTGTGGAAGAAATGTACGATGATGCTCAAAAAGTGCCTCGAAATGTTCATTTTGTGATTAAAAAGTAGCTGTCACAAAGAGCAAAATGCCCTCACATTATTTCCTAGTGTGTAACTTATACAGTGTTCAAACTCATGTGGTAACAGTACTCTATGCAAATGGACTTCTAAACTCTGTTTCCTGAATGCTGAAAAGCCAAAAAAAAAAAAGTGTGTTGCACCAAAACGGAATGAATCAGACATTGCTGTGTGCAAACCTCAACGTGTTTCCTTCTAGCACCTGATTAACCTGTCTGACCGAGGCACTTGGACCGCACTGCTATGGCCCCACACGTCATAGAGACAGTCTTCCCTCCACTATGGAGCAGTAAAGCTCCTCGTCCACTGGCTCGTAGCGGCCAGCTCGACCGTTCAAGAAGAAGATCTGGTCCGTTGTGAGGCGTGGGTCAAATCCTTCCCTCTGCAGTCTGGTCTTTTGGATTTTAAATGTACCTACACATGAATGTTTGGTTATACTTCGTTAACACGTAACTGCAAGCCGTGAAGGTTTTTAGAGTGAGAACGCTGCGACATTTTACCTGTGGTGTCGACCTGTGGGGAGATTCGCAGGAACACTGGGCGGGCATAAGAAGGAAGCAATCGCTGAATCTTCTGCAAGAAACCGCCGCAGTCAAACTTCCCCGTAGCATCTGCGATGGCGGCCATCCCTGCTTTGCCTTCCACACCTGGAACAAATGACAGTGACGGCAATAAGACTCAAAGGAAAAAGCCCGGGAAATCGCTCTAATCCTAAAAGGCGCTTCAGTTCACCTGGCACTGCCACACCGTACACAGCCACGTCGGTTTGATCCAGAACATTGCTGAGGATGCCCTCCACCTCAGTGGTAGAGACATTTTCCCCTCGCCATCGGAAGGTGTCCCCACTGCGGTCACGGAAGTACATGTAGCCCAGCTCATCCATCACTAGTACATCTCCTGGAATACATGGACAGCTAGTTGCTGGAGAAACTTTTTTTTTTTTTGAAGAAGTTTTTCTAATGGAAAATGCAAGCTGGACATAACTATAGAGTGAGCTGAAATAAAGTGCTGACCTGATAAATATGCCGTATCATTTTTCCTGAAAACATTGTGAACAATCTTCTTCTTTGTAGCGTCCTGGTTGGCATAGCCATCAAAGCGTCGTAATGGGTCCTTTTGGTTTATTCGACCTACCAGAAGGCCCGGTTCCCCTGCAAAGCACGCATGATTCCAACTGTGCACTTCCAGTACAGAACATATAACAAAAGAGACTCATAAAACTACAGACAAATTTATGACAGCAATAAAGCTATTTGTTACCAGGGCGGCAAGGCACACAGAGACCGCGGCTGTCCCGGATAAGTTCCATGGTGTCCTCATTTACCTTCACCAGTCGGATGGGGTACACGTTGGGTAAAATGCGACTGTTGAATCCACAGGCTCCCACCTGGCAGAACACACCCAGCTATAGGTAACGCACGCCCAGTTCAGAGTTTGTGCGCAGAAAGACAACATATTGAATGCCAACCTTGCCATCCATGTTGGCAATGCTGCAGTTGCACTCGGTTGCTCCATAAAACTCTCCGATCTGCCCCACCCCAAATCGCTCTGTGAAGGCTTCCCACACACTGGGGCGCAGTCCGTTCCCCACTGCCAGGCGAACTTTGTGGCCCTTCTCAGACGGTCGGACTGGTTGTGACAGGAGGTACCGGCAGATTTCCCCAATATACTGCACCACCTGTGGAAAAAAAAAAAGGGTCTTATTAAAAATCAATAACTCATTCAAATGTGGTGCTCTTGAATATTTGTCAAGCTGTAGCTCTTACAGTGCAGTTGTGCTTAATGCAATCTTCCCAGAAGCGGCTGGCAGAGAATTTCCTTTTCACCACCACAGTGAGACCATGGATAAGGCACTGACCGACTCCAATGATGTTACCTAACACGAATGGAAAGCTTTTAAATGGGACATATGATGCTTTTAAGTTCTTCCTTTTCACATTTAAATAATTCAGTTGTGATCTATAGAAAGTGGCACTGCAATGCTTTGGTCTGAATTGCTCGTTGGTGTAGCTCCACAGCCCCCTCATTTGCCCCTGTTCTGAGATTCGTCTGAGAGAAACTTGTTTTTTGGTGCCGTCTCCTTAAAAACGCAGATAAGGCACATCATACTCTGCCCCCCTCCGGGTCACAGAGTGTTTCACTCCACACCGTTCGGCCATTTTTGTAGTGTGCTGGGGACGGTGTGATGACAGTGGGTTCTTACACCCACCAACCGAACTGTTTGGCTTATCCACTTGTAGTTTTGGTATCCTTCAGCTTGGACTACAAAATGGCGATGAAAAATAAAAATATGGGATTGGCAAAATTCATTAGCTGGAAGTCGATGACCTTGTTTAGGAGCTCAGAAACAAACATGGTGATATAATAGTTCAAAAAACATAATTGATAACAGAGAACACTGAAGAGCCTGAAGATGTCTACACAGCACTTGGAAAGACTACATCCAAATTTTCTGCACTCATAAAGACTCCAAAGCAGACAACAAAGAAAAAAAGTGGGGTTTTCATGATATGTTAACAGAGTTCAACAGTGGTCTAAAAGTAGATTCCTTTAATGCTGGAGGTGAACGTCACATACCTGCTGAGTGATACAGGGGCAGGCAGTCATAGATCACATCATCAGGATGCATGCGAAAGGCAAAGTACCCAAAGGCAGCAATTCTGTAATAGCTGTTGTAAAATAAAAATGGAGGATAGATTTTCATGTGTTCTCATAAACTGCAGAGGAACTAGAATAACTCTTAAGAGCTGGTGTGTGGTTGGTCATTAAAACATACCGACTGTGAACCACAATGGCAGCTTTGGGAAGTCCTGTGGTTCCAGAGGTGTAAATATAAAACAGGCGGTCTGGGGAAGATAATACAACATCGCTACAATTAATATCAAAGTTTCGATTCAATCCATGCCATTTGTTTCCTCTTCAACAGAGTGATGATGATTATCACCATCATTATTGTTTGACGTTTTTCTTACAGACAGATGCCTACAGTGGACTTCCCAACAGAGAAATAAAACAAGCAGATGTTTTCCCCCCTTTCACAAATAGATAGAAACATGGACTTGATAATATCAATTCATGGTAGATACAAGTTATTTTCTGTGTTCGTTATTTCTTTTGATCTCTTAAGACTTCTTATTTCTCTTTTTAATCCACAATAGAAACAGAAGTACGGTAAAACCGAAAAAATAGAAAATATCCACCATGGTGCATTTTTTGATAGCAAACTGTTTATCAAAGCAAGAGTCATAGTTAAATGTATTATATTTCTAAACTCTTAATTTAAAGACATTACAAATACATTACTTTTGGTCTGGACTAGCTAATTATGGTATATGATAGTAATCAGTTATTGCTGCTTCAAAAGACATGCAAGTGAATATTGAGCACATTCAGACTCTGTGCTGCCATGGTCCCATGTGATCATTTTGCACGCGGAAAGCTCCAAATACAGATGTGAATGTAGGGTGTACTTCAAAGGTGGTCCGGGACAATTTGGAGGTAACTACTCCGCTTGTACTGCAATTTTATTCTAAAAGCTGATTCCTTCTTTAAAAAATGAAACAAATTATTAGTGTTTATCATTTACAGAATGTCTGTTGGTGGTTCATTCTTAATTCTGCAGCATCAGAGAGTCACAACTATAAAAATAGTTGCAGAGATGCTAATGTTGGAAGCCATCATTATAGGCCTTTCTATAAGTAAGCAAGGTGACGCTGTGCAGACTATTACTCTGCAAAATTTAAACCTGTACTAGAAACTGTCATTCCTTCTTTATTTATTTGATTTGTTTGATAGGGACAGACACACAGTAACATTGGCAAACTGAATAAAACAGCAGTCCCATGCCTGTATCATGGTGCTTAAAGCATAAGCTAGTTTGCAGCACTTGTCCCTGGATAGGCTTTTGTAGATAGTACATCTAAAAACAAGAAGTGAAATAGTAATAATAATGTAAAACAATAAAGCATGATATTGATAACATATGGGAAATCATATCTATAAAAAGCAAAAAACATGACAGTAAAAAAGAAACATTAGGTGTAGATACAGTGCTGCTTTTGACATAGCCAGAGTTTAGTTTTCAGATCAGACTGAATATATAAATTAAAATTTTTAGCGGCTCTAGAAAAGCTTATGTTTAGATTTTTTGGTTGAAATCATCTATGAAAAAGCCCTCCAGTTTCAAAACTGCAGACATGAAATTTGGACTGAAACAATATTTAAATGCGATCAGGCAGAAGCATGAGATCAACACCAATGTTAGACATTGCAATCAAAATGTAAAATGTTTGGTTGATATTGAATGAATGCTGCACAGTCAAAGCTAAAATATATAAAAAATAAAAATCATCATCATCAACAACAACAAAATATGACCACTTGGATTTGTAATTCTGATCAGATAAAAATATAATAGGTCAGTCAGTAGAGACTGACTTTCTCTGCTCAAATAAAGAAAGGTAAGCTCCTAAATCGAGCTACCAGTCTCACTTTACTCTAAATCGGTGTGCATAGCAGAAATTCAGCCCTTTCTATAAATGGCTAGTTGCTGCTTATACCAACTACTCCCTGCTTAATGCACAGGCTTCTCTTTACAAGTATACAGTTGCAAGGGCTTTTTTGGGCAATGTTTCTTTAACATCTTTTCAGACTATTGAAGGAAGCCTTAAAAAAAAAAAGTTGTACAACAAGCTAGTCTAAAAAAGCAACTGTTGCACAGCAGACGACAAAAAAGAAAAACTCACTACTGCACTATATCACATAGGTGGGGACTCAAAATATATCTGAAGATAATTTTACCACGTAGCAGCTGCAGTTATTTCAGTGATGCTCATATATATATGAAACAAGAAACCTGCTGACATGCGGTTGCTTATATAATCTGTAATATAACTGCAGATGCATATACAGTCATAAAACTAAATTACTTCTATTTGCTAAATGTCAGAATAACATTTAGATTTTTTTCATTACTGCCTATAAAGTAAGAAGTTAACATACACTTAGATAACACTTTTAAACAATTTGTGAATGTTCAGATTATGAAGTAATGATATTGTGAGCTTGAGCATAATTGATATCTGAGTTAAATGGACGCACACCTGTAGATGTATTTTATTACAACACCTCAAACAAGTTTACTCCTTGTGGAACATCCATGAGAAAGAAATCTAAACAAAAAGAAGCCATGTAGACACCAGGGAAAGCATTGGGGTGCTCTCCATCCTTTGGAACAATGTCTAGATGCCCGCGAAATGGCAGTTATTATACTCAATTACACACAACATGGGCATGTCAACTGATTATTTTGGTCAGGAAGGAGAGAGCTTCTGTATCACAGAGATGAACGTGTTTTGGTGGAGAAACAAGGGTATCAATCAAAGAACAAAAGCAAAATTCACTAGCTAAAGCTGGTAAATAAGTCCTGGACAGACATGAGCTGAAACCCACACAGCAAAGAGGAGGCCATTACTCCAGAAACAATGTAAAAAGGCACATTAAAGTCTTCAAAATGTACTTGGGGACAAAGACCTTAATTTTTGGACATAATGTCTGAGGAAACGAAAACTTTAAGCGATTACTCGTACTGACCATTGTTACAACCGGAGGAAATGGGTGTTCTCATGCAAGCGTCCCTCTATGAATTTTGAAATAAAGAGATGACAGTGCCATATTGTGATTGTTTTGCTTCAGGAGGGACCGGTGCACTTCACAATGCATACCGAGGGAAAACATCTAGTGAAAATATTGAAGCAACACCTAATGACATCAGCCAGGAAGCCAAACTCGGGAACACATAGGTCATCTAAATGTGCAACGATCCTAAACCTACCGCCAAATTAGAAGCAAACTGGCTCAAGGACAACAAAGTCGATGTTTTGGCATGCCGGTTCAAAATCCTTGATCTCAGTCATGTGGAAAAACAGTGGGCAGAGCTGAGAAGGTACATGAAAGTCAAACGGCCTACAAACCTTCCTAGGAACACAAAGTCTGCCAGGAAAATTGGAACAAACTTTCACAAAAAGGGTTGCAAGATGCAAAAAAGGTTCAACCCAAATCATCCAGTCAAAAAATAAATAAATATTCTACCAAACAGGAAATATACATAAAATTGTAAATGTGAAAAAAAGTAGTTCTCTTATTATTCTGGCATTTAGCAAACAGAAATAATTTGTTATCCTAACATAAAAAAAAGTGTAAGAAAAGTGTATCCAACAGAATATTTACAATTTTCATTTAATCTACAAAGACATTGGTTGAAGGAGTTCTGGTCAAACTGATAAACATTTACTTTAGAGACATGGTCCCACTTCAAACGACTTAATTAGTTAACTATAAATAGTGATATGATTTAATCACTAAGCTGTGGACAGCCTAAACTGAAACTTTCCTACAGTAGAGGAAATGGCATGCTGGTGATAATAGCCTATAATAAAAGAAAGCAATAATTTGGTTTGACGCCTACTCACCGTTCATGCCTTTTGGGGGCACACAGGGTGAAGGTGGGTGCCTCGATGCAGTGGCTAAAAGTGGATCCAGAGGTTGAGCACCCAGAGCTGCCAGCCGTTCTGCACTGAGGTCTCCTGTACAGAACCGTACCATGGACTGGCTGATGGATGAATTGACCTCCAACATGGCTGATCATAAAGGAAAGGGAACAGAAAGGAGTGACAGCAGAGGTCAACAGATTTGTCGACTGTATGAAAATATGCAGTCAATGCTAGTTTAACCCAATTATCCCATCTATACATAATTTTTTAAACACATTGCAGAGACCTGTTGATCAAAGTTATTTCATCCCTTAAAAACATGCTCTTTTGAATCCTATACCTGTCTTCTGCCCTTCAGTGGAGGATTTAAGAATTACAGGTGGCTTGATTCCAAGATGGTGGCACACAAGTTTTGACACAGTTTTCATATAACAAATGTATGAGAGGTGTTTACCTACTGTTCTTGCATGTTTGAAATTTACTAGATCAGCTTTAGAGTATAAATATTGCCCATTTGTTGGTGCCCTATCGGTACAGCAGCCATTAATGAATTAATCTTTAAAAAGGGACCAGAATCAGTGCTAACTAGGAGGAAAAACACTATTGCAAGCTTCAAGAATCTGTTGGCAATTCCCTAATTAGCAAAGAAAAGGGATCCAGTGAAGCAGGCCCCTTTTCCCCTGTAGGAAATGGGTAAACAGTTCCAAATTAAAGACAATCCCCTGCTTTGCCTCTTGATTTCAGAGATTGTTACATTATTATATATAAATATGGGAAAACAGTAAAAAAAAAAATAATAATACAAGTACTACTCAGGCAGTGATTCCATTTCTACTGCATGAAATGCATGTGAATGTTTGCCCAGAAAAACCTAAAAGAAAAAAAAATGCGTTTTGTAAAAATTAAAATATAAAACATCACCAAGAAAAGCAGAAATCCCTTCCATGCTTTCAGCGCTGTTCAATGACTTTGACCTTCTATATAAACAAGTTTCTACTGTAAAATACATCTAATAAATCTCTTGAAAACCACCATATTAAAAAGTGGTAAACACTGCTTAGGTGTGATTTTGTGTTTTTCAAAGCATACAAAATACATCTCTTAAGCTGATATAATATGATAAACATACTAGAAAAGAAGCTTAATGGTACAAAAGAACTGGAGAAAAACATAAAAAAGGGTAACCCCCCCCCCCCCCCCACCAATTATAGGCTCAATCTTTGAAAAAACAAAAAACTAATTTTCTGCCCATTTGTTGTTCTGGGCAGAATTGGGCTATTATTTAGTCAAAGTCTGGCTGCTGCAAAAGTTAATAGTTGTTTTTTTATACAACTAAATTAAAATACAGATTGCAGTTTTGTGGAGAAAAAAAAAAAAGCATGTTACTTAAAGATCCCCATAGGGAACTCTCAGGGCAATGTTAGCACACAGCAGGTTCAGACATGCTAGAGAAAAAGGATCCCTTCATAGCTTAGGTTTTATATTCTGGCTGTGCGCATAAAGTTACCCAACAGATTTCACCAACTGGATGTGCAAATGAGAAATATCTACCTCCCACTGTTAAACTACCTTTAAGTTGGCACACTACTATCAGCCAGCTTGTGGCTGCCAGTTTAGCTCTAACTAATTAATTGGTAATTATCAAGTGACTACCATGCAGCCTCCAAATACAACTTTTAATTCACCATTTGGTTGCAGTTTTGAGAATATACATAAATAATACTGTTTGTATTGTGTTTCTTCAATTGTTAACAACATAGTTATGGCCCACTGTTGAGGGTTAAGGCCTGATAAACCTGTGTCTAAATTACCTGAAGATAAGTTTAATTTTAGTTTATTTACATAAATTGTGTTTCCTATTATGTACATTCTAAAAAAAAAAAAAAAAAATCAACTGATTTTATACATGAGCATATGCTTAGTCCATGAAAGGTCTGGTTTTAATCTAACTCTAAGGTAGTTTTATGTCAGAATTGTCCTACAGTGCTGCCATTAAAAATAATATAAGCACACTCCAATTTTGTCTGAAGGCAGAATGTTTTCTAAAGCTGTTTTAATACAATATACTTTTCTCCAATAGCCAACATTAACCTTTAGGCTGCCATAAACTTGACACACTGTTTGCCTAAAAGCCATTACGTACTCTCATAGAACAGGGAAATTTGTTTTCTCTCCCAGAGCTGCAAGAATTAAACGACATTCTATCCTCGACGCAAATTTTGTGCAAAACACTTTTCTTGCGTCGTCTCTTTGAAATATGAAGTGGTTATGAGAGGTCTATAAAGTGTTTCAAGACGTTGTGCACGCAAGTTCTTTTGGAGGTCTGAAATGTCCTCGCCAGTAAAAACTGTTTCTGCCTGAAGTAAAATAGCTATTTTATCTGTTCTTGCAGAGTCTGTATGGGCCTTAAGTATTGTTGAACATAGTGAGCATGTCTTTCTAAACCAGCAATATATTGATGGACAATCTTTTTTGCACTTATGTGTTAGGGTTTAAACATATTTGAGAACAAGAATAAAGTGATGCAACTGAAGTTGAAATATATTATCCCTCTTGTAAAAATGCTCAATAAATGGTTGACCCATATATTGCCTGATAGTCCATATGTATATTCTGGATTATGAATTTTAAAACCTACATCCATCAATGTTGTTACTCTTTGCTCCATGAAATAAATAAATATATATATATATATATATATATATATATATATATATATATATATATATATATATATATATATATATATATATATATATATATATATATATATATATATATATATATATATATATATACACACTTTTTAAAAATGCTTTTGCTGTATTAATCTTCAGACAATATAAATGCCCTCCATATTATTTAAGCTTTCTTATATTGTAGCTTAAACAGAAATAGAACGATTCTGACATGCAACTCTTTTGAAAATGTTATAATTTCAAGTAACATGCCATATGAGGTGTGTATAGTCCTAGAGATGAATGGATTCTTACCATCAGCTAGCTCAGCTCCGAACACTATCGCCCGTGACTCTGATACCCCAATGCAGTGCAGAAGAGGATCACAGCGGAGGCTGAAGTTAATAAGAGCAGCTTCTACCCCAACTTTGGCCAAGCCCAGCCACAGCGCCACATGTAACGGCCTGCTTTCCAAGAAGAGGGCCACCACATCCCCAGAGACCCATCCTTGACCTCTCGCCCAATGAGCTACTGCATTAGAGATCTCGTCCAGCTGGGTGTAGGTCCACGTTTCCCCTGTGGCCTCATAGATCAGCGCCGGTTTATTTGGGTGGCGTTTTACTGTCTGGGCGAAAATGGACGGAATATTGCTTCCACTGCGCATGTAACGCCACAAAGCCAGCTTCACCCTCAGCAGCACATAAAGGCCACTGACCCGGATGAGGGGGGGGGAAGAAGAGGAAAGATGTGAGTGCAGAGAAAGATGCAGATCCATATCCAGAAGCATGGCAGCTTTATTTGGACCTTTTGAACTTACTTGAGGTCTCTCTTGGCGGTGCGCGCTGCAATGTAGAAGTACTTCCAGCTCCTGGTGCCCAGATATACCCCTAGGCCTGCAGCCAGAGTCCAGGACCAGGACACCCCAACCAGACGTAGCAGGCCCACAGACCCCAGAGAGGCTGACACACTCGCTGCATTGTGCATTCTTGTCACGGAGAGAAGAGGGGGGAAAAAAAGAAAAAAAGATGGGGTTTACACAATACATGGCTTAAGCTACAGTCTATGGGTTCCTCTTTAAGGGCTGAGAAGTACTGCAGCGAAGCCTGGTACGCACAAGTACACCCAGAAAACAACTTTTCATCACTTAGTAATTGACAAAAAAACCCCAAAAAAATCTAACATAAATGAATAAAATAAACAACATGAACAAATGAGAATGTTTTTGGTTGACCCTTTAGTCACAACAACAAAGTATCCAGATTACATTTTAAAGGGCGACGGACACCTGGTGCCACGCCTGATCAAACTTAACGGCGTCAAATTTGTCCACAACTTACCTATGAGTCAATAATCTGACGCGGCGTCACCTTTCACCCAAAAAATCGCCGCTGCACGGCTCGCTTTGCTACTCTGTAACTTTCCCCCGAAGCTTTCAAGCCACGTCCTCCCGCCGTTGAAAGCGCCGGAAAAGTCCACAATGTTGCGTTTTGGTGGAAATCTGGAGTTTTCTGAAGTGTTGCGGCAGTTTAGCGCGACCAGCGCCGCGGCTGTCAAGTAGTGAGGACTTTGCAAAGTTCAAGCTGTATATGGATAAGCGATTATAGCAGGCTGGCATCTGCGGAGAAGCTTTAAATAATAAGGCCCTTGGGATAATACGGACCCCAAGAGAAACGTGTAAGATGTGGAGTGAACAGGGCTAGTTTCTGGACTCCATGTTGGAGAGAGCTGCTGCCATTTAAGCGCCGCCCACTAGGGGGCGTGTGAGTTTTCTGCAGAAGCTCAGCAATTTGTCTGACCGGGAGCCTGTCAAGCGTTTCTCATTTTGCGATTGGACAAAATCAACCCAGCCCAGTTGCCCCAACCAACCGATTTGCTGGGAGCTGCTCCTGAATGTAGGTCAAATCATCAGCACACCGGTCCAGACTACTAACTAAAAGGTTGTGAAATGTCGTGAGAGTTCTCTCCCACCGCTTATTCACTGTCTCTTGGCATGCAAACTATGTATTGTTAAACTACGACGAAAAATAACAACAAAATTAACATTGCAACTTTTTTAAATTTTTTTTTTAATAATACTGACTCAGGGTGAAAAGCAGATAACTTAAGATGCCAGTCCAAAATGAAAGGGGTCAGGGGCCAGGGTCAGTGCAGACTAAAGGTATCTCTGCGGCTCTCTGAGAAGGAGTGGCTGGGTA
The DNA here is from genome assembly GCF_011125445.2 of Fundulus heteroclitus. Taxonomy (NCBI): domain Eukaryota; kingdom Metazoa; phylum Chordata; class Actinopteri; order Cyprinodontiformes; family Fundulidae; genus Fundulus; species Fundulus heteroclitus. The sequence continues at coordinate 16,994,754 of NC_046376.1, forward strand.
TCATTATCTCTTGAGAATACCGACCACAGCAAAGTCTTGACAGCACTGTCTTGCGAAATAAGATATAAACCCAGGGGTCTAGAATCTGATTCCAGACAGCCATGCGCAAACTAACAAGAGTAAATGGATCTTTTGTGTTATGGGGAACCCACTGAAACTGCTTCACGAACACGTGGATCTATAAGATAGAAAGAAACGTAAAATCATTAAGTATTTACAAGTACATTGCAATCTTCTGATTGCTATGGTTATAACTACTGAAATATACCTAAGAATTTGTATAGGAGGGAAAAAAATAAATAAAGAAGAGATCTACACACCAGAAAGGGACCCCAGCAGACAAACGACACCACAGTGACTGCTGTGAGTTGCACCAACATCTCTACATCCAACGTGCGAAACAAGGAGGCAGTCGATGTTGATGATGCACGACGACCACTGCTAGCCGAAGGTGTCATATTTCCATTTCTCGACTTAATTCTTGCGTGCAGCAGTGCCAGGCCACTCACGATGTTGCAGAGCACGGAAAAAAATAAAGCAAAGAGACCCAGAGAAGAGAAGACCAGAGCTAGGGTTTTGTCAGCAGGTACATAAAAGTTATTAATAGGCAAAAAACACCACGTCTTGGGTTCTTGGATAGTATAGTTTCCCACTGAAAAAAAGGGTAATACAGCCAGCACTAGTGCAGAGGAGGACAAAAATAGCACCGCTGACTGAGCATGAGCAATTGTGATCCTGGAAACATGGAAAAATGGATGGGTGATAGCCACACAGCGTTCCACTGCCATTGCACAACCAAGCAACAATGAACATAAGCCAAAAAACACCATACTTGCTCCGAATACATTACAGAAGCTTTTCTGATGTTCTGAGATTTCAGATTTCCAATTTAGGTGCACATGCATCGCAAACGCACCCAAAATCACATGACCTAAGAGGTCAGCCAAAAGCAAAGCCACTGTTAGAAGTAAAAATGACTTTCTTGATTGGCGGCGGAATCTTGCACGGGACTGAGCCAGGATTCCCAGAGCGGTGAGGTTGGAGATGGCTCCAAATATCATGGTGAGGCAGGACATCACCAAATTCTTAGATGGATAGGAACTGGCATTGTTAGGTGACTCAGTAGAAGAGGTGAGAGACAAAATTACTGGTACACTAGATGCCATCATCTTCAGGGTGATCTACAGAAACAAATACAAATGTAATTGCAATTGTATATTTAAAAAATCTATTGATCTGGAAGTTTATACATATACATTCATATTCAATAAATTAGCATATTGTTGAAAAATTGGTGTATTACAGTAGCTCAGTTCACTAAGGAAAACACATTAAATAGATTAACACAGGCTGAAGATGTTTTGATTCTGTTAATTAGGATTTTTTTTCCAACTCCAGGCAATAAAAACATAGCACTTAAGGTTAGAATTTTGTATCAGACGAAAATGTTTTTTTTTTTTTTTTAAATGGGGGCTTAATGAAAAGTATGTTTAATATACATATAAACACACACACACACACACACACACACACACACACACACACACACACACACACACACACACACACACACACACACACATATATATATACATGTATATATATATATATATATATATATATATATATATATATATACACACACATATATATATATATATATATATATATATATATATATATATATATATATATATATATATATATATATATATATATACATACACACATACATATCAAAGTCATACCACTGTGTCTTTTTGCAGACTCATCATGGACACCATTATCTCTGCTCAACATATTTCATATAAAATGTCTTATCTTTACTTCCATGACTGTACTGAAACACTATTTGTTTAGAATAGCCTTTAAATGTTACTGTTGACGTTTGCAGTCAAACCTGTCTTGTATGCTGCTGTTTCTTTGACTGCAATATGCTTTCCCCAGCAACCAACGTTTCCTCCTGTGTTCTGTTCATGTACAGCACTTTGAATTGTCTTGTTACTGAAATGTGCTATACAAATAAACTTCACTTGCCTTACATTTGTTTTGCATTGATTTTACTTACTGATGTTTACTTAATTCCAATATGTTACCTGCATTTCCCCCCATTTCATTTTGTCCCAGGAGAAAACAAATCAATGCTTTTGTCATCACAAAGACTCACTTGAAAAACTTTACCTTTGTCGTCCGGCTCTTTCTTACAGAAAGACAATTCAACTATAATACCACAGAGGAGAAATCCTTGGAAATTCATCTTCATGGGAATCGTGTTGTTAGCACACCTACATAACCAATAGGTCTGAATATTTTTCCACGTTGTGGTGTCATCTGTTCATAGTGGCAAGGCAGCATTCCCAGTATTGAGAGACATGCAGAAACCTGTTGTCTCCCTGTGTTTTTGCATCATGATTATCTTAAGTCTCATCTATAAAACCAGGAATGCACCATGTGTGTTATTTATGGTATAAATCACGAGTGAAACACGTATAAGCATTAAATAAAACTCACCCAAAGGTAGCAATGGACGAATCCTGGGTTGTTGTGGTGGCGAGAGATGAGCTTCTTATCAGCAGTGCTGCCTTGTTTGCTAAGTGAGTTATCTCTATTTCCCACTCATTTTCTCCTGGTCTCCTCCCTTTTTTTCCTCCGACAGTTTCTCTTTCTGTCTGTTCCTGCGTCTTCCTTTACTCAATCAGGGGAGAGCTATTCTATCACCACCTTCTGGACCTGCATTTTCCACTCTCCTTCTCTGCTGAGTGTGTTCCTTCCATCTATTGATCTCCCGTGCAGAGCCTATGGTGCAGAGTGGATCTCAGCTCGCTCCCAGTTATTTTCCTATTGATTAACTGCTTGCTAAATGGTTGAACACGCATATTGAGATGCAGATATTGCTTACATTCTTTTCCTCAGTTACAAACCCGTATTTCTTTTCTTTCCTGAAAACATTTAGTGTCCATGTCTCACAAAAAAATATGTCATTGATAAAATTTCATATAGTGTAATGATAAATGATGGCACTGTGGTGTTCTTGCTGAAAAATAAATAAATAAATAGAAACATGGTTCAATCCTGACCTTAAATGTAATGGTTCTGTATGTTTTAATTGCTCCCTGAAATGAGCAGTCCCTTTCTAAGCCTTTAAGTTTTTCTTGGAACCATCATGTCGCTGATCTCACATAAACAGGAAGGAATAGCAGAAAGTCTCCCATTTCCTCTGCAAGCTTCTTAGCCACACAGTAAGAAATGCCTTTGAAACCATTAGCAATGTTAGATATAGGATTCCATTTATTTTAGCGAATCTACAAAAACACATTCAAAGTTACAGATTCCAACAGTTCGCACGAGGAACAAGATGTAAACAAGAAATAAACAGCATCGACGTGAAATATGATATGTGCTCTAACACCATGTGTTATAGCGGGGCTACCATTCCAGAGGACTAAATAATTGGGCTTATCTAAAATCAATTTTGAGAGAAATGTTATGCGAACTCGCTGGCAGCAGACTCGCCGCCAACACACTAATGCATGCTAAAATTTCACAACACCTTACGTACAAGCACTCAGACTATAAATATTGTTTGCTATTACTGCATATAGTCTCTTATTCTTACTTTTTGTTTATACATATTTATTTTGCTTGCATTTGCATACTGAGGAACAATACAGGTTATTCTGTTCTATATTATTTACTGTCTCTCTGTGTTGGGTTTCTTTATGTTGCACTTCTCATGCTCAAAGTCTTAAAAAAAAAGCTTGGATCAGAAGTATTTTTTGAATTGCCTTTGTGATTGAAATAAGTACCTGAATGAAGCAACTTACATTATTAGATATGCCTGATTAACCAGGTTCTACAAACATAAGCATGACTTTAATTCAAAAGAAGAAGACAAAATATCCATATATTAAAAAAAAATTTTGTATGTACATTTCCAAAATAAATTACATCATTTTTTCGTGTGACAAGAATGTAAAAAAAATATTGCCGTACAATTGAAGCGTGTTATGGACAGTATGAGTTGTTATTATGCCATATCAAAAGCTTAATGCCCACATTTTCTTTTTTCCCCCCTTTTTTTTCCAGAAAACATAGCTTATTTTTTAGATGTGAGACTCTCCCGTGTCCTGGGTACTTCTGGATGCCTGAAGATGAAAATACAAAGAATGAGAGAGAATTAAAAACATTATCCATTTAACAACGACTTTCTTCATTATGAGGCAAAGCTTTGCTCTTTCAGAAAAAAATACACAATGCTTTATTTTACATCTTCTGTTGTACCTTGGCGATTTCAAACCATAAACAGCTGAGATGTGGTGAGGATGTTTAAAGTTTTGTACAGAAGCATAATAACTTCATAATAAACCTAATTTCATATCTAGTCTTAAAGTAAAACATTGAAACTACAGTTGAAACCAGATATTTACACACTCTGAATAAAAAGACACAAAGTTTTTCTCCGGTGTGAAATAAAATCACACTGAAACTTTCTTGTTTGAGGTCTTGCCAAAATTATTATTGCTAAATTTCAGAATAATGAAGGAGAAAGCTCAGATGAGGGTGTTAAAGCTTTGTAGATTTTTGATAATGAATGAATGAATTAATTAATTCAGGTTAATTTGCAGAGTTTGAGTGAACTGGAAGCACACCTATGAACATCCTTTAAGGCACATTTTAGGGTGAAGATGCTTGCTGAAGCCATTAAGAGAGTTATTAACCACAGTGAAACCGGCCCTGTACCGACATGGCTGAAAGGTCACTCAGAAAGGAAGAACCCATTACTCCAAAGGCAACATAAAACTCAGGGACAAGAGCCTTAATTGTGAGAGACATGAGTTGTCCAATAAAATCTAAACCGAAGCGTACGACCATGATAACAGTTGTTACATTTTTAGGAAAAAGGGAGACAGGTGTAAGTTTAAGAACACCATTCCTAATGTGAAGTATGGGAATGTTGTGCCCTTGCTTTGCTGTAGGAAGGACTGGTGCTCTTCACATATAAAAGATGTCATTATGAGGAAATAAAGTTAAGTGAACATAGTAATATACATCACAGAATATCAGCAAGGAACTTAAAGCTTGGGCACAATGGATTTTCCAAATGAAATGTCCCAAGAATATTGACAAATTAGCAATTAAAGGAGAAAAAAGTCACTGTTTTGGAGTGACTATTATAAAGTTATGATCTTAGTCACTTACAAAACCAGGCATTCTTTTTGAAATTGAGTGTCCTACATTGCTTCATTATCTTTAGAGAGAGACTCAAACTAGATTGTTCTATTTTACACCAGAAACAAAGTTTTTAAAAGTTATTTTAAATCAAAGTCTTGCAGAGGAATAATTAATTCTGGGTTTCCCTGAACAACAGAAAACATTTAGTCTGATTTCATATCAGACAGTGAGGAAATAGAGAAATAAAGCTTATCTTTTTATGTGGTGTATACAAATATCTGTAGCGATCTGGTTTCAGCTGTATATGGGACAGATTTTAAAGGCATTGCGCAATTTCACTCTTCTTGCATTAATGATCAGTTCTCCTTTTTGCAAACAGCTACTGCATAAAACTGTAAATTGCTGCTTACGCTGGCTTTGCTTGAGTGTGGGTAGTTGAACTCGGAGTAGGCTCCCTTCTGTGGCGCACATAACCGAGAAATAATATTTTCATACTCCTCCCTCACCTAAAATCAGAAAACAAACATGCGTTTTGATCCCTGATGGTGTAGAAACACTGAAATGTTATTGTTGTTTATTTCCAAGAAAGGTAATGGCTGACCTGTTTGGAAAAGAGACAGTGCATGACAAAGAGCATGACACCTTGAAGGCTACCAAAAATGGTGAACAGATAAGACATGGCAATTGTGCCCTTCTCAAACTGGAAACATCCGAAGATCCACATGGTGCCGAGTATGCAGAGCTGAGCCACTGCAGTAATGGTGAATGCCCTGCAGGAGGCAACAAATGCACATAGATGAAATATGAGGAACTTGACTTTATAAGGAGGATATTGTGTCTCGCTTCTTTCCATTTTGTGAAGAAATCCCTAAAAGAGGTATTTTTCACAAAGGAAAATAAGACAAACGTTCCTTTTTTCTCAGCTTTTCAGTGGCGAGTGGGTCAGTGGCTGCTTACTTGATTTTATGCAGGCTATCCAGGTCTGGGTTTAAACTTGAAAATTTCTGTGCCAACTTCCACACGGTGATGAGAAAGAAGAAGATGTTAACCTGGAAGAAATAACAACGTTTTGAACAGAAATGGGTTTGATTCCCAAAATAACTCTTAAGTAAACAATTCATTTGTTTTTGGTGAAATCTTACAATAATGATGACGCAGGCAGGGCCAAAGAAAAACCAAATGGAATCCAAGTTTAGCCAGCAACTGGAATGCAAAATGAGAGTTTATTGAGAAGACCGTAGGTTAATGTGATCTGAGTTTAAAGCATGGTTACAAAATTGGGAAAAAAATGAAAATAGAGTAATATTAGCTGATAGAACAGAGAAAACTCACTATTTTGCAGTCCCGTATCCATTTGCATTAACCAATGCGGTGATAGCAACAATTACTGCTGGGACTCCGTAGCCCCCTGCCATCATGTAGACAGTTCTGAAGTTGGTGTTGAAGACCAGGACTACCATCCTGAAGAGCTGGATTCCCTCCAGACACATCCAGCAGAATGCAGCCAGGTAGAATAAGTGCAGCAGCCCAGCCACTACTGCACAGCCAACCTATTGGAGATGAAGCTCAGCATGTGAAACGAGACAAGGCATAACGTTTCAAGGCAGGCTCAAGATACAGGGAAAGCGCAACTTGAATCTGTTAAGGACAAAAACACAAATAACCGCGGTATAATTCAATACTTGCTTCTCTGGTGTTTTTTTTTAAAGTTGCAAAAACCTTCAAGACATTTTTTTTGCAAACAACAACAAGTGAAAGCATTTACCCTGTTCTGTGTCTGAGAGATCCCTACGAGAAAGATGAGGGTCGCAATAAAGAGGCTGATGCAGAGGTGCAGGTGAATGGTTGTTCTTGGGCTTTTGATGGACCGAATCATCGAGAATGTCAGTATGCAGAGGAACAGACAGGTCAGTGAAAGGGATAGGCCTACCCAGGAGATCAGCTGCAACTCAAAATGGCCCTGTACGGAGACAGAATGGGAGCAACAGACAAGTAAAGGACGTCAAGTTGAAGCTCTGCATTCTGGAGTGTTAGCCGCTTTATGTTTTTAATCACTGTGTATAGTTAGGGATGTATAACCTCTATCTCATAGAGTGCCATGAGCACAGCAAAGCTGCTCAGGTGGTTACAGGAACACACGGTGTATTTTGGGTTGGAATCCACAACGCTGCAGCCACGAGCTGACCATGCACCTCCTTCCTTAGAGGCATCCCAGAACACGCAATGCTGGGTAGCTTGACTTCGACTGTAAAACAGATACATGCCATGCTTTATCAATTATCCTAACAAGGTGAATGTTATGGGAAAAAAAGAGATTTTTCTCTTTACCTGATCAAGGTGGTACAAAGTTATGTTGACTGGTTGTTTGAGGTGTTCTGTGTCTCTGTTACTGACGCTGATAGTCACAACTTTGGAGTTCAGCTTAAAGCTCTGGTTCTCTGTCTTTTCCATCCCACTGAAGAAATGATCTGCAAATTCTTCCAGGTTTGAATAGCTCAGCAGTGAAACCGTTGTAAATCCTTTGATGAGAGGACAAAACGGGGTCAGCGTTTCATATGGATGTGCTTTAAATGTGTTATTTATAGACATCATTGTTACCTGGATAAGATGAGGGATCTCCTGCAGCTTCCTCCAACTTCATGTCCAGTTTGGCATGCTTTGATGACAAAGTATGCAGTCCTTGGGGTATAGACATCCCGGTATGCACCAGCAGGTCCATCTCTGGTTTGAAAATTGTTATTTAACTCAAATTACTTGTGCTAAAGTAAAAATCAGCTGGTAGAAAGTAACACTGAAATTTGGACTTTGAAGAAGCAGGTTGATGCAATAAATAATAAAAAGGAAGTCTAAGGAGTATTCATTTCTGTTTTACCTGTGTGACTGGTGGATCTATTCGTCCCTGGTGTTTTAATAAAAGGTCCTATGACCCTTAGACTTTGCTCCACCAAGTCCAGAAAGATGGAGATTTTAACGTTATCATTGAGGAATCCAGTGGACAAGAGCTTGTCGATCAAAGAGAGCAGACTCTACAGTCAGAAGAGGAAAGAAAATGAAACAACATGCATGTATGAAAAGCTGAAACAAAAAGAAAAGTCAGACTAAGTCAGCTTGCTGAACACTTCCTGACAGCATGCAGAGGAGAGGACTTCCTCTCGTCTTTTTCTTGTCACATAAACTAAAACTATTTGTACCTTTAGTAAGCCTTCTCCATTGAGCTCTGCTGGATCCTCATTTTCTATGAGATTCATACAGCTATCACTCAATTCCTTCACATGATCCTGTACGCTGTAAATGTTCTGAAAACAAGCAAACAAACAAATAAAAAATGGGCAGTTGACAAAAATGTCCAATGATAACAAAAATTTAAGGAAGATCGCATTTAGAAAACAACAAACAGTTTTTGCTGTGAATTTACCTCTGTTAGAGTTTTTACATCTTTGAAAACTCCACAGTCCAGGGCTAAAAAAAAAAGAGAAAGATTTCTATGACTTTCTAAAAATCTTTTTAAAGGTGCTTTGTTTATCATCAACAAAAAATACATTTTAGTATTGGCCGTTCAGAAAAAGTAAAAGCTGCTCTATGCTTACCAGTACAGCGAGATGTTTTGTTGCCGTAGTTAGTAAACCCTATAAAGCATGCACAGTAATGTCCACTGGGTCCCTGATGACAGGACCCATTTCCACAGATTGTCTTATCAAGCTTACATTTGTCTGAAATGGAAACAAATCAAAGATGGAAAAATTATTAGTGTGATACACTCAGTGTTCAACTAATATGTCTGATTTCAACGTAATTCTTGAATAGTTGATTTGGCTAAACAATTTTTAATATATCATTTCCTATTATGTCATAGTCATCACCTTCACATTGCTCTCCTTTCCCTGTAAAGTTTGGTTTTCCAGATTTCAGTTCATAGCCAGCCTTGCAGATGCAATAATACAGTCCTTGTGTGTTCATGCATGTTGCATTCGGACCACAAATATTTTCCTCTTTACACTCGTCTATGTCTGTATGCGCAAAAGGGGAAGGGATGTAAAAGATACTTGAGAAAACAAACTGACACGGAGCCATCAGCCTAAATGCAGAGCAACGCAAACTAAACCCACTGTACAGGAAGTGACTGTGTTACCTATGCATGTAACGTTGTCTTTGCCATGAAATGTTTCTACTCCAGTAGAAGAGGCAAATCCCTGTTTACAGGTGCAATTGTAGTTGGGAATTGTGTTGGTACAAACGGCATTTGGTCCACAGATGTCTCGGTTCTCCAGACATTCATTGATATCTTTGTTTTAACAGGTAAGAAAAGAACAATGATGCATGAGTAAATGACAGATGAACTCAGATTGTCTGTTATGTCTAATTAAAAACTATTTACCATTACACTCTGCAGGATGTCCCAGTGTAAAATTCACAGTTGTTGTTGACCTGAAACCATCATTGCACTGGCAGTAGTGGCTGCCAAATGTGTTGAAACATCTTGAATTTTCACCGCATCCTTCATCGTACTCTTCACATTCATTTACATCTTTGTAAAGGAAAGACAATTGTGAAAAGTTATGTTAGGAAGAAATTATTCTTGGCCTAATATTTATTCGAAACTGATGACAAGAAAAATAACAAGGAAATGGTAAAAAAAAAACAACAACAATAATTTCAATATATCAACTGTTAGGTAGAATTTTTTTTTATAAAGATTGAACACTATGAGTATGATAAAGAACAATTAAGTATATTTTATGTTTAAAAGAGAGTTGCATTATGCTAAATTTCTATCTGTCACTTTAAAAAAGTTTATGCTTTTTTACATACCAACACAGCCTTCTGCCAAACTTCTTTCAAACCCCTCAGAGCAGTCTTGTTCTGCTTGAGCAGTGAAAAGACGACTGATCAAAGCTGTAAAATAAACAGAAGGTGTCACTGTTTTCTGCACCCTATTACATTTTGGCCAATAATCTGTTATGAATGATTATTAAAATCAATAAAAGATACAGGCTATTTGTATTGCATGGTTACAATATTCAATGGTTGTTTGTCCTGTCTGTCTCTGTGTCGCCCTTTGACAGCTGGAGATAGGAACCAGCACCCCTCGCGACCCCAGCAGAGATAAGTGTGTTGGAAAATGGATGGATGGATGGTTACAATATTCAATAAGCCAAATTATTAAAGCCAGAGATATATTGAACTTTGAGAAGAGCCTGCTTAAAAAAACCTCAAAAACAAATATTTAATCTTTATAGTCTAGATTGTGTTGCCTCCATATGTAATGTAATTCACAAAAATCAGCACATGAGTGTCTGGTAAAACCATATTTAGAACGATCAGCTGGTGTTAAAAGTAAGAGTAGCACTATAAACATTTAGGTTTGGACTGCGGATCTCCTGAAAACGTTCAGTGGTTTTCAGAAGTCAGGATGTGTCAGTGTTGTTTCTTGTTGCTAGTAGCAGAAAAACAGAGCGTTTCTACTGAGGTCAGCTGACGACCCGTGTGGTTAGTCAGTGGTAAGAACTAATGTGGGTGCAGGCAGATGAGGTCATAGCGTATAAATATTGCCTTTAAGTCAAATTAACAATATACAGATTGTTCACAAAATGTGTTTTGAGCTCTTTTCCAAACTAAAGCTGTGATGGAACTCTGACATAATTAAAATACAGATACCAAATCAAATGTATAGTTTACAGGTTATTTTTCCAGTGAGAGGTGGATAATTAAATGAAAAAATAAATAAAAATACGGCTGAACTGATTTGAAGATAACTCATTAATCCCATTATGCATGAATAAATAGCTAATCACTAAAGTTACAGCACTGGCATTAAAATTAGGTTTCTTTTAACAAACCATTAGAATACATATATTTTTTCAAATTATTTTTTCCACTCATTTTTAAATTAATGACAGATGTGACTCACCCAGTAACAGGAGAGTCGACTTGGCTCTCATGGCGCAGAGGCAAGCAATGTCCAGATCAGTATTCAAAAAGTTAAAAAAAACAAAACTTTCTTCCACATTCAAATGGTCTGGCGCTCTTCTCTGTGTTCCCACAAGCTTTGCGAACTGGAAAAAAACTGAAAAAAAGGTCTTAAGTGTACAAGTTAATGTCTATCACAAAAGCAGAGTTGCTAGCTTTTATGCCAGCTCTGTTTCTGTGAGTTTATCGATGCCTCCTTGTTTAAAACTGCATCTTGATTTAGTCTCTCTTCTACGCCTAGCCTGATCTCTCTCTGTTGATGTGAGCTGCCAGGGATTACTAGACCTTCAAAAAATTCTCTCTCTCTCTCTCTCTCTCTCTCTCTCTCTCTCTCTCTCTCTCTCTCTCTCTCTCTCTCTCTCTCTCTCTCTCTCTTTCAAATCCCGCCTCTGACAAACTCTGGGGTTTGTACAACCAGCAAGTTTTCAGGAACTAATGTACTTCTTGGGGTGGGGTGGCTGAGACAGGATGTAGCTATGACAGCTTACTGACATTTTAATACCAGATAACAAAGACCTCACCTAAAAGTGTGTGTGCACAGATCATTTCTATCTGTCTTTGTCTGGAACTCTCTTCCCTCTTTGCCGATGTGGACTCTGATTAGGGGACACACAGGGTTAAAAAAGCTGATACTTTCACACGGTTCATTGTTTTATGGAGCCCAGCTGTCTGACTTAATCTCCCAAAGGCACACAGCCTCCTGACTATGATGATGACACGTATATGGCTCTTGCCTTAAAGTACTTCTGATTTAGACAAAGAAACAGCAAAAATAAAGAAAAAAAAGAAAAAGATGTACACATCTGTGTTCCCCGCATCGTGGGAATTCTCCGTTCCTTACAGAATAAAACACACCAACAACTTGTGTAATCACAAGCTGCGTATATCTCACTTGACTTCAGTTTATGAGGTTTTTATACGCCTAAGTGATCATTGCAAACTGGTCTTGTTGATTGGCTTCAGATGAAATATTGATACAATAATGTTTGAATAAGAAGAAAGTTGATGTGATTAATGTTGTGTTGCATGAATGACCAATGAAATCAAACTCAAAGAAGGTTTAAAACAAACAGAAGAGAAGCAAATAATATGTGACAAAGATTGGTTGTATGTGGTCACTATAAAATGATACGGAGAATTTTAGGACACAGTAAATCTCTATTAATGTTTAAACTATAGGTTTCCTTGTTTGGTGTTTTGCTACAGATAGCATTAGTATTATTTGAAATATTGTTTTCTTTTTGCGCTGTCCACTGTGGCTACGCTCTCTTTCAGGAGATGTGAATGCTCCAGGTCAATGACCCAATGCAATCCGCTGGGCTTCCTTAGATACAGTACTTTTTAACCAATCTGTCTGTATGACTTGAATTAATTGTGTTGTGAATTGGTGCTATATAAATAAAACTGGATTTAATAAAATTTAATTTATATTCTTAAATATCACTTGACAACAAACTTTTTCTCTTTGGCTTTTAACATAATGTGGGTCTGATATTGATTGCACTCTTGCGTCTGATTAGTGTACCACGTTGATACGTTTAAGATTTAAATTGTTTTTCTTTGTGTCTCATGTGCTATATAAAACAAAAATGCTATGCTATTGCAACTATAATTCAACTTGGCATAAAATAGCATGTTAACACCATCAAGGTGAGATTCACAAGGAGCTCTTAGCTTAAAACATGATCAACTAAAGGATGGTGGACAGCTTAGGTTTTCTTCAAGACAAGACTTTAGGATACGGTTAGATTATTCTCAGATACTTTCAGATTTGATGTACATACACTGCTCACAAAATTAAAGGGAACACTAAAATAATATCCTAGATCTGTCATGTTTGTCTATGTGAACCCGTACAGAGCACACACACACACAGAGTTTGTTCTATTGCAGTTTATTGAAAGTAATGAGTAGGATGATGATCACCAGAGTTAATAACCGGATTGGAGATGATGGGTGCAGGAGCAGGCTGACTGGAAAAGACTGGAGAGAGTTCTAGGATTGCAGGACTGCTATCAGACCAGAGATGCAGAGTGAGACAGTTCTAGGGAGAATAGGGCTGCTGGAGTACAGGGGCACAGGAGATCCAGGCAACAAAGCAGCGAGCAAACTTGGAGCACAGGGGTAGCAGGCAGTCCAGCAACAGAGCAGAGAGCAAACTTGGAGCACAGGGGTGGCAGGAAATCCAACAGTTAGCAGAGGCCTTTACTTGAGGCACAGAGGAGGCAGAAAATCCAACAGTTAGCAGAGGCTTTACTTGGAGCTCCGTGGTAGCAGGAGATGCAGCAACTAAACAGGGAGCAAACTATGTTGACAGATGTGGAGTGAGTGGAGACTGATGAGAACAGGACTAGACAGGCATGGTGTTGGTAGAGACTGAAGACGAGCCGGCAGGGAAGAGAAGACTGAGGGAGGCTTATGTAGGGAGGATGGCAGGTGGAGTAAATTCTGACTAATTAGTGCCTGACAGGTGTGACTGATTGCTGAGGGAGTGGAGGGTAAGCAGAGTGAGAGGAGGAGGAGGAACTGAAAAATTACAGGGAAAAAAGCCAGACCAAAACTAAACCATGACACAATCTCAACTAATTTAAAATTCTCATTGAAATTTTTTATCATTAACACAGTGGGAATGATTGAGATGAAAATAACACAAACATTATGAATGTAAATTTAAATTATTGCACAGTGGAGATCTGGATTTTGATTCAGACTCAATGTGAAAGTGGAAAATAACATATTTCTCCAATTTTAGCTTCCCTTCATTGGCTTCCTGTTAAATCAAAAATAGAATTTAAAAATTTCCTTCTCACGTATAAAGCCTTTAATAATGAAGCTCCATCATATATCAGTGCACTGATTACATCGTATGTTTCTTACAGAGCACTTCACTCTCAGACTGCAGGTCTACTTGTGGTTCCTAGAGTCTCTAAAAGTAGAACGGGAGGCAGATCCTTTAGTTATCAGGCTCCTCTCCTGTGGAACCAACTCCCAGTTTTAGTCCGGTCGGCAGACACCCCGTCTACTTTTCAGACTAGGCTTAAAACTTTCCTTTTTGACAAAGCTTATAGTTAGAGTGGCTTATGTTACCCTGAGCTATCTCTGTAGTTATGCTGATATAGGCTTAGGCTACTGGAGGACATCAGGGTCTATTTTTCTCACTCTGCTGAGTTATCCTACTGTTCTCCAATATGCATTGCTTAATTGTTATTTCATCTTTTACCTTTTTGTAATTTTTTTTCACCTGCACCTGGTCTGGCGTTCTGTTACCTGTGACATCATCTAGGGAAAATAGATCACCCGCTATTACCATCTAATGTAGAAAAGATTCCTTGATCAATGTGTGCTTCTGTGCTTTTTTGTCTCTCTTATTGTGTGTCTGCTCTGTCTTTCCTAACCCCCAGTTGGTCGAGGCAGAGGACTGTTCATACTGAGCCTGGTTCTGCTGGAGGTTTTTCCTTCCCGTTAAAGGGGAGTTTTCCTCTCCGCTGTCGCTTCATGCTTGCTCAGTATGAGGGATTGCTGCAAAGCCATCAACAATGCAGACGACTCTCCCTGTGGCTCTACGCTCTTTCAGGGGGAGTGAATGCTGTTTGTCAACACTTGATGCAATCTGCTGGGTTTCCTTAGATAGGAAACCTTTTGACCAATCTTTATAATCTGATTGAAATTGACTTTGGAAAGTGCCTTGAGATGACATGTATCATGAATTGCTGCTATATAAATAAAATTTAATTGAAATTTTAATTGAAAATGACAGGCTGATTCAACATCAGTGAATATTCCTCAAGACAAGTTTATGAAGCTCAATAGTGTGTGTGGCCTCCACATGCCTGTAGAACCTCCTGACCATGCCTGGGCATGCTCCTGATGAGACAGCGGATGTTCTCCTGAGGGATCTCTCCCTATACCTGTATTTGAGCATCAGTTAGCTCCTCAACAGTCTGTGCTGGCGTTGGTGGATTGACCGAAACATGATGTCCCAGATGTGCTCAATTGGTTTCAGGTCTTGGGAATAGGCGGGCCAGTCCATCAATGCCCTCATCATGCAGGGACTGCTGACACATTTCAGCCGCATGAGGCCTAGCATTGTCATACATTAGAAGGAACCCACGGCCCACTCATATGGTCTCAAAACGGGGTCTAAGGATCTCATACCGGTACCTTATGGCAGTCAGGACACCTGGAGGACTGTGTGGCCATACAAAGAAATGCTTCCGCACATCATGAATGACCCACCACAAAACCGGTCACGCTGGAGCATGTTGCAGGCAGCATAACATTCTTCATGGTGTCTCCAGACTCTGTCACATCGGTCACATGTGCTCAGAGTGAACCTGCTTTCATCTGAGTACAGGGTGCCAATGGCGAGACTGCCAATTTTGGTGTTCCCTAGCAAACGACAATCGTCCTGCACTCTGTTGTGCTGTAAGCGCAGGCCCCATATATGGATGTCGGGCCCTCGTAACACCCTCATGGAGTCTGTTTCTGACCAATTTAGTAGAAACACAGACATTTGTGGCCTGTTGGAGGTCATTTTTACAGGGCTCTGGCAGTGGACCTCTTGTTCCTCCTTGCACTAAGGAAAAGCGGTCCTGCTGCTGGGTTGTCGCCCTCCTACGACCCCCTCCATGTCTCCTGGTTTACTGGCCTGTCTCCTGGTACCTATTCCATGCTTTGGACCGCCTGCAGAATCACTATTTTGTAGAGGTTGTCTTGCTAATTGCCTCTCATTTCCATCTGTTGTATGTTCCATTTGCACAGCAGCAGGTGAAATTGATTCACAATAAGTGTTACAACCTAAGTTGTGACAATTCCACAAATGTGTAAGTGATTTGGAGTTACATTACTTTGTTGAGGTATTCCCTTTATCTATTTGAGCAGTGTAGTTCTTTAGGCCTCACCCATCTGCTTATATTTCTCCCTTTTCCATTTCCTCTTTTAAAGAGAAGACAACACAGTGTGCGATCATGTTTGAGTTGAAAGACTGCATAGAAAAATATAAACCTTTACCAGACAGAAAGTTTGAAGACCTATTGATTGAGACTACTGAAAATGATCACAAGGAAAAAAGACTAATAGCCAGAACAAACATTCAGTTAGTAAAAAAAAAAGAAAAGCAAAACACTGTGTAAGGAAAGATACACTTTGCTTTACTTCACAGCTCACCTTAGTTATTTAAAATCCGAAAATAGGAGAATGCTGCTCTTTAGGAATCCTTAGATTCTGTGGCCCACAATGTATTTTTACACCCTTTTACATTGCTTCACAGAAAAATTATCCATACCAAAATAGCTGTTTAACTTTACTCCATTTAAAGAGCAAAGCACTACTGCAGTGTGGTTAAAATGCTAGCGCAAGCGTGCTCAGTGCCCGTGAGAACCGCACAGAGGTGAGAAAAAAATGTTTCTATACTCGTCCTTAATCTGAAACCAGAATTCAAATTGGCTGAAGAAACATCTGAGGATTTAGGCAGTAAAAGTGCATGGCTAACTTGTTTTTACAATGCGTGACAAAAAGCAGAACACACTAAAAGCTGAAAATGGTGAACAGATAAAATGGGGGGGGGGGGCACTCTCTCTTTCCAGCTGTAAACCGTTGAATATCCTCATGGTGGGTTTACACATCTGAGCAGCCACAGTAACATTGCATGCCCTGCAAAAAGGCAAATGATGTATCCTGGTTGAGTATAATAAAAATTATACATATATCTGTCTCCTTAAAAAGGTTTGTAAATGTTTTTTTACATACTATGCAAACCCAACCCATCAGAAAGTTTCACTCTTTACCGCTGCTTATGAGCTTTTGATCATTTAAGATATTACTCCTGATTGCTACAATCATTAAAAGTTCCAGGGTGCTTGTTTTCTAAGTTACAGGATTCAGTATGTCAAATTAGTAAAGCCCGAGATATGAATTTTTTAGAAGGCTCTGTTGAAAAAGCAAACCCAAACATTTTGTTTTCATTTTTTTAAATTGTATTGCCAACTTGTGTAATGTAAGGACTGTGTTTGGAAAGATCAGCTGGTGTTAAAAGTACAGAATGCCAATAGATGAATAAAGGCTCTGACTGTGCATTATCAATTCGATTCAATTAAATTTTATTTATATAGTGCCAATTCACAACACGTAATCTCAAGGCACTTTTCAAAGTCAAATTCAATCAATTTGTGTTGCTAAGCTGGAGTTCAGTTCAGCAACACTTTTTTTACCCTTTCCATTCCTTTGATAGCAGTCCAGCTGTACATCTGCTTAGAGGAAGCTAACCCACTGAGTATTAAAGGAAACTGAAGACAAAAAAGTAACAATGATGGGCCTCATGGTTTCAATAGATTAGTATGAGTAATTCTAGGAGGACCGCCATTGTTTATTGTGTTGTAAATGCGGGCATGCTTTGTTTGATTCACTGCGGCTGGATACGTTTTTACATATGGGCCCATTTTTTATGTTTTTCTTGATTGGTGGGAATATCTGCCCTTGCTTGTTCTGTGTGGATGTGAGTAGATTGAAGACTAAATAATGTAAGGGAATTTAAATTAGGGAGACATGAAGATGAGCTCTGGTTGAGTGAGCTAAAAGATGAATTATTAGAGATGAGATATTGTCTAACAACAAATTAGTTGAAACTGGAAACCAGTTTCTACATAATTGCATCTAAAGAGCAAATAAACATCTACAAAAGTTGTTAAGTCCCATTTTAGTAAAATTTATTTATTCAGCTGGCTTGTTTTTCTCTGTTTTCATGCAATGTAGCTTATTTGCAGCATCATTCTCGGCCAGTCTACCTGCTGAGGAAAGAATGTGTCCTGAGGATATAAACTCATCTTGCAGACCCAGAGAGTCAATCACATGTCATCATGCTGTTCACTAAAATACCATGGGGTTATTTTAACTTCTATTCCCAGCAAAGGCTAGCATGACAAGATCTACACTGGATGGAGATGCTGGTGCAGACAGTTTTTTTTTTTTTTTTTTTTTGCAAGGATGCCCCTCATTTCTGTGTAAATATAAAGACATTTCATAATGGAAAATACCATTAATATTTGAAAAATATCAAAATGTATCTGGGTAAGATCTTTGACAGCTCCCTGAAGGATGCAGCGGCATTGCAGCAAACCAAGAGTGACTTGTCATCCTGGCTCACAGCCATTGACAAATCAGATCTCCCAGGAAAGTACAAGGCCTGGATGTACCAGCACGGAGTCCTGCCTAGAATACTCTGGCCCCTGTTAGTCTACGAGGTACCAGTGACAACGGTAGAAGCACTAGAGAAGACCATTAGCCAGTTTCTCAGAAGATGGCTTGGGCTCCCTCGGTCCTTGAGCAGCATTGCCCTGTATGGCCATTCCACCAAGCTGCACTTCCCTTTCAGTGGACTAATGGAGGAGTTCAAAGTCACCCGCTCAAGAGAGGTGATGATGTACAGGGACTTGGCGGACGCTAAAGTGGCATCGGCAGGAATCCTTGTCAAGACCGGAAGGAAGTGGCAGGCACAAGAAGCTGTCAGTAGAGCGGAGGCAAGGCTGAGGCATAAAACCTTGGTCGGAGCCGTGGCAGTGGGGAGGGCAGGCCTGGGTAGCTCTCCCAAGCTGCGCTAAGACCGTGCCAGCGGAAAGGAGAAGCGCCAACTGGTCCAAGATGAGATCCGTGCAAGGTAGAGGAAGAACGTCACATCAAGATGGTTGGCATGTCCAAGCAAGGGGCATGGACTAGGTGGGAGCATGTGGACCCTCGTAAATGCACGTGGGCAGAGCTCTGGAAAGCCGAACCTCTTCGCACAAAGTTCCTTATACAATCTGTTTACGATGTCCTCCCAAGTCCGGCCAACCTTCACACCTGGGGCCTGGAGGATAGTCCAGAGTGTAAACTGTGCCAGAGAAGGGGCACCATAGAGCACATTCTGAGCTGCTGCCCGAAGGCTTTAGG
Organism: Fundulus heteroclitus; assembly: GCF_011125445.2. NCBI lineage: Eukaryota > Metazoa > Chordata > Actinopteri > Cyprinodontiformes > Fundulidae > Fundulus > Fundulus heteroclitus. The sequence continues at coordinate 17,013,816 of NC_046376.1, forward strand.
AGAGGGGCGGTATCGTTGGCGCCACGACCAGGTTCTAAAATCCTTGTCGGATTCACTCAGCACAGCGATACAGAACAGCAAGACCCAGGTTGCTCCGAAGCAGTCAATCACCTTTGTTAGAGCGGGGCAAAAGGCAAACCACCAGCCCAATTCCTCAGGGTGGCTCCTCGTTACCGCCCGTGACTGGCAGCTCCAAGTTGACCTAGGACGGCAACTCAAGTTCCCAGTTAACATAGCTACCACTTCACTCCGCCCAGATTTGGTGTTAACATCGGAGAGCACCAAGCAAGTGGTCTTACTGGAACTGACTGTACCATGGGAGGACCGTATTGAGGAGGCTAACGAGCACAAGAGGGCTAAATACTCGGAGCTCACCACAGAGTGCCGGAGCAATGGCTGGAAGGCCCGCTGTGAACCTGTCGAAGTCGGTGCTGAGGTTTTGCAGGTCACTCATTACAGAAAGTGTTCAAACTCCTTGGTGTTAGAGGACTGCAGTTGAGGAAAGCCACCAAGAACATTCCTGAGGCCGCAGAAAAAGCCTCGCGGTGGCTGTGGAGGGGGGATCCGTGGTGCGCTACTTGGACACAAGCCGGGGAGTTATCGTCCCCGGCTGGGTCGCCTGGGTGAGGGTGTCTGATTATTAAAGACCCGAAACACCCCGTGACCTCGGGTAAATCGCCGATGACGTGACGTATTATAGTTCCGTTCTGTCGTTCATTTAACTTAGACTTGGACAAACTTTATTGTCATTTTGTATGCACAGAGTGCGTACAGAACGAAATTTAGTTTGCACACAGCTTGAGAATTTCAGTGAATTGCAGTGGATTTCAGAATAAAGTAACTTTGCAGGATAGTTACAGGATAAAGTGCAGCAGTGATTTAACAGTACAGCAATTGAAATGTAAATAATGCAGGACACATGTGGTACAAAGTCCAGTTATAGCTGTCAGTCTGATGGCCGCTGGGAAAAAGCTTTTACAGAACCTGGTGGACCTGCAGCGAATGCTGCAGAACCTCTTCCCAGAAGGTAGCAGGGAGAACAGTCCATAGTGGGGGTGTGTGGGGTCTCTGATGATGTTATGGGCTCAGGACACACGTCGCTGTGATGAAAGGTCCTTAATGGAGGGAAGAGGAGCCCCGATGAGCCCTTCTGCTGTCCTCACCACTCTCCTCATGTTCTTTCAGTGGGCGGCACTGCAGCCTAACACTAAATGACCGACATCCCCACCTCTTCCCCTTTCATATTCACTGCCACCGCCGCTAGAAGCAGATGGTTTTGAATACTTATATAAAGTTGCACAAGGTCAAAGGAAATGTTTAACCTGAGTGTGAACTCACTGGCCAAAGCTCTTTGGCATGGAGGCAGCTTGCAAAAACATTTCACACTTTAAAAACAATGCATTAGACTTTTGGCTTTGTGATTATAGTTAAATGGAGGTGACAGATCGCAGGCCCTTGGGGCTGTGTGGTGAACAGGGCAGGGCAACAGAGATAAAAAACAACAACAAAAAACGCTGAATAAGTGTTATATGAATAAGCTCTTTAGCATAAACAGCAGATATTTCATAAATATGATGTGATCAACCTGGGTTTTAGAAATTTGAGAAAGTAAAAAACCAGTAAAAGCCCCTGGCCTATTAAAAACAATTCACCTCTGAAACCTAAAAGAACATTCAGTCTCGGTGCATGCGTTGAATCGTACAGTTTTTATACTGGAGATTTTTAATGAATGAGATAATCACTTGTAAGTTTGGAGCAGAAGCTTTATAACACATACTCAGAGATTAAGTGCAAATAGCACGAAACCTAAGCTGTTTTATAGAAGTGGCTGTGAATAGAACCATGCATCTTACTTTATCGACAGTCAGCAGTGACCATCTTTATACAAACAGTGTTTTTGTACTGAGCAAAACAAAAAGAGGAACTCTAGTTTGCCCATGAGGTTTCAGCTTTTCACAGGAACATAAGAACTTGCTGCACAATGCGCACCAAGCTAAACAGGCTGTCATTTCTATATTTTGTTCTCTGGCGGCTCCCTTAGGTGAGAAGAAAATCCAAAAATAAAGAACAATATATGCACTACCTCAGTTTTAATTCATTCGTTAATTTCCTAGTACTTTTAACTTGTAATTTTTCTGCTCGATCCTTCTGTTCATCTACCCAGAACCAGCTTTCTAATACTAGGTAACATCTTTCACTTGTAAACACTTGTGGGGAGGTCTTGCTTTGTTTCCTACTTACTAAAGAACAGATTCTTACAAATATGGCAACATTTGTTTAACTGTTTAATGCTGGCTGCATCTTGCTTCATAGAATACAACAGAATGGATTTGAATAGAATACAATAGAAATGTGCTTTATTGTCCCACAGTGAGGAAATTCTGGTGTATGAGCAGCAAAATGAAAGGGTAAAATCTATAATAACATCAACAGTAAGAATAAGAGACTAAACAGTAAGGGCAAATTTACAACATATTAAAAATAGCATACCTAGGTAAAGAAATGTGCAACTGTAGGGTGTGGATTAAAAAAGAATCATGTATGTATGTTTATGTACAAAAACAACAACAGACATTAAAAAAGGGCTCTGACGTTAACGCTTACGGTTATTGGGAGGATTGATGGTTCCAAAGTCCAACAGCTGGATGGAGGCAGGATCTGTGATAGCGCTCCTTAGTACACCTAGGATGTAGCAGTCTGTCACTGAAGAAGCTCTCCAGCTCCGTAACAACTTCATGCATGGGCTGGGAGATGTCCGACAGTGATGTTCATTTTACTAGAGTTTGTCTCCCACCACATGCACTGGGTTGAGGGGGAGTCCTAATAAGACACCGCTGATGAGCTTACTGAATTTAATCGCTTCCTCTCAGTTGTAATTAAGATGCTGCTCCAACAAACCACACCATATAAGATGGGTGATGCCACCACAGAGTCAAAAAAGATCTTAAGGAGCATCACCTGCACTCCAAAAGACCTCAGTGTCCGTAGCAGGTAGAGTCATGTTTGACCCTTCCTGTAAAAGTCATCAGTGTTGTGACTCCAGGCCAGTTTATTGTTCTGGTGAACACCCAGGTACTATGGCAGAGTCATCTGAGACCTTTTGAGGAAGGCCAACTGGGGAGTTGATGGGGAGTTAACTTCTTCAGATTCACGTTGGGACTCTGGTTGCGCCACACCAAACTATCAATGGTAGTTTCAGTCAGGGACTGCTCAGTGTTCCCTTGCTGCAAGAATCTTTGTAGAATAAGTGTTGTTATATTTGGAGGGTGCTGTTCGTGGGTGAAAAGGAAACAAAGAACCTGGGTTCAAATCCGGGCGTGGGAGAGTGCATGTTCTCCACATATATACGTATGTGTCATCTATGACTAGTAAAGCTTCCTCTCACAATCCCTAAACATAAATCCGCATATTTGTTTTTTCTCTAGAATGGACTGGGAATCTGTCCATGACCCTGCAAGGACAAGCGGGCATTGACAAGTGATGGATAGACTGTCAGTCAGGAGAAAAATATTGGTCAAATTAAGATTACTTTAAATTTGAATCATCATGAACATTTTAGGAATAACTAGGTAATTTCCAGCATTGTGCAACCTTTCGCACAGTGTGACCAGAAAGCTCCTCCATCTCTACCTGCTGCCTGGACCAACCTAGGACTGAACTCTCCACTATGGGAGACAGGGCCTTCCAGGCAGTCGCCCCACGTACATGGAATGCCCTCCCAGAGATCCTGAGGGCCCCACAAACTGTGGGGGTGTTTAAAAAGCACCTAAAGACATTCATATTTCAAATGGAATTTTAAAACTTATGATTTCAATTTTGCTTTTTTGGTGTTTATTATTGTGTTTTTGTTTTTATTATACTTTGGGAGCTGTTTTCTCTTGTTTGAAAAGATAACACAATGGTTTTTATTTTGTATATATATATATATATATATATATATATATATTTTTACATATTTAGCTAGATTTTATTATCTCGTTTTTTTTCCTGAGTTTTGTTTAGTAATGCTCCGCCATGTTTTATTTCTGAGCACATTTCAGTCTGCTTCCTCTCTCCTTGCCTTTAACCTCTTAAGACCTGAGAATTTGGTCCAAACATAGGCTTAGGCCTATGCCAATTTCCATATTAGACATATTTTAGACATTTCTGTACCTCAACTCATAAACTCTCTACAATGTAATGAGGTCAGACCAAAAACACCAATAATCGTTTTTTTCTTTTTGTACATTAGGTTAATTAAAATGTTTTATTTGATCATGTTGTCTATCATATTACAGCTTAGTTCACTTCAAAAAAAGCAACTTCCAGCCTGATCGTGGCAGGCCTCCAGGACATATCCTGTTATCTAACAACTTTCTTCCTGATCAAACCAAGATAGTGTACACAGAGTTTTGGTGTTTTGTGCCGCCCCAGTTGTTTCCTTTTTATAGTTTCTTTCAGAGATCTCAAACAATAAGGAGGGACATGGATGTAGCCTTGCTGTCTCAACAACTTCCTGTAGAATCCAAAACACAAAGGTCAAAACAGCGTCTTGTCTGACTGCTCTGTATCGGTTTGCACACAGATGACTGAACTCAGTTATTATTTTTCTGTTTCCTGTTCTGAGGCGGCTCATGCCCAGACCTGGTTATTATTGTCTCTGCTTTGAAAATGGTGCTAATTTCTTATATACTCAAATTCATGTAGTACCTATTTCTCAGCAATAATATTAACTTTTGTTTAAAAGTACCACTAGAAGTGGGGTTTTCAATGGGATCTGTTGGAAAGTGCTGGCCATTCACCCCATATGTGAATCATTCCCTGTACATCAGTTGGCTTGTGGTTTACCAAACTGCTAGCTTCTTAGTTTACGAGCCAGAAAGGAATATTGCTGACAGAGCTATAAGAGCTCAGCGACCGTGTGTGTGTTTTTTGGATTAGTGAGGCGGGAGGGTAACAAAAAGCAAAGCAGTAATACAGTTAAACTCAAAGTTATTCATACTTCAGACATATTTAGAGTTACAGGTCTTATCATTCAACCCAGAAATTAGCTTTAGACTGGAAAAAAATGCACAGGGATGTCCCAAAAGATAATAAGACAACACACAAGATCTGGCACCACCACTACTACTACTACTACTACTACTACCAGTGTTGTGTAGTAACGAAGTAAAAATACTTCACTACTGTACTTAAGTATATTTTGGAGTACTTTATACTTTTCTCGAGTATAACATTTTTTGATAACTTTTACTTTTACTTCACTATATTTCTGAACTTAATTGCATACTTTTACTTCAATACATTTTCAATGTTTGCTTTAGTTACTCGTTAAAAAAAGAGTAACTAAACCATGTTCTTAGTATACACCCCCTGGTCTAAATTTTGCCTGCACTTGGTTGTGTACAATTTTAAAGTGCATAGCACTTACTTGAAGAAGGAAAACTGAAAGCTTACAAAAAGGTTGTATTTTCTATTTAAACTTGATCTAAATTTCTCCTGCACTTGGTTGTTTGTTATTTTAAGTGAATTTGACTTTCTAAGTTTACCAAAATGTAAAAAATGTCATTCAAACTGCATTTGCTTTGTTTTACTTTTTACTTATACTTTTTATTATATTACTTGAGTACATCTATTTTTACAGTAATTGTCATACTTAAGTACAAGACATTTCAGATACTTTAAGACTTTTACTCAAGTAACATTTCAGTCAGTGACTTGGACTTTTACCAAAGTCATATTTTAGAGAGGTACTTATACTTTTACTTGACTCTGAGATTTCAGTACTTTATACAACACTGACTACTACTACTACTACTACTACTACTACTACTACTTCTTCTACTACTACTTCTACTACTACTAATTTCCATGTTTTCATTAACATTCTTACAATAAAGTCTTGTTAAAATACTTCAGTTTTACTTCCAGTGAGAAGAAAGATGTTGGTAAAATTACAGGACTACTTGAAGAATATATCTGTCAAGGGTATGAATAATTCTAGGCTTAACTGTGTATATTTGTTTTCTTTTCTGTTTTTTTTCCCCAATGAGAAACATTTCATTTCATACAGGCTCCAGACCAAAATGCATTGCCTTGTGTATTTCTAAACCGATACTTTAGACCTGTCTTCTAATGACAGGTAGATTCGCACATTTAGTGACTAATGTCTGTGTTTTAGCAATTCTAACATTTGCAGCATGTTTTTGTCACTTAGACTACATTACATTTTTTAGCAAATCATGATTTGCTAAGGTTTTCTTTGTGAGCCCGTTGAAATATATTTTTTTCTATTCATATTCTTAGTTTAACTAAGAGTGGCCATTTTAGTCAACAACTTTGATATTTTGAATGTTTATGGAGTCACAAAAGTTCATGGCTTTTTTGTTCTCAGTCAACATAGGCTCCCAGTTTTTGTTGATCAAAATTGTAAATGTAACACATTGTTTCTCTTTCATAAAATCATGGTCTGTTTCTTTCAAAGTATCTAAAAGTATGACAAGAAGGGCTCTGCGCATTTATAAGACACGAAAATGCCTTTTACGGTTCGTTAAACAGGCATTCAGCATGCTGCCTCTGCTGAACGTTGTTTCACTGTGTGTCAAAAGAGCATTTCCTTTATATAGCTGTCACAAAATAGCTCTCGAATATACAGGAAATGTGTAGTCTCCGTTTGTCACACTTTGAAAATTCTGCTGAAGTCACAATGGAAAAAAACACTCTTGTGTTTGTGCTTGAAATTTGCTGCTAGGCGATGTAATTATATGTTAGATATTATCTGTATGAGAAATATTTTCTGTGGTATGAGTAATATATTTTTTTAAAGAAAGCATTCAAGATTATTATTATTTTTTTTTTTTTACATACAGGGTGTGAAACGGAAATGTGTTAATGTCCGAAGGAAGTTGCAGTTTATTGAGCACACTTCTTCTTTTTATTTCAGTGGTTTGAAATAGGCCTCTGATATGTGTAATAACGTTTACAACAAACACTATACAGAACAATGGACAAGACATATTGCTCTAAGCTTAAGTCAAACGTCCTGTTATATTTACATTCTTTTAGATAATAAGTTGTAAACAAGAGTTTTCCTCCACTGGACCAATCAATTTTGATTATCAGTAGTCATTTAAGTGTTTTTTTACAGTCAGTGTCTACAATACTGCAAAGATTTTACTTTGGCACGAAATAGAACGGTGTTCGTATTTCATCAAAGGTTGAGCATGGAAAAATTGCATGACCTAGTGGACAATAATGTTATTACATTAGCGGTTTGTAAAATTTTAATTAATTCAGTGATTTATTCATTCACTTCAAAGCTAATTGTAATGCTGGTAAAGCCTGAGGAGACATTATCTATCTATCTATCTATCTATCTATCTATCTATCTATCTATCTATCTATCTATCTATCTATCTATCTATCTATCTATCTATCTATCTATCTATCTATCTATCTATCTATCTATCTATCTATCTATCTATCTATCTATCTATCTATCTATCTATCTATCTATCTATCTATCTATCTATCTATCTATCTATCTATCTATCTATCTATCTATCTATCTATCTATCTATCTATCTAAAGGTGAGAATTTATATTTTGCAATTTTCTTGGTAATGCTGAGCAAGGTCATCAGTGTGAATTTCAATTTAAGCAATTTTTTATTTTTACTGCTAAAAATGAGTCTGCTTAGATGCAATATAGAACAAGAATTACCTCATGTTATTGGCTTCGAAATTTCAAGCGGAACCACAAACTCAGCAATTTTTGTAAGTTTGAGGGAAACTCCTAAAGATGCTGATATAAGCCCTCTAAGTGGCCTTTTTGCGCGTTTTCATGTACACCACTGAACCCAGAGGGCTGCTTTTGGCTAAATGATCAAATATGTTTCATGTTAGCAGCAAAATATTTTCACTGCACACCATCTTTTATCCTAAGGTTTAAAAAGAGATGGTATAGTGTTGAATGCAACCCACTACTAGGTAAAACATATCTTAGATTTTACAATGATAATCCCCATGATGTTTCCGATACATTTAATAATTTATAACATGTATATAAAATCGAAAGAAAAAACAACAATATTTTAGCTATTAATAAAAAAGTCACATAAATCATGTTGTTCCTCGAGGTTTCATTCATTAAGATGTTATCTTAGTCATGTTGTACACTTTTAGGTTTCGAAAAAGACAATGGGTTAGCCACTTTCTGTGATTAAATATACTCCTTGAGATGATTGGTTTCAGGCATTTGTAAAACATGCATACATACAATCATGTTTTAAAAATTTTTATTTACTGAACCTTTAATTCAAGAGTTTTTTTCTACTAATAGACTAATGTTTTTTTTTATGTATCCTTTATTTCACTCGGTTGTTCCATTGAGATTAAATATATTTATTAGAGAGACCTGGCCAGGAAGGCAGCAGAACAGTTACATTTCTATAAACAATAGGGGAAATACAATTTACAATGAAAACATTGGTCATACAAAACACTTGCACAAAACAAATGTGGCGGACTGCAATGATCTTTAATCTTTCTGTGTGCCTGTTCCTTTTAAAACATTACTTTTAATGCAGTCAATCTTAGGGCTTTTGAAAATGTATCTCAGTTGAGAAATTTTTTACATTGCTTGCTCACAGAAAGAAGGAAATGAGCATACTGTATCTAAGTTTCCCCAAAGCTGATTTCCTCCCTCTTAAAACGTGTGTATGTGTGTATTTTGTGTGACAGTGCAGTCCTTGCTTGATTGAGGATTCACCATGATAATCTGGAGACTTACTGCAGTTTATTGTCCCTAAATAGTGTGGGGTGTTATAACACCCCACCAAACGGCATCATAACAAGAAATATTGAGCTCATTCGTAGTCATAATACAGAAGGGAGGTACTCCCGGAACAATGCAAATAAAGGTTGTGCTAATAAGCCATCTAATTGAGTGCTATTGCATTTTTCAGATTTGCGGCATCCACTACACTATTTCTATTGTTTTTTTTTTTGGGCATTCTGCTTTGGTCTGAAAGTTATTTCCAGCAAGTTAAGGCATCAAAGTATGCTTTTAAAATCTGAAAAATCAGGTCTTTGCATCCAAAGAAGTGAATTATGAAATAAATGTTTTATCGACTGATTGATCTATTACATAATATTCCTGGACGTAATAATATCTGATAAAATATTAGCCGCATGATCTAACAGACTTTGATGCCCTATAAAACCTGTTTGATCCACAGTGGTTAATGTTGTTAATAGGAATTGGGAAAGTTATTGTTTTACTGGACCAGCAAATATTTTGCCAGACATTTTATTCAAGTAAGAGTAACACTATTTTTTTAAATAACATCACTCAAGTACAAGTTAAAAGTGCAGTGCAGTAAAACTACTCCTAAAAGCACATTTTGTTCAAAACGTTACTCAAGTAAATGTAACTGAGTAAAGGTAACCAGTTACTACTAGAAGTTAAATGATACATCGGCTGGCCGAAATTAGCATTTTTTTTTCTGTATCTGCATTGGCTGATACATGCATCTGTTCGCCGATCAATTATATAAAAACCCACGTCTGATCTCCAGCTGGTTAGCAGCCAAGCTGCCATCGCTGTGTATGTGTTTGTTCCCATGAAGAACCATGTATGCACATGAAAACTATTACCAATCACTATGTGTACAGCATCTAACTATAAATCAAATAATGTCCGTACACTGCAACTGTGGTCAGTGTTTTTTTTTCTCCCCACTGAACTAAAGAAGCGCTTTTGTCGCTTTTACACATTCATTAACTATGAGCAATGCGCTGCTCCAACAGTGGTGATGCAGGTTTATTTTGGTGTGCCTTTCAAACTGCGGTCTGAAGCTGGTTGTTAATATTAGCTGGTTTAAATACAGGTTTGACACTTGTGTAACACTTGTTATCATGTGTCAATACCGGCTTCAAGAATCGTCCCCAAAAAATCGGCAGCGCATATCGGGTTTTGGTTAGACTGATGTCGAATAGAATCGGCTTTGGCCTTCAAAAAATTCTGTATTGGTCGATCTCTATATACTATCGACCTCTGAGTTTAAGCGTTCACTGCTGTAAAACTCAATAATGTGTTTGTCTTAAATTTAACCTATCTGGATCAATTTAACAACACTGAGTTGATAATTATTGATAGGTCTCCTGCATACTGCATGAATCACATGCAGTATGAAAAATCTAAAGTGGATTCTGGTCCCTAAAGAGAACAAAATCCAAAAAGCTGCAGGTTTGTTGAAGTTATCTTCTACATGATAATGTAATAACATCAGGATCATTGCACTAGCTGCCCTGACTTGTGTTTTACCTTA